>NC_056733.1:829375673-829717047 GCF_019279795.1 Protopterus annectens
CCATTTTGCTGCATAATTCTTTCTTGTTGAAGGTCTACGAGCCTCCAGGATTATGTCTTTAACCCTTTGGGATACATTTGGGTTAATTGCTGTTATGTAATGTTCCAGGCAGTTAGCTGCAGAGTTTTTAGGTTTGGATGCAGGATGTTGTAGTTGTTCTGTGTCAGCAGTAATGGGATCAGGGGCAGTGTCCATATTTGTTCCAGAGACATGCTCCTCAGCAGTGGATACCAATGTTGTCTTGGCCAGTCTGGGGCTATCAGAATGATCCTCGGACGTTCCTCTTTGATCTTGAGAAGCACCTTGTGCATCAAAGGAAGTGGTGGGAATGCGTATGCTGTCAGGTTTTTCCAACTGAAGGATAGTGAGTCCACCTTCCAAGCAAGTGGGTGGTAAGTCCTTGTGCAGAATTTCTTCAAATGGTGATTGAGTGGGGATGCAAACAAGTCTATTTGTGGTAATCCCCATTCTCTTGTGATGGTTTTGAAGATGTCCGGATGCAGCATCCATTCGTGGGCATCTGTTGTAGTTCTGCTTAATATGTCTGCTAGAATGTTTTCCTTCCTGGTACATAAATTGACTGTAGCTGAATGTTGTAGCTCAGAGCCACATCCCATAGGTCCAGTGCCAACCGGCATAGAGGGTATGAGTGTGTGCCTCCCTGTTTGTTGATGTACCACATAACTGTGGTGTTGTCTGTCCTTATCATCAACTGGCCTTCTTGGAGAATAGGTCTGAATGCCTGGATTGCCAATTTTACTGCCATCATTTCTTTTAGATTTATGTGCAGATGCAGCTGGTCTTGAGTCCATAGGCCTTGAATGCACTTGCCCATCATGTGTGCCCCCAACCGAGGTCTGAGGCATCTGTCGTGATGGTTTGTCTTGGTTGGCTTTTGCAGAAGGGCAGTCCTGTGTTTGATTGACAGGCCCGAGCCCACCATAAGAACTCCTGCTTCAGGCATGGGATCACTGGAATTTTTGTTTCTAGGCTGTGCTTGTGCTGAGACCACAAATTCTTTAGGTACCACTGTAGCTTTCTCATATGCAGCCTGGCATGAGGGGCCAGTATTATGCAGGATGCCATGAAGCCTAGAGCTTGTAGCACTTTTCTTGCAGTTAGATGGCTCTGCTTTGTTAATGCCAAGAAGTAGAGAGGAAGTTGCTCTTTCTTTTCTGTGGTTAGAAATGCCATTTGTTTTGATGTGTCCAATTCTGCACCCAGAAAGGTTATTCTTTGGGATGGAATCAGTCTTGACTTTTTTGTATTGACTGTATATCCCAGGGCTTGCAGCAGGTAGATGACTCTTTGTAAGTCTCCTGTTAGTTTGTTTTGTTGTCCGCTTGTATCAGGCAGTCGTCCAGGTAGGGATAGATTTGAATTCCTGAAGTCTGCAATGAGCGATTACTGATGCCAGGCATTTCGTGAACACTCTGGGCGCAGTAGATAAGCCAAAGGGCAATGCTGAGAATTGATAATGCTCTGATCCTGCAAGAAATCTGAGGTATCTTCTGCAAATTGGTCTGATGGGGACGTGCAGGTATGCCTCCTTGAGATCTAGAGTTACCAGCCAAGACTCCTTGCCCAGCATGGGAAGAAGCTGCTGTAGGGTCAGCATTTTGAATTTTGGAACAATGAGGAATGTGTTTAAAGCGGACAGGTCTAGAATAGGCCTCCATTTGTTTTCCTTTCTTGGTACCAGGAAGAGCCTGGAGTAAAATCCCTTCCCTTGCTCCGAAAATGGTACGTTTTCTACAGCTCTCATTCTTAATAATTGAGATATTTGTTTTAGAGCTTCTGTCCTTTGAGAAGGTGGTAGGTTTGGCATTCCTCTCTTTCCTGGCAGTGTATGGAAATGGATGGAAATGGAACCTGTAACCTTTGTCTATAGTCTGCAAAATCCATTTTTCTCTTGTGATGCAGTGCCAGTTTTTTGAAAATAATGATAGCTTTCCGCCTAAGGGTGCTTCTAGTTGTTCCCTGGTAGGCGGTGCCACCGCCAAGTCACTGTGATTGAGTTGTTGTAGTGGTGGTGGCTGTATCGGTGCCTCGTTGGTTGTTACCCTGCCACTGGCGACCTGTAGGCACCCCTGGATTGGTTTCTGCCTCTAGAGCCTATTCCTGCCTCTTTGTGTCTTAGAGGAGTCCGGAAAGGACCAATTCTTGGAGGGCCAGTTTCTGCTAAACCTTGGAGGTTGAACTTGTAAGAAATCTTTGACTGTTTGCACAGATTTTGCTTTCTCTTCCATCTTTTTAGTACCTGCTGTGCGGGGGCACCAAATAAATTGACCTTGTCCATAGGTGCATCCAAAAGCTTAGATTTGACATGGTCTGGTAAAGCCTGTTCTTTCAACCATGCATGTCTCCTGATAACTGTGCCAGTCATGGCTGATCTAAAGGAAGCCTCCAGTGCATCATAGCCACATTTTAAAGAATGGTTACTAACTTGCTGTATGTTATGTAACATTTCTTGAATATACTTTTTATCTAAAGATTCTTCAGAGGACAGCTTTTAGTCAACTGGTCAAGCATAAACTCTTGATATTGAATCATATGAAATTGGCAGTTCAAAGCTCTAGCTGACAAAGTAGCAGAGGTGTAAACTTTTTTACCCCATCTCTCTAAGGACCTGGAATCCCTTTCAGAGGGGAGGGGGTTTTTACAAGAAGTAGCTGCTACAGCTTTTGGGCCCTGGGAGATAGTCTCTGGATCTGCAAAAGGAGCCTTATATAAGTGGTGATGAGTGTCCGGGACCCTGTAGTACCTATCGGGCTTAGCAGGAGCCGGAGGTAAAGTATCAGGAGCAGTGCAAGCATCATTAAATGCATCATCAACAACAGATAAAACTGGAGGTATAGCTAAGGGCCCATGCTGTGGCAAGTGTAGAAAGGTCCTAAGCCTTTTTCTAGAGTCTGAGAAATCTTGGCCCTGCCACTGAAATTGTTCCCTCATAGCATGCAAGGTTTCCCCAAAGGAAAATTCCTCAGGAGGAGAGGCTGAAGGGATGGACTCCTCAGCATCAGAGTCTTCGTAAGGAGAATAAGAAGCCTCAGCAGGGTCTGTATGATCTGAGTTATCAGAGGAATCATCTGTGGCTACTGGCTCAGGGGGCTCTGCTCTAGGCCTCTTTTCTGGAGGAGGGAGAGAGGCCCTGTCTGGATGAGGCTGGGATCCACGAATTAAAGAGATGAGATCCTCTGCCAAAGAAAGCATATGGGAGCTGGTGCTGGGCCTGTGAGAGGGGCTTGGCAGGCACAGGTTTAGAAGCTTTGGCTGCTTTAGCCCTGGCAAAGGCCTTAATAGACATAGCTGGAGGAGGCCTAGCAGCTCCACGTGCAGGGGTAGAAATATCTAGGGAATGGTGTCTGATAAATCTTGTGAAATCGCATCAGGAGGTTGGATTTCAGAAGCCGTTCTACCAGGATAGAAGAGGCCTCGGTAGAAGGCAAGTTATCGGCTGAAGAAAGAACCGCTTGCTCGGTTTCGCCGAAACCGAGACACTCGTGGTTTGCTTAACCGCGGTTTCAGCGAAACCGCGGACCGCTAGTGTCGGTCCTTTTCTTTGCTTTTTGGTTATTTGCGTGAGTCGGAGGATCCGACGGCATAATGTAGGCAAAATCGAGCCGAAAATCTGTTCAGCAAAGTCCGAGCGACGTCTAAGCGTCCGTCGGTTAAAAGAAGCACAGGCTAGACAAGCTGCTACGCCGTGGTCTGGGCCTAAACAATGTATACAATAGGGTGGAAATCTTTATGAGGTATTTGTTTCCCACAAGATAAACAGTTATTAACTTTCTCTGACATCGGCTGAGGCAAGAAAGAGTCCCCAACGGGGTACTTAGCTTTATAGAAGTCTTCGAAGTAGTATTCGGTAGTAGTAATCTCTGGATCTGACCGACCGGCACTTGCGAACAGCTTCTGCTTCGGGCGCCACGCGGCAAGAAAGACTGAGGAAAATGGCGTCGGCTGATGCCTTTATACCCGAAGAACTGCCGCAATGACGTCGGGTGAAGTGCGACACCAGCCGAAGCCAGACCCAGACTTTGGAATCCGGCCGACCGAAGGGTTGCCTGACGACAGGACAACCCATTTGCAAGGACTGCAGATGCATCCTTGAAGGACATCCTAACCCTTCTCATAATAGCTCTCCACTAGAAACTGCAACCTTAACTAATACCTACTTCACAGAAAGCATTTCCTCCCTAAATAAAAACTCTTCACCCCCATCCAGTGCTTCTACCAGCCCCTTAACACCACCCAATCCTAGTATTTCAGCAAACAAGAGGGTAGACCAAAAACAATATTCACCATACACCGTTACCACGTCCTTCACTCCCCCCAACCATCCCTACTTGAACTTAATTCACCCTCTATATCCACTGCTAGCAACTTCCACATAGGAACCATCTCCACATCAATGATTAAAAAACAACTTCTACTTGATCAACTCAAACCTTGATCCACTGCAACGACCTCCCACCTGAATACCTAAAAACAGCTGCCAGTGTTTTGGCATACCCAGTCTCCTTCCTTTTCAATAGATGGATAGCTAAATCTTATGAACCCTCCCTATGGAAAAATCCTATATTATCCCTTTGCATAAAGGTGGCATCTTGGATGACTAACTTTTGGCCTATTTACAATATTATCATCTTTCTCAAAAAATTCTTGAAAGATATATTCATAAGCAACCCAAGCATCCCCTCCACTATCTTCTACAAGAACGGCTCTTAACATTCACCTTACACAGCACCCATCCAACACACAGTACACCTATTGCCCTCCTATCATTCAATGACAAAATAAATGGATACAGGGATGTGGGCAAACTTGTTTCCTCCTTAGTCCTTGACTTGTCAAAACCTTTGATACAGTTTTTCACCCTAAGCTCCTGCACAGACCATCTCATCTTGGACTATCCCTTTCTTCATTACTGTGGCTCAATAGCTATTTAACAGACAGGCTCCAGTCTGTAAAATGGCCGAATACTCTCTCTCCATACCTGCAAGTCTCCAATGGTGTACCCCCAAAGTTCTATTCTTGGTCCCCTCCTTTTTAAAATCGTTAATCAATGACCTCTATATCTCAGTAGGTCCAGCCTCTCATATAAAATATGCTGATTATTCTGTGTTTATAGCCCTCTACCTAGATGGGTTGTATTTACTTCAGCAATTGTTTTGTTCACGTTTGGGAAAGTGTTTACTTACCCTGGAAAAAAAGCTGACGTTCAGGTTTTTCATGTTTCACTGTTTTCGTCTCAGGTGTATGACTGTCAAGTATATGAGCATCGAGATTTCAAAGTAGGTCCCTAGGGCTACCTGATTTGAAGGGATACTTAAGAACTACGCAGTTAAGGCTCATGTGCATAACACAAGCAGAAATCAACAATGGAAAGAGACGAAGATGAAGAAAAGGGAGGGAGTTTGAGAAATAAAGGAGAGGGAGAGGGATTTTGGATGCAGGTCCTTAACAGTTAATATACACAGTTATTCGCTTCTAAGAAAGTGCATATTAATTGAGTAACTTATTACCAAGGTCAGAGGATGTGAATATGCCAATGTATTCCACACTCATCAGGCCAATCACCGACTATAATGCCCCTTTCGGTTGGGATCTGTCCAAACATTTAACACAACTCAAAATGTCCACAATGCTTTAAGGAAATTCCAAGGGGGTAAACCATAAAAACTATGCTGACTGTCTCAAAGCAGTGTCCCTCTTTTCAGTGTCATATAGGCTACTGAGGGGCACTCTTTGTCTCACATACACAGCCAAAACACCTTATCCTGTCAGACCTACTGCAGATTTTCAACTCGAGTGGGACTCAAAAGGAGCATAAACACCCACTCAAGAGCTCTAAATCTCTCTTCCAAGATGGCTGAACACTGATCAACAGCATAACTTCACCTATCCCAGTGTGAAAAAAAAACTGAGAAAGAAAGGAGTGCCACTGAAAAAAATATATACTTTTTGGTAAAATTAAATAATTGGCCAGTAAATAAGCTGCCTGGATGCAGGAAAGGTGAAGAGAACACAGTCTGGGGAGGATTCTGTAGCTGTTCGAGCTTTAGCTTTGGTTCAAGAAACAGCTTCCAGTAATTTAGAGGAAAAACAAATTAAATCTACTCATAGGGGATTAAAATAAATGAAACATTGAAGGAATATATCTCAAGTTAAACAACAAAAGGCCTTAAAAATAGAAGAACCTTTAACTAGACATTCAGATGAACTGATACAACTGCAAAAATCAGGGGCTGACATGAAGACAAAGATGGCTGAATTTGAGGTTTCTCAAGAACCAGAGATAAAACAGCGGAGTTAGAGGACAGAGCGTGCAGAGAAAACTTTTAGTTATGTACTCACCATAACTTCAGATGTTTGGGATCCATCTCGCCTACATTCTGACTGATGGGTTCGGAGCCGATCCCTCGGCTCCGACTCGGCACGCTTATGCCAAAGAGCGAAGTCTCTTATTGGCTGAGCTTACTATATCCCAGGATGCACCACTACCAATCCCCCAGATCTAGTTTGTCCGCATACATGCACACATGCAAGCACTGCTTATATAACATCGTCAGAAGAAACAAGATAAAACAGTAGAACTCAAAACCGTTCAATCTCTTCTGATCTCCAAGGCCGGGGGAAGGAGGGTGGATAGAATGTAGGCGAGATGGATCCCAAACATCTGAAGTTATGGTGAGTACATAACTAAAAGATGTTATGTGATCCTATCTCGCCTACATTCTGACTGATGGGACAGCGTCCCTAGCACCTGAATCCTGGGTGGCTCACTGGAAAACACTCCTGAGTACCGTGGAACCAAATGATGCTCGCCTTTAGATGCCACATCCAATTTATAGTGGGAAATGAAAGTGTGCGGATTGGACCAAGTAGCCGCAGCACAAATCTCAGAAATAGCGAGCTTGGAATGAAAAGCTATAGAAGTAGCCATAGCTCTGGTAGAGTGAGCTTTGATAGATGTTGTAAGTTGCTTATTTGAAGAGGAATAAGCCTGAGTTATACAATCTCTAATCCATTTGGAGATAGTAGCTTTTGTGATGGTTTTACCCAATTTATTGTCTGAGAAGGACACAAACAACTGGTCTGTTTTACGAATTTGCTGAGTCCTGTCTAGATAGAAGCGCAATTGCCTGTGAACATCCAATTTATGGAGAGTGTATTCTGCTTCATTGGAGAATTTTGGGAAGAAAACTGGTAGCTCTAGAGATTGTTGGAGACAGAGATTAGAACAGACCTTTGGGACAAAAGATGGGTTAGGTCTAAGTGATACTCTATCCTTGTGAAAAATCAAGTACGGTGGTTTGATAGATAGGGCTTGAAGCTCTGAAACTCTTCTTGCAGAGGTAATTGCAACTAAGAAGGCAGTTTTCCAAGACAAATATTTTAACTCACATGTAGCAGCCGGTTCGAAAGGGGAAGATGTTAATGCAAGCACCAAATCAAGATCCCACGGAGGCGCAGGATGAAAACTGGGGTCTTAACAGCCCCGCACCTTTAATGAAAGTTTTGAATAATCTGCTGCTCATCAACGGTGGATCCATGGATTCGTGAAATTTAGAGAGAGCTGCCAGTTGGACTTTAATAGTAGAGACTGAAGATCCTTGATTAAACAAGGATGTTAAAATTTCAAAACCTCTGGGATCGGGCAGTGATAGGGTCTAAGCCCTGAGTTGATCCCAGATAGCAAACCTCTTCCACTTACTGAGGTACAATTTCTTAGTGGTGGGTTTGTGGGCGAAGATAAAATGTGAATAACTTCCGGTCTAAGGTGTGATTTCTGACTAAAGTCGGAAGTGGAGGAGCCAAGCTGTCAACTTCAAAGTGTGAAGGGACTGGTGTTGTCGTCCCGACTGATGAATTAGCAGATCCGGAGTTAGATCCAAAACCCAAGGATCGTCCACCGCATGTTTCTTCAGGTAGGAAACCAAACCTGACGAGGCCAGTGGAGCAATTAGTATCATTGTGGACCCCAATTGAGAAGCTTTCTGAATGACTTTGGAGAGAAGTGGAATCGGAGGAAAGGCATAAAGTAGCCCTGTTGGCCAAGGTTGTGCTAGAGCATCCATAGCTGCTTCCCCCTGATGTGGAGTCAAGGAGAAGAACCTTTGCACTTTGTGTTTTGTGGTGTTGCAAACAGGTCGCAGCACGGCCCCCATCTTCTGAAAACCTGAGCTGCTACTGTTTCGTTCAGGGACCACTCGTGAGGAGAGAGAATTGTCCTGCTTAATCTGTCTGCCAATATATTGATTTCGAATGTGGGTCGCTACCAAGAAACGGCTGGTAGCTACAGCCCATTCCCACACCCTCATGGCCTCTCTGCAAAGGGGGTAAGATCTGGTCCCTCCTTGTTTGTTTAGATACCAGACCACCGACATGTTGTCTGTGTGGATAGCGATAATGCCCTGAGGGAGAAACTTGTGGAGGGCCTGTAGGGACAGAAGTACAGCCCTCATCTCCAATACATTGATGTGGAGAAAGGTTTCGCCTGGAAGCCAGGAACCCTGAACTAACCTGCCCAGACAATGCCCCCCCCCACCCTGTCTGGGAGGCATCCGTCGTCAGGGTGACCACCGGAGGGGGGATAACAAAAGGACTTCCCTGATTCAGATTGGACGGCTGAAGCCACCAGCGAAGGTCCCGCTTGCACGGTGCTGTAATCATAATGGGGTGATTGAGGGCAGATCCTGAAAGGACCATTGAGTCGATAATAGCCACTGAAGAATCCTCATGTGCAATCTTGCCAGAGGAACTAGGAGAACCGTGGCAGACATCGAACCTAAAAGTTGCAGGACCATCCTGGCTGGGGCCTTGGATCTTGAAAGCAGGGCTTGAACTTGGTCTTGTAAAGTTTGAATCCTTTCGGTAGGAAGAAAAACGCGCATCAATTTTGAGTCTATCTCTGCTCCTATGAACCTTATGCGCTGAGAGGGCAGCAAGACAGACTTTGACCAATTGAATGTAATTCCCAGGGTAGCACCCAGGAAATGGTGGCTTTGAGGTTGTCCATTAGTAGATGACTGGTGGTGGCAGTCAGGAGCCAGTCGTCCAGATAGGGAAACACTTGGAATCCAAGACTCCTCAGGTGAGCAGTTACTACTGCCAAACACTTGGTGAACACCCTGGGGCTGTGGTGAGACCAAAGGGCAGTGCACAAAATTGGAAATGACTGTCTCCCAGGCTGAAGCGCAGATACTTCCTGGACGCCCGATGTATCGGTATGTGATAATAGGCGTCCTTGAGATCTATGGAGCACATCCAAACATCCTTCTCCCAACAATGGGAGAATGGATTGTAACGTGACCATTCGGAATTTGGATTTCGTGACGGATTGGTTTAGTCTGCTGAGATCCAATATTGGTCTCAGGTCCCCTGTCTTTTTTGGCACTAAAAAGAACCTTGAGTAATTTCCGGATCCGATCTGGTCTGTGGGGACCGGTTGAATGACTCCTTTTTCTAGCAGCTTTAAAGCTTCTGCGGCTGCAATTTCCCTTTGACTGGGTGGTGGGTCCGGGATTTTTTTCGACGGTGGGGGTGAGTGTGTGAAGGGAATGGTGTAACCTCCGGCAATAATCCGAAGCACCCATCTGTCCTGAGTGATAGACTCCCAGGCTTTTAGGTGCTTGGCAAACGGCACCCGACTGGCTCGAGCAGCACAGCCGGGCAATCCCTCATGAAGTGTGGGACGCTGAAGAGCCACGAAAGGACTCATGGTCTCCAGAATTGCGGGCCCTCTGCCGCCTCTGGGACGGCGTCTCCCAGAAAAATTTCCCGCCCTCTGCCTCTGGAGGGGAATCTTCCTGCTGTTGAGGGAAAACTTACGTGATTTGCGGAACCACATCTTCCTCCTTTAGCCTTGGGATAAGGCCGAAGGAGTGGAATAACGTGCACCTACGGCAGATAATGTTTTTCCCTCTTGCTCACAGCGGTAAGAGTGTCTTTAACCTTAGGTCCAAACAAAGAGGACCCATCAAAGGGAGCGTTGGAAGGAAGACTTGAAGGCCTCCGCAAACTGACACAAACGGAGCCAGGCTTGTCTCCGAGAGCCACGCCTGTGCCTGCCGCTTACCCGCCCTTCGCCGCATATGAAATGAGCCTCATGGACGAGTTAGAAATTGAAGTAAGGATAGCCAACTGAGAGCTAACCGACTGGGCTAGCTGCTCAGGTAGGTTACCCGAGAGGGAATCTGACAGCTCCTTGACCAGATCCCTCTGAAGCCTGGTAAAATGTGCCAAATAATTCAGGGACCTTAAAGTAAAGGCCGCTGAAGTCAGGGTGCGCCTGCACCGGGTCCATGCTCCTAGACTCCTTATTAGGAGGATGGACGGACGTTGAAGCCTCTGCCACGTCCTGTTGTGTAGCAGATGCCACCACCATGGCATCTACAGCCACGCCTTTAGTCAGGAACTCCTTCTCGGGTGGGGCAGACAAAAATTTGTTAGGACGAGAAGGCACTGGTTCCACGGTATCTGGATGTTCCCAC
The DNA here is from genome assembly GCF_019279795.1 of Protopterus annectens. Classification (NCBI taxonomy): domain Eukaryota; kingdom Metazoa; phylum Chordata; order Ceratodontiformes; family Protopteridae; genus Protopterus; species Protopterus annectens. The sequence goes on from NC_056733.1 coordinate 829,386,173, forward strand.
GCCCTCCAACAAACCAAATCCAGGAGCTCGAAGGGCGGAGACACCCAGGAGGCGGAGGGCTGAGCCCCAAAGGCCTTGAGAAGCACTGACTCATCAGCAGAGGGGGGTTTGGATATCCAGCCGCCTCGTTGTTTGAGGATCTCTAAAATGTCTGCAAATGAGACATCATCCGAGGACGACTTCGGGGATCCCTCCGCATCATCAAGATCAGTGTCCGATGTAATAGACTCGGGGGAGTCCACGTGCTTCCTCTTGCACGATCTCTTCCTTGGGGCTCCTCTGAAGACAACTCAAGAACCCTCAGGAGGAGGGAACCCCAGTGGGGTAACCTCAGGCCCAGGGGCTCCGCTGCCTAAGGACAGGGAACTGCCAAAGACCCAGTCTCCACGCCCAGGAAGGTGCCGGTAAAGCCGAGAGATGGTCAAGAAGACTTGGCCAAGGCACTCCTCATAGCTCTGAAAGCCGGACCCCCAGAATCCTGGGAGTGTCCGGTCCCCGGAGCCATGATAGCAGACGGAAGTCCCGCAGCAAGCACCGAGAGGAGGCTTGGAACCGACAGCATAGGTCCCAAACATCACCCCGGTCCAGCCAAGAAGTCCGTGTACCAAACTCGGACCAAGGCCGGGTTGGAGTAAGGGTCGGAGCCGACCCTAAGACCTCCACCGGCTTCAACAGCACCTGCTCCGACGGAGCCGCGGTCGGAGGAGGAATGGCTATGACATGGGCATGTCGTCGGCTCCGAAGCCAACTGGGTCGGAGCGAAACAAATTTTTGAAAGACTGGGGACTGGAACAGTCTTTGGAGCACCCTGTCTATGTCCGAATCTGACATCCTCGATGACCTAGAGGATACTGAACGGGTTCGAGATGGCCTCTCCAACGGCCCCAAGGGGCTAGGGGACCGGCTCGAGGCGACTCTATGACTATCGGCGCCGAAGGAATACCCAAACTAGTTTCCATCGGTGCCGAGGAGGACTTCGGCGCCGAGGAGGAAGTGTCTGAGCGGACAACCTTCATCGGCTCCGATACCAGTGGAGCCGGCGAAGGTGGCCCGCCTCGATGCCCCAGCCATCGGCTCAAGCCAGAGGAGTCGAGACTGGTGGCATTGAGGCAGACCGTTCCCCTCGGCTCCGAAGTCCTTGGAGCCGAAGGAGAAACCTGCCTATGTCTTTTGGCGGTCGGATCCGATGGACTGGTCGGAGCCGACGCCCTTTTCTTTTTAGCAGGAGAAGGAGAGGATGCTAAAGCTTCTTCAAAGGAGGGTTTTATAAGACCTTTTAATATGAGCTTATTTTTCCTCTCTTGGAGGACCCTCGAGGAAAAAGCGTGACACACGCTGCAGGACTCCTGCAAATGTTTTGCACCCAAACAATAAACACAGAGAGAGTGGTCATCTGTTATAGACATTTTAAAGTTGCACTTGGTGCACTTTTTAAAGCCTGAAGGCCTAGGAACCTGAGACATTTCGGTAAATTATTCACGAACTAGCCAAACACAGTACAAAAATAAGAAGTTATGTACCTACCATAACGTTCCATGTTAGTTGTCTTCTCTCGCCTTCTTTCTTGCTTGATGGGTTCGGAGCCGATCCCTCGGCTCCGACTCGGCACTTGCTAAGCTCAGGAGTCACTTTTACCAGCTCGAGGCAGCCCCATATCCCATGATGCAAGGCGGTAAGTACCCAGATCTCGTTTGCTGACAAAGGCAATAGCACCAAGCATAAAATACTTCCCAAAGGAAGAAAGAAAACTTACAGATGGAAGAAGGACCAGGTCTGAATGGTCTTCAGCATAACAGTTTCTGATAACAAGGTCTGTCCAGGCCAGGGGGAAGGAGGGAGGGTCGCAAGAAAGAAGGCGAGAGAAGACAACTAACATGGAACGTTATGGTAGGTACATAACTTCTTAATGTTAAGTTGTCAATCTCGCCTTCATTCTTGCTTGATGGGACCGCGTCCTAGCACCTCTATCCTGGGTGGCTCAATGGAACAAACTCTTGAGGACTGTAGAGCCAAAACTGGCTCTGTCCCTGGAGGCCAAGTCCAATTTGTAATGGGAAACAAAAGTGTGAGGAGTAGCCCAAGTGGCGCTGCACAAATAGTGTCCAAAGGAAGTCTAGCTTGAAAAGCTGTAGAAGTAGCTAAGCTCCTAGTTGAATGTGCTTTAGGTTTTGAGCACAGCTGTTTTCCCTGAGTATAAATTTCAGAGATGACCAAGAAAGCCATCTGGACAAGGTCACTTTAGAAACAGGAAGGCCTTTTTATTATCCGTGATAGGAAACAAAAAGTTGATCAGATTTTCTAAATTTTTGTTCTGTCCAAATAATATCTAAGTTGACGGTGGACATCAAGATAATGTAGCTTTTGTTCAGCTCTATCTGAATAGTTAGGAAAAATACAGGAGATCAATGGATTGATTCAAATTGTTCTTTGAAGCGACCTTAGGTAAAAAGGTTGGGTTAGTTCTCAGAGATACTCTGTCTTTGTGAAACACCAAATAGGGGGTCGAACCGAAGAGCATGAAGTTCAGACACCCTCCTGGCAGATGTAATAGCCACTAGGAATAAAGTTTTCCAAGAAAGATATTTCAGGGAACAAGAAACAGCTGGCTCAAAGGGGGGAAGAATCAAGGATGTCAGCACTAAATTTAGATCCCACTGAGGAGGAGGATTCCCGATTGGAGGCTTTAGTAGGAAAATTCCTTTCAAGAAGGCCCTGCAGAGCCTATGGGACATAATATTATGATCTGCTATCCCGACATGAAAATTGGAAATAGCAGCCAATTGAACTCTGACTGTGGAAGAAGAGGAGCCTGCATGAAAAATCTCTGCTAAGAAGTCCAGGACTGCCTGAACAGGGGCAGTAAAAGGATCAATATTCTGGGCCTTAGCCCAATAAGAGAAACGTTTCCATTTGCTTGTATAAATCCTCCTGGTAGAGGATTTTAGCGGTTACTATGATGTCTCTAACTGGGTTAGAGATCAAAGGAAGCCTGGCTAAGGAAGGAAGTGGAGCAACCATGCTGTGAGGTTGAGAGAAGGGATTGACTGGTGCAGCTGACCCGATTGGTGAATCAGAAGATCTGGCACTGGGTCCAGATGCCACGGCTGCACCAAAAGGTGATGATGGAGGAACGGGAACCAAACTTGTCGAGGCCAGTAAGGGGCAATGAGAATCAATTTGGCTCTCAAACGGTAGCTTTCTGGATCACCTGAGGGATCAGAGGAAATGGAGGGAAGGCATAAAGAAGTCCCTGGGGCCAATCCTGGGTCAGAGCGCCTCTTGGGGATGGCCTGATAGAGGAAGAGGCTGAAGAAGTCTGGGCATTTGCTGTTTTGGGGAGTAGCAAAAAGATCGCAACATGGACGACCCCATTCCAGAAAAATCTCTTCCGCTATAGATTGCTTGAGAGACCACTCGTGAGGCATGAGAATAGCTCTGCTCAATCTGTCCGCTACAATGTTGGTTTTCCCAGGGATATGCGTTGCTACCAGAAACCGATGAGAGGAGATCGCCCATTGCCATAGTCTGAGCGCTTCGACACAAGGGTAGGACTTGGTTCCGCCCTGTTTGTTGATATACCAAACTACAGACATGTTGTCTGTGTGGACTGCAATTGTCCCTACGGGATGAAAGTCGCTGAGGGCTTGCAACGTTAAAAGCACTGCTCTCATCTCCAGGACATTTATGTGCAGATGGTACTCGAACGGCTGCCACGCCCCATGAACCATCCTGCCGTGATAATGGTCCCCACACGCGATCAGGGAGGCATCCGTGGTGACAGTGGCTATCGGGGATGGGGGTACAAAGTACCTGCCTTGGTGAACCTGAGGCGATGTGATCCACCAAGCAAGATGCTCTTTGCATGTCTGTGTCACCAGAATCTGGTGACGCATTGGAAGTTGCTGGTATGACCATTGTGTGAACAGCATCCACTGAAGAAGGCGCATGTAGAATCGAGCCAGGGAAGAAGAGTAATGGCCGCAGCCATGAGACCTAATACCTTTAGAACCATTCTGGCCTGTACTTTCTTGCTGGCCAGAATGATCCTGACATGACTATGAATGTCTGAAACTCTTTGATCTGTAAGGGTAGCTGACATCCGAACAGTGTTTAAGTTTGCGCCTATGAAGGTAATAGACTGGCAGGGCGATAAGGATGACTTTTCAAGTTGATTGAGATGCCCAAATGAGAACAAAGGTCTATTGTGTAATCCCTGGCTTGTATAAGCTGATGCCTGGTGGTGGCTGACAGGAGCCAGTCGTCGAGATACGGAAACACCTGGAATCCTTGACGCCTCAGGTGAGCCGTGACCACTGCCATGCATTTGGTGAACACTCTGGGGCTGTAGTGAGACCAAAGGGCAGGGCTCTGAACTGGAAATGACTGGACCCCAGCCGAAGCGGAGAAATCTCCTGGAGCGCCTGTGAATTTTGATGTGATAGTACGCATCCTGAAGATCTATTGAGCACATCCAGTTGTCCTTCTGTAAGAAGGGCAGAATTGACTGAAGAGTGACCATTCGAATCTTGTCTTCCTGACAGACTTGTTGAGTCTGCTGAGATCCAATATTGGTCTCCAGTCTCCGTCTTTTGGGGACCAAAAAGAACCTTGAGTAGATTCCGGCTCTGAATGGTCTATTGTAACTGGCTGAATGGCTCTTTTGCAGTAGTTTTGAGACTTCTAACTCTGCAACCTCCCTTAGACCGGTGGTACGCCTGGAAGGGAACTTGAGGGAAGGGACTTTCCTCGAAAGGAATTATGTAACCCTTGGATATGATCGACTGTACCCATCTGTCTTGAGTGAGGGAATGCCAGGCTTCTGGGTACAGTGATAATCTTCCCCGACTGCCTCCAAGGAGGGACAGCCGGGCAACACCTCAGGGATGCTGAAAGGGCTTGTCAGAGAGAGGCTCCCTGTTTCCCTGGTTTTTCGGACCCCTCTGCCTCTAGAGCGGCGCCTGTTGTTGTTACCCCTCTGCCTCTAGGGGTAAACTGACCACGTGAATCCGTGACTCCTTGGGATTTACGGAACCACATTTTCCGAGCTTTCTGTGCTTTGGGATAAGCTGTAGAAGGGGTGGAATAACGGACTCCAACAGCAGAAAGTGTCTTGCCGTCCTGTTCGCACCTGGTCAAGGTTTCCTTCACCTGAGGGCCAAACAAAGCTGACCCATCAAAGGGAGAATTTGTGAAGGACGCCTTAAAGGGATCCGCAAAATCACATAGCCGCATCCAGGCTTGGCGACTAAGAGCCACACCTGTACCTGCGGCTCTACCCGCTCCATCCGCAGCATAAGATATTAGCCGCATGGAGGAGTTTGCAATGGAATTGAGGGTTCCTAGCTGCGAAGCAATTTTTCTTGAGCCCCTGCAGCTGTAGGATCCTGAACTACTTCACCCAGCTCCTTAAGGATATCCCTGGAGTCTGGTGAAGTGACATAGGTAATTCAGCTTAACGCATAGCAAAGGTCGCTGAGGAAAACATCCGCCACCGCATCTATCCATGGTCCTAGAGTCCTTATTAGGAGGATGGACGGGCACGGAAGGATCTGCAAGTTCCTTTTGGTGGCCGCAGCCACCACCATGGCATCAGCGGGACACCCTTAGTGAGGAATTGCTTGTCACACGGGCAGTGATAAATTTTGAAGGCCTCCTAGGGACTGGCTCTACAGAGTCAGGAGCTGCCCACGCCTTCGTGCAATAACCTGCATAAGGGGTCGAAGGCGGAGACACCCAGGAGGTGGAGGGCCGAGATCCAAACGCCTCTAGGTATACTGACTCATCCTCAGAGGGATTGTTGGTGGGCCAGTTTCCTCTGTTTCAGGAGTTCTAGGATGTCTGAGAAGGAGACATCCTCAGAGGGGATCTAGGGATCCCTCTGACTCATCAAAGTCAGTATCCGGGTGACAGACTCGGGGAGTCTACATGCTTCCTCTTACAAGTCCTCTTCCTAGGAGGATCTCCAAACATCAGGAGAATCCTCGGAAGAGGGGAAATTCCCAATGGGGAAACCTGAGGCGGAGGATCTCTGGGTCCTGTAGCAAGAGAAGTGGCAGAGATGTCAACAGGTACTATAGAGGGAGGAGCTACGGAACAGACTGCTGACTGATACCAGTGGCCAGTACACTCTTCATCACCTCGAATGCTCCCTCCCAGGCAGGTCCGAGAGAACCCGGCCCAAGAGCTAGGAACTCCAGGGACCACCGAAGGGAAGTCTCCGAGGCAGATGTCGGAGCCGAGCTCACCAAGGCCGAGGCTCCAAGGGGAAGAGCGGGTTCGGACAAGGGTCCGATGCCACTCACCCCTCGGAGGAGACCATGGAAGCCCGACCACCGAATCCCTCTAAGGAAGGTCTCAAGAGGAGATAAAAGTAGGGGCTGAAGGAACAGTACGGGGTATCCGTCCTACAGCCGTAGCACTAACCATTCCCGAAGGTTCCAACTCCAAGCTCTGGGGTAGAGTTGAAGGAGGAACTGTAACGGGTGTGGACCAACAGTCGCCTGTTGAGACGGACTATGTAACATTTGGGGCAGTACCTGTGACTTAAGTAATCTACTGAACACTCTCTAGGTCATGATCTGACAGTCTGGATGACCTTGAAGATCGGCTCCGATGGCTCCGTTCAGAAAGAAGAGGTGAAGCCGGAGCCGAAAGTATCGGCTCCAAGGAAGGAGACCTCGACCTCTTCCTGGAATGAGCCATTGGAGCCGATACTATAGATCCTGTCGGAGCCGACTTCGGAGCCGACAGGAAGCCTCGATGTATCGGCCCCAGCCGGAGCCGATACAGCCACCAAAGTAACGGTGTCGGAGCCAATCGGAGCTGACACCGATGCCTGTGCCACATGGGTGTCGGAACCGATTGGAGCCGACACCGAAGTGGTCGATACAGATTCGGCACCGATAGTCATCGGTGCCGAAGGCTTTGTTAAGCCAGAATCGGCTCCAGCCGAGCGATCTCGACTCGAACGAAGTCGGAGCCGAGGCCACAGGCTTAGACACAGAAGCCTGGGCCTTGGAAGATTTAACTGATTTAGATGGAGCCGACTTAGCCGGAGAGCCCTCCGGCTTAAGAAGGCCCCTAAGGATCAGTTTGTTGCGTCTTTCCTGCAGGACTCTCTGGCTAAAGGAATGACAAATAGCACAGGAGTCCTGCAGGTGAAGAGGCCCCAGGCAATACAGGCAAGAAGTGTGACCGCCTGTCAGAGACATCTTCTGACAGCACGAGTCACACTTCTTAAAACCTGAGACCCTCTCCTTTGACATGGTGCTTAACACAAACACACACACACACCAGTCAAAATTAACAAATAAAATACCAAAAGGTATTTGTATAAAAACACACACACCCTAACAGGGAGGGATGGGATGGGTAAAGTTTGACTAAAATAAATTAGAAAAGACAGGGATTTTCTGTCACAAAATGTAAATAATTAACTAATAACTAATAATTAAGGGTTTTTTAACAAAAAGGGGCTTAAATATTCAAAAAGTGAATCACTTACCAGGAGCTGGTAAAAGGAGGACCTCATAAGCGAAGCGGCAAACGAGATCTGGGTACTTACCACCTTGCATCATGGGATATGGGGCTGCCTCGAGCTGGTAAAAGTGACTCTCGAGCTTAGCAAGTGCCGAGTCGGAGCCGAGGGATCGGCTCCGAACCCATCAAGCAAGAATGAAGGCGAGATTGACAACTTAACATCTGTAATTATTACAGAAAAAGAAATTCTTTGCTTTGTCCTTCTTTTTAAAGAAAAAGAAACTATCAGTAGTATAAAAGGATCCGAGATCCCTAAACAGAACAGAAGTCACCTAACAACCAAAAAGACCGGGAAAGGCCTTTCCACACAAGAGGTACTCCTGGCCAATCAACACTCACAACACAAGAATTTACCAAGTAAATTTCTCCAAACGCACTCTAAACACAAAATAGCTGTTAAAACAGCTTTTAGTTGAAGAATAAAGAAATTCCTGACAGAAAGTTAGTGAAAATAATCACTACTTAGCTCAGCCAGCTCGAGACCACGTCTTCACTTGTTAGCGGCAAACGAGATCTGGGGGATTGGTAGTGGTGCATCCTGGGATATAGTAAGCTCAGCCAATAAGAGACTTCGCTCTTTGGCATAAGCTGAATGGAGCCGAGGGATCGGCTCCGAACCCATCAGTCAGAATGTAGGCGAGATAGGATCACATAACATCCCTAGATTTTCTGCTGTTCCAAAGAAATGGAAGGAACAGACTGTGCTAATTTTATGAAAGCACAAGTAAGCAACTGGGCTGGTGTTCCACAACAAAATTTGTTAATTTAAAGGGCACATGGTGGGTTTGCTCCAAACCTGGCCATGAGAAAGCAGTCAAGACCTATAACCAGCAGAAAGAGCTGATCCTGACAAAATTGTGTCAGAATAGCAAAGTATTAAAAATTGGACACAGCAGTGTTTGTAGAAAATTAATATTCAGTGTACACCAGGCAAAAGAGAAGCAAATTTATCCCAGCCAGCAGAAAATGTCACAAGGCAGGTGTGACATTTAAGCTGCTGTATTCAGCAGTCTTCAAATTGATTTTTCCCCCTAGATTATCAAAGTTTTTTTAAAAAAGAACAGGCTATGGAGGAAATCTGCTTTTTATCAAAAAAAAAAAAAAAAAAAACACTTTAAGGGTACTCTGCTCCTCATTCTTCTGATAGTAAGACCCATAGACAGACTCTGCCAGTGAAATCTTTTTCCACTGTTCCAAGACAGAATGCTTGAGAGACAGAAAAAAAGCACAAGAGTTGACTAGAAGCATCAGAAGTACATTGGACATGAACCAGGGTCTGGTGTTAGGAGATGAAAATGAACAGAAAGAAGACCAGCAACTCTGAAATTAGTAAATAAATGGAAAACTAAAAAGCATCTTATCACATTTGTGAAATATGGTTTTGCAAGAAAAGAGTGGCTAAAAAATACTGGACTTTTGTTGACCATGTTAAACTTGTATGTGTCCTGTAAAGCACATACCCCACTTTATATGATTAATGTATAGAAGACCCCTAAAAGGGGGAACTGACTGCAAGCAAAACAATTTTATTATACATGTTATATACAATAAAAACAGTTTTATACAGTGTGTAGTCAGGGATATTTTAAATATGGGGGCGAGTTTTTTCGGTGACTGCTGTGTGTGTTAAAGATATCAAACCAGTACTTTTTAGTTGTACAAAATACAGGTTTTACAATAAAAGAGAAAAAAGGCTGGACAAAAGCAAGTTTAATGTTCATATGTTAATATTTTAGAGGTGAAGAGTGTGTCAGATAGAGTGATGTTTATGATGCTGGAAATTGATGGTGTAATGATGAATGTTGTTAGTGCATATGCTCCGCAAGTTGGATGTGCGATGGATGAGAAAGAAAAATTTTGGAGCGAGTTGGATGAAGTGGTGATGACTGTACCCAAGGGTGAGAGAGTAGTGATTGGAGCAGATTTGTACGGGCATGTTGGTGAAAGGAACAGAGGCGATGAGGAAGTGATGGGTAGGTATGGTGCTAAGGAAAGGAATGCAGAAGGTCAGATGGTAGTGGATTTTACAAAAAGGATGAACATGGTTGTGGTGAATATACATTTTAACAAGAGGAAGGAGCATAGGGTGACATACAAGAGTGGAGGAAGATCCACACAGGTGGATTATATCCTATGCAGGAGGGCCAGTTTGAATGAGATTGGAGACTGTAAAGTGGTGACAGGGGAAAGTGTAGTTAGGCAGCATAGAATGGTGGTCTATAGAAGGACATTGGTGACCAAGAAGGAGGAGGAGGAGTGTGACGGCAGCACCGAGGATCAAATGGTAGAAATTGAAAAAGGGTGATTGTGATGTAGAGTTCAGGGAAGAGTTAAGACGGACACTAGGTGGCAGTGAAGAGTTACCGAACAGCTGGGTAACTACAGCAGAGCTAGTAAGGGAGACTGCTAGAAAGATGCTTGCTATGACATCTGGACAAAGGAAGGAGGTCAAGGAGACCTGGTGGTGGAATGAGGAAGTACAGGAGAATATACAGAGAAAGAGGTTGGCGAAGAAGTGGGATTGTCAGAGAGATGAAGAAAGTAGACAGAAGTATAAGGAGATGAGGTGCATGGCAAAGAGAGAGGTGGCTAAGGATAAGGCATATGGAGAGTTGTATGAAGGGATGGACACTAAGGAGGGAGAAAAGGACCTGTACCGATTGGCTAGACAGAGGGACCGAGCTAGGAAAGATGTGCAGCAGGTAAGGGTGATAAAGGATAATGAGGGAAATGTACTCAAGTGAGGAAAGTGTTTTGAACACATGAAAACAGCACTTTGAGGGGCTGATGAATGAAGAGAATGAGAGAGAGAGAGAGGGTTGGATGATGTGGGGATAGTGAATCAGGAAGTACAATGGATTAGCAAGGAGGAAGTAAGGATAGCTATGACGAGGATGAAGAATGGAAAGGCTGTTGGTCCAGATAACATACCTGTGGAATCTTGGAGGTGTTTAGGAGAAATGTCAGTGGAATTTTTAACCAGATTATTTAATGAAATCTTGGAAAGTGAGAGGATGTCTGAGGAGTGGAGAAAAAGTGTTTTGGTACCAAATTAGAAGAATAAGGGTGATGTGCAGAGCTGTAGTAACTACAGAAGGATAAACTTGATCAGTCACAGCATGAAATTATGGGAAAGAGTAGTAGAAGCTAGGATGAGAAGGGAGGTGATGATTAGTGATCAGCAGTATTGTTTCACGCCAGGAAAGAGCACTACAGATGCGATGTTTGCTCTAAGTGTTGATGGAGAAGTACAGAGAAGGTCAGAAGGAGTTGCATTGTGTCTTTGTGGACTTAGAGAAAGCATATGACAGGGTGCCTAGAGAGGAGGTGTGGTATTGTATGAGGAAGTCACGAGTGGGAGAGAAGTATGTAAGAGTGGTAGAGGATATGTACAAGGGTAGTGTGACAGCGGCGAGATCCGCAGTGGAAGTGACAGATGCATTTAAGGTGGTGGTGGGATTACATCAAGGATCAGCTCTGAGCCCTTTCCTATTTGTAGTGGTGATGGACAGGTTAACAGGCGAGATCAGGCAGGAGCCCCCATGGACTATGATGTTTGCAGATGACATTATGATATATAGTGAGAGTAGGGAACAGGATGAGGAGACTGTGGAGAGGTGGAAATGTGCTCTAGAGAGGAAAGGAATGAAGGTCAGCAGGACTAAGACAGAATATATATGTGTGAATGAGAGGGAGGACAGAGGAATGGTTAGGATGCAAGGAGTAGAGGTGGTGAAGGTGGATGAGTTTAAATACTTGGGATCAACAGTTCAGAATAATGCCGAGTGTGGAAGAGAGGTGAAGAAGAGAGTACAGGCAGGGTGGAGAAGAGTGTCAGGAGTGATTTATGATAGATGAGTACCAGTAAGAGTGAAAGGGAAGGTCTGCAAGATGGTAGTGAGACCAGCTATGTTACATGGGTTGGAGACAGTGGCATTGACAAAAAGGCAGGAGTCAGAGCTGGATGTGGCAGAGTTAAAGATGTTAAGATTTGCACTGTGTGTGACGAGGATGGAGAGGATTAGGAATAAGTATATCAGAGGGTCAGCCCAGGTTGGAAGGTTTGGAGACAAAGCCAGAGAGGCAAGATTACGTTGGTTTGGACATGTGCTGAGGAGGGATGCTGGGTATATTGGGAAAAGGATGCTAAGGATGAAGCTGCCAGGTAAGAGGAAGGCCTAAGATAAGGTTTATGGATGTGGTGAGAGAGGACATGCAGGTGGTTGGTGTGAAGGAGCAAGATGCAGAGGACAGGAAGAAATGGAAACAGATGATCCGCTGAGGTGACCCCAAATAGGAACAGCCGAAAGAAAAAGAAGATGCTAATATCTTGGGCTGTTGGGAGTGGGATGTAAAAGTACACTATTTATATTATACGCAGCATTTGGATATTTATTTTTCTTTTATGATGGTGAATGGATTACTACCTTTGGCCTAAGCTGCAAACAGGTGTTTTTGTAAGCATGTAGGCTTTAAAAATAAGATAAAATTATGAAAGCCGTGAAAATGCTAACCCTCTTACAACTGCAAAGATATTAGTTTGTTTCCCACTGGCAAATGTTCAGTGGAGTTGAAATGTCTGCAGCTAAGGGCAACTGTGCATTTTTTTCTAAGTGAAATTTACAAGGACTCATTGCTGAGACAAGCTGTCTGCAGGTGCAAACACAATCTTGAGAGTTCGGATTATTCTTTGCCGAGGGAAAAGCAAAATTTAAAAGTACAATGACAAGCAGTTCAGCGAAACAAAATCAAGTTTGAAATTACATGAAGTGAATAAGAGGTAATAACCTCCATAACTGCATTTAAGTATTAAGGCTGCTAATAGAACAGTGTACAATTTAGTTTTATTTAAATACAGCCAGTGCACTTTTTCTTAGGGCTAAAAGTTGATGTTTTCTGAAAGCATACACGCAGTTTTTCATATCTGGATGATTAAGAGAGATGAGGAAAAAAAAGACAACAATCAATCAGTGTAAGGGGGAGCACAGGCTGCAGTATGTGCTTTAGATTGATTAATCTTAATTTGAGGTTAGATAATGCCTGCAGGTGCAGCCATCAACTTGGAACAATTGTTTCCTTCTGGAGTGGTAAACTTCATGTTTTGAAGATGTACATAGTTTTGTGTGTTTGTTTTAAGTTAACAGAGGATGGGGGTATTTTTGTTTTAATGAAAACCCTCAAACAAAAAAAACTAAATACAAAACTCTTAAAATGTTACACATGTTCAAATGAAGATGAGAAGAAACAAAGGTACAAAAGATCAGCCAGCCAAACTTTAGTATATCAGTACAACACAAAAGATGGATATACACATTCAAAAAACTGTTGTGTATAATAGGTGGGAAAGTACAGTTGTGTTGAGTCTTATCATAAAAACAGTAGATTTCCTTCGTTTCACTGTTGCAGCATTCATCACTTTTGGAAACTCCTGCCAAGGATAGCCCAACATCCGGTCAATATACCTAAGCCCTTATTACCTAGGGAGAGTCGCACATCAGATGTATGCTTCCTGTGCAAGAGTAGGGCATAAAACTGAGGTACATATGCTCCCAACTCAGAACGCAAGTGCCACAGGATAAGTAGGACCAGCAGTGAAAAGGAGGACATGTAAATTCAGAAAATGGAAGGAATGTGGATGAGAGGAACCTCTCAGCTAGTACAAAAATACCACCCATGCAAAAGGAAGAGAAAAGCGGACAAAAGGGAGAGTGTGAATACTGCAACAGTGAAAAGAAGGACATCTACTATTATGGCAAGATTTTACACAACTATACTATGTCCTTCCACATCAGTGTTACAGTATGCATCACCTCGGAGAAAGGACAAAAACTACAGTACAGGGAGGAGTCTTCAACAAACCCATGCAGGACAGCCGTAGCAAAACCTGCCATGGCCTTGGAAATGACATCCAATTTATCAAGTGTTATAAATGTATGAACCCAAGACCAAGAAGCAGCTTGAAAGATGGAGTTGGTGTCCAAACCTTTGAAGGAAGCCACAGAGGAAGCCACCGCTCCAGTAATATAGGAGTCCACATGGAAGCAAACAACTGCTTATTACGAAAAGAATAACAAAAAGAAAAGGTCTTGAAAACCCAAAAGGAGGTGGCTTGCTTAAACACTACAAAACCCAATGTCCTACTATGAAAAGAAACAAAAAGCTAATCAGATTTAAGAAAGGCCTTTGTTTTGTCTAAATAATATCCGAGCTGTCTATGCATGGTAAGAAGAACTTTCTCACTAGCAAACTGCAGAGAAGGGAGAAAAAAAGAAGAAAGCTGGACAGACTGGTTAAGGGAAAGTTCATTAACCACCTTGGGCATAAGAGGAGGATTTGTATAGAGAGACACCCTCTCTCTATGAAAAAACAAAAAAGAAGGGATCCTTCTGGCAGAGGTTAAAGCAATCAATAAAACAGTCTTCCAGGTGCAATGCTGAAAAGCAACAGTGGCAGGCTCAAAAGGAGCCAGAGTCAGCATTTCAAGGACAAAATTAAAATCTCAAGAAAAAGGAATGGGCTTTCTTGGAGTCTAATATGGACACTTTTAAGTAACTGCTTGACCTCGCACCTAGGGGTCAAAGGAGGAAGAGTAAGTGGTGCACAGGCAGAAATGAAAGATAAGTGGGCTTTTATTGAAGAATATGCCAGGCCAGCAAGTAGCAGGTCCCAAAGGTAGGAAAGAACCTAGGAGACCTACAACAAAGAGGGTCCTTGTGATGTTTAAGACACCAAACAGAAAATCTCTTCCATTTGGACATATACAATTTTCTAGTATTGGGTTTCCTGGCCTCTTGCAGGAGCCTAAGCACATCCTCAGAAAGGAATCAAGACCCAATCACCCAAAGAGTCAGTTGAAAAGTGGTCAGATAAGGGTGAAGGAGAGCTCATTTGTCCTGTGTGAGAAGATCCATACTGTGAGGTAACTTGTAATGATGGACCCTGGCCAGATGGAATAAGAGGGAGAACCACAGCTGTTTGTGCCAAAAGAATCACTTGCAGGATTTTTAGTGAGTCCCTCTTAATTTTGTGAAGGATGCTTGGAAGAAGAGGAAAGACATACAAAAACATTCCCTTTCAAGAGAAAGACATGGCATTCATCTTCCAAGTCAGAAGACTTGCAACTCTGGAACAGGACTGAGAGAGTTGCCTGCTCAGAGGGGAGGCAAGGAAATCTACTTGAGGAATACCCCACCAGTGAATTATGTCCTGAAATACATCCCCGTCAGGCATCCATTCATGAGGCTGTGTTTTGGACCTGTGAGAAAATCTACCACAAGATTGTGCTCTGAAAGTATACAGACTACCTGTAGGGTGACTTGTGGATGGGACAAATCCATGAATAGAGCTTCATCACAAAGCCAGAGGCAGCAGCCTAGAAGATGCATCTGCTGCATCACAGCTGCATCTGGAAGAGGGACGGGCAACCTGAAAATGAAACTGAGGAAGGAGAAAGCTCAAGCTTTACCCTCAGAGTCAGGCATATCAGAAACAATCTTCACAATCTAGGAAAAAAAGAGACAAATTGTACCTTGTCAGATGGATCTGGTCCTAAAGGCTAAAGTCGCAGAAGTGTAGACTATATCAATCCTCTCCATAGCTCTACTGTCCTTATCTGAGGAAAGGAACTTGGAAGAGGGTAATAGCCTAGAAGGCTGAATAGTAGAAACAGAAACCACTGCTGGATCAGATGAAGGGCACTTGCATAAGAACTTTCATGCATCCAGCACCTTACACAATCTGTCAGGTTTCTTAGGAACTAAAGTATGAGAATCTAGTTTTAGGGAAGTAGCAGAGAAGGTGTCCAACAGAGTGGCCAACACAGGAGGGACAGTAGCAGGTTTAGCAGAGTCCATTTGTAACAACTTATAATACCTTTTTTGGACATTCAATACTTGGGAGCAATCCCATTTGAAATTCTCCATCATATGCAGGACACTGTCAACCAAGTAAATCTACTCCAAAGGAGAATCAGGATAAACAGATTCCTCCTCAGATGCATAGTCTAAAGGGGAAGGCTACTGAGAGGACTAGGCTAAGGAATCAGCCTCCGAGTCAGATTCCTCTTCCAAAGAATGTGGGTCCATAGCCCTCTTAGGGGTACAGGACCAAGGAAGTGCCAATAACAGAAACTCCCTGAGGAAGCTTTGAATGAAGTCCTGCCATTCCCTTTGTGGATTCCTGGGAGCAGACACTACATGCTTGGTTTTCTGTCTTTTTTTCAATGGGACGGCTGCTCTGACAAAATGCACATATTTGGACCCCTGCCTAGATTTGATTAAAGTACTCAGCAGCACCTCTTCCAGAACAAGGATCTGTGTAATCCCTTTAGGTCCAAACAACGAACCACAAAGTAAACAAAACAATATAAAAAGTCCCTGGTCGAGGAAAAGGAAAAAATACTGCTGAAAACAAAAATAGCGTACTACTGTTAAATAACCGCTTTCGTCAGAAGACTTCATCAGAATATTTAAACATTCGTTAGTTTGCCACAATTTTAAAAAGTTTCTGTTTTCAGTAGTTGAAATTTGTAAATCAGACTTGAGAGGGGGTGATTTCAAAAACTACTTGGAACAAAGAGAAACTTTGTGGCAAATAAGGTTAAAATCTGATAAGTTTCCAGGGCTGAACGAGGCTATTAATATTAAATGTTTTTTAAAAAATCGTAGATTATGGATTGATAAGACTAATGATTTGAAGTTGTTTAGTTGATGTTTGTTTTTTTTAAGAAAGCAATGTTCGACTTAATTAGTTAATTGTTAATTGGAAATGTTATTTATAGTGTATTTTTTGAATCAAGTGTCATTCTGATGAAGTCTTCTGACGAAAGCGGTTATTTAACAGTAGTACGCTATTTTTGTTTTCAGCAGTATTTTTTCCTTTTCCTCAGCCAGGGACTTTTTAATGCCTTTAGGTCCCTCAGAAATAAATCAGCCATGGTTCCCCCCTCAACGTCCATGGCAGACATTTGCAAGGTGTTGGAGAACATATGAGAAGCAGGTTCTGTAATGGCCTCAAAGATGGTGACGGCAGAAGAAACTGATGGAAATACAGGGCTGTCCTCTGGGTTCTCACTCACCTCAAGAGAAACGTCCAGTAGAAGCTGGGCAGCAGCAGACTCATGCCTACACTTCCTGGCTGCCTTAAGTGGAGACTGTACCTCAAGACGAGCAGATTCTGCCATTTTACCTTGGGCCAAAAGCTTAAGACACTGGTTCTCAAGGTAAATGGAAAGTGAAGAAAGGCGGCTAAGGAAAGTCTTGGGAACAAAAGCCTGACAAATGGAAAATTAAGTGTGGTCGTGGGATGTACCCAAACAAAATAGGCACCTATCATGGTGGTCTTTATGGGGAATCTGCCTCCAACACTGGCATTTCCCCTTTCTTGGATAACATGTAACCCACTGAAATCTAAAAACAAAAAAAAAAGAAGACAAAACCCCAGCAGGATACTTATCCAAAAAGCATAGCCTGTTTAACAAAGTGACGAACATTTAGACTGACGTATGACAATAGCAATTAGACTGGCGGCAATGAAGTTCTGAGTGTATGTACATCATCTTTGCGCCTTATGCTTACGGGGGAGCATACATTTAATGTATGTTGCTCCTTAGATAATAAAGGCTTTGGTATACTGGCTATCCTTGGCAGGAGATCCCAGAGGTGATGAGTACTGCAACAGTGATATGGAAGGACATCAAAAGCATTTATGATGATGATTACACTGTCCATATTATCCTAGAACGTGAAAAGCTTTACAGGTATAGATAATAAGGAGAGCACAAAATTATATTAAGAAATGCGGAGTGCAAATGGCAATGCCTCAGGAGATACATTTGAAAAGGAATGAGTATCATGTGAACTGACAAATAGGATTTTAGAATGGATATTCAGCAGAATAGCAAAAACAGAGGAAAACAGGAATAATTATAATTAAATTACTAGAGGGGTCCAAAAGTGATACACGAGGGAAAAGAAACAAAAATGGTAGATTTGTAATTTTGAGAGAAATAATTAGCTTTCAGTGGGTAATATTATTTATACGTGGGGACTGGAATTTGATTTGCAATAGTGAAGCTGTATGATGGGGACCTAGATGAGACAACATAAGAGGGTACACTTGTGAAGAATTTTATGAAAATATTTGGTACGCAAGATGTGAATTCAGTACGAGGAACACAGACAAAATGCATGTATTATTGCCCAAGGTACAATAACTGGAACAGACTAGATATAAATTCTACTTCACACTCACAGGAACAAGGCAATTTAACTGAAAGCTTTATCACACATCCAATAACAATTTCAGAACATGCACCAATAAAAAAACAAGACAAAAATGCAGGGTGATAAAGTAAAAATAAGACAATGGTGTTTTCCCACCTACTTGTTAAAGGGAGGAATTTAAGAAAGGAGTAGTGGAAATTATTCAAGAGTTAATAGGGAAGATATAAATACCTTCAGAAGTTACAGCTAGTGGCTCAGATAAAAAGAAACTGGTGTTTAAAAACAGGGTCAAAATAAAAAGGAAAGAGATATGGTTATGAAGTAATAGACATTACTTAGAGGGACAGACAAAAGTTAAAGTTTTGCAAAATAAGAGGAACCTCACAGAAAAAGGAGGAGGAGTAAATGCAGAGTGCTAAAGAGAAAAAAGGGAGTATCTAGATAATAGGCACACATTAGAAATATTGCAGTTGAGCACCTATTTTTTTGATAAGCCCAGAACACAAAAACGTTTAGCACAATCACTTAGGCAACAGAATGATTAACAGTGACATGAGAAAAGTTTTAAAATACAATACATAATAATTTACAGAAACATGAAGAAAAACCCAGAAGCAATACTTACAAGTTATATATACCCTAAGTATTACGTATTGTTAAAAAGAATACAATTAAGTAGTACACGGTAATCAAAAATTCATGAGACCATCCAAGCCATATTTGTACAACACAATTTTTTTTTTTTTTTTAAATAAGTCGATCATAGGATTGAATTAATGCAGGTGATGCAAGGCAGACTGTTGATAGTAGAGAAAGTGGAGAGTGGAGAGAGATGAGGGATTAGCCTGGAGATGTACAGGAAGATACCACTGTTTAGAGTAGTATTCTTCTAGCAGTTGTTTGAACTTTTAAGTATCAAGATTAGTAAGAATATGCTGGGGAAGAGTTTTCCAGGTTTTGGCTATTTTGAATGAGTATAAGGAATCTCCGTAATAGTTCAGAGATTTAGTTACATTGAGCATTAGTATATCAGATGATTTAAGGGACCTAAGGTATAAAAGCAGAGAAAATGTGGAAATCAAGAAAGAGTACAATTGGAAACATTTATAGCAGACAATTTATGCCAAGGTTAGGGGTAGACAAGGTTCAACAACTAAAAGTTAAGACAGAAGGTGATGAGATAAAAACAGTGATGTATAATTAATCTTCAAGAAAGTCGCCAGGAACAGATCGTATTCCTGTGGAAGTTTGGAAATTAGCAGGGAAGAAAGTGATATAAAGATATGGAAGATTTTGTTTAAACGTATTTGAAAAGGAGGGAAAGCACCAACACCTTGGAAAGAAGCTGTGGTGATTGTGTTACCTAAAGATGGCAAGACCCTTCAGACACAGCTCATATAAACCCATTTAAATTTTAAATTACGATTATAAAGTAACTGTGCTTATACTAGCTAAAAGATTGGCAATGATGTTCCCAAAACTGATATGAATCAGTGTGGTTTTGTGGAGGGGAGGCAAACATTTGACAACATTAATAGAACAATAGCAATCCAGATGGAATGAAATAAAATACCTCTGTTGTTGGTGAGTCTTGATGCATTGAAAGAATTTGACAGTAAGCCTGGATTTTATGGGTAGGGCGTTGGAACCATTACGATTCCCTGTTACAATAATAAGGTTAATTAGAAGGATATATGAAGGATAGCAGGAAAGAATTAAAGTGGGAGGGTTCCTCTCAGATGAGCTGTGTTTGAACAGAGGAACCAGGAAGGGGATTCCTCTTTCCCCTTTGTTATCTCCGTTATATTTATAGTGCTTGGCAAAGAAAATAAGGGAATCAGAAATACAACAAAATAACCAATATGGTAATTAACGAGCCATCTTTTTTTTTCCCCAGGTGATATTTTATATATGATAAATCCAGAAAATGACATCTCAGTGTTGTGGAACACTGGAGACTGTTTCAAATCTTTTCAGGATATAAAACTAATGAAGATAAAACAAAGACTAGCCGTAAATTATGTACCCCCACATTTATGGAGACATGAAAAGATGAGGTATTTAGCAGTACTGATTAAAAACGCTTCTGTTATGACAGGGATATGTGGGAAGATAATATAAAATCTGAGAAAACAGAAACTTTATTTTACATTTGGTTACCGGGAAAGTCTGACTGGACACAAGTCCTTTTTCAGCGAGGGCCCAGGGAGAAAAGCTCCACAAGCACAATTTCATAGGTACATAATGATGCTATACATTTTGCATACAAAAAAAAAAAAAAAACTAGGATAACAACACTTAAGACTGTAAATCAACCAAAAGTAAAATGAAAAATGGTACACTATACAGGTACAAAGATGAAACACTTTCAGCTACACTATCCAAATAATGTTCAGTATGATACAGTATTATAATAATATAAAGTATACACCAAGTGTCTATACTTGGGAGGAGAGAGGTACGAGGAAAGAGACTTGCAAGATAGAGAAGTCTACTGCCTGAGAATGAGGGAGGAGAGTTTACCCTGGGTGAATAGAAGGAGGTGGAAATGGAGTAGCCTGGGGAGTCACAGTTACAGATCCAATTTGCTTGTAGGTGGGTTTTTTTTTTTAGAGATTTTTTTAAACTGAGCTACGGATGATGTGGTTATTATATTAATGGGTAAAGTGTTCCATTTTTAGCTATAAAATTTGAATAGGAGGCGGCTCCTGCAGGGTTATTGGTTTCAGTGACTTGAAGGAGAGGTTTGTTGTTGGAGTGTAGGATCCTAGTATTGGAATAAGATTGTATTAGGTTTTGTAGTGCAGGGGGGTTTTATCATGGTAGTACAGAATCTTATGGGTTAGTATAAGCTTTTTAAAAGAGAAGATGGGGAAGTTCAAGTCAGTTGAGTTGTTTAAGGGCTGAGCAGTGGTGTGGTTGATGTGGGCTATTAATGGCAAACTTTGCAATTTTGTTACAGCTGGCAGCAAGTTTAGCTGAATCCGATTTTCTAAGATTGGTGAGGATAGGGGAGGCATACAGAAGTGTAGAGATTAGATGTGTTTGTGCTATTTTAGCCCTGGTGGTGTTTATGAGGATCATTTACTTCTATACAGACCCCCCCCAATTTTTTTTCTTTTTTATATAGGAATAAATTAAATTTAAGGAGAATGCTATGTTATTCAAAAAGGGATGAATGGTCAATGCCTTTTGAACACACAAAACCATGTGGACGCTGTAATTATTGTAATTCTCTTGACCCCAGTCCATTTTTTGAACATCCTGACATGCACACTAACTTTAGCATACGTGCTGTAGCTACCTGTGATACTACCCATAGTTTATTTGGCAGTGTGCCAAATATGTGATGCATTTTATGTTGGCAAAACCAATCGTCGTTTTAAAGACAGGATAAGAGAACACCTTTACCACATTAGGAAGGCTTCACCCCACAATGCCTTAGCTAAGCACATAGCCCAAGTAGGTCCTGAACATTATTTCCTATTTAGAGCTCTTGAGAATATTAAACCCAGTATACGAGGAGGTGACATTAGGAACCATACTGAGAGTAAGGAGAGTATGTGGATAGTTAGATTGAGAGCAGATAGGGGTCTAGGTCTCAATGAGAGAGCCTCCATTAAACCTATGTTAAACAAACGGAGGAATGTTTGTAGATTTTATAATAAATGATGGAACATATATGTTTTTACCCCTTGTAATAGATTTCTTTTGATATATATATATATATATATATATCTATATATACATATATACATATTTATTACAGCATCTTGAGTGTTCATGGAGAGTTTTTTATATATATGTTTTTTTATATTCATTTTATACATCTCAGCATGCTTATATGTGCATATATCTTTAAGCTTAGATTAACTCATGAATATGTAACAAGAAGCTGCCAATAGGAGATGTTTTAACTGTATAAATGTAGCCTATGTACTTGAAGGTCTTTGTTACATGATCTGATGAAGCTCAAATGAATGAGTGAAAGCGCTTATCTGACCTGCAGTGGAATTAAAGTTGGATTTTAACCTGAGGATTTTGCCTTTCATTTGGATTTTAACCTGAGGATTTTGCCTTTCATTTCTATTTGTGACTCTGCATCAGCCTAGTTGCTCCTTTTGGTTTCATTAATAACTGGGAATATATGTTTTGGGAGTGTAGTGAGTCGGGAGATTTTAAAAATTCTCTACACAGTACTCTAGCAAAAATATGGGGTGAGCAAATGGCTGTAAGTAAGGAATGATTCTTTTGAGCTGGGATACAGGATCTGAATTGCCTAGACAGAGCAAGGCCTTATTAAGTTTAATTCTGTTGGGTGCTATAAAAGCAATTACCAGAAAATGGAAATTAAAGTCTATACCAACTGTATTTGAGGTATTGAATATTATAAAAGAACTAAAGAGGGATCTTTAGAAAAGGGAAGGAGCAAATTACGTTGAAGAAAATGGAAACAGTGTGAATACATACATTATAATGCTCAGGAGGAGGAGCGACTTAATGGAAGGCAAGAATTCAGCATTTTTCTTGTGATGTTGTACTGACTGTAGTACCAAAAAAATATATGTAAACCTTACGGTACTTAAACTGAAGATGTCAAAATGATTTGTTTTCTTTTCTGTTCATGTAGGTTTGCCAATGTCTGAAGTGATAATTTAATAAAGGTGTTTTAAGAGAGCTCTAAATCTCATTTGCAACATAAATTAGAACATGTTGAAGGGATAGACATGCATCACAGACTACCATTTCTTTGGAACTGTACTCCTCTTCAAATAAAACTGAAGTACTTCTTTTACACTATTCAAACATAAACTTGATGAATGGGTGGGTAACCTCAAACCTTACTCCTGGTTTAACACCCTTGCCCTTCAGGAGTAGGGCAGCATGTAAATGTTATGCTCATCTCCGGGTTATTTGTACTTTATAAACACTGTATTTTTTTTTTTTTTTAAGTAGAAGAAAATATTTTATCTACTAAACCAAAGCAATGGAGAAAGCAGACTTACCAAAAGGCATGACTCCAAACAAGTAAATAGAAAATGGGTAAGGGGGCTGGCATTTACTAGAGAAAATTAGCAAAGGAACCAAGGTATTGGAAGTAAATTTGCAAAAAAAGGAAAGATAACAGAGTGAGCACTAGCCAAGCAGAGGTTTGGATTGTAGGTTAGACTGCCTTCCCCTACCAGGGACTGATAGAGTGTACGCAAAGAGAAAAGGTTAGGGGAGTGATAGGTGAAGAACCAGCTTGAGTTTTTAGTTTAGGCTAAAATAGAATCTGCTGTTAAAAAGGCAGTTCATAGGATATATAACTATTGACTGATAGCTTAAAAAAAATCAGAGATGGTTATTATAGATTGTAAACTGCCTTCCCATTCTCTCTTTCTAATGGAATGATGGTGAGTAATCTGTATGGCTCCCAAGTGTGCAAAAAATGTCCAAAAGGTTTGGGATTTTTGGAAGTGGTTACAGAGGTAGTTTTATACCTCAGAGTCCAGTGATTTTTTTTTTCATGTAGATAGTAAATTTTGGAAGTGTGATGAGAAAGAGACAATTTGGAGATGAACGTTATTCACTTTAATAATGCCAAATCCATGTAGTCATCCATCTGTCTCAGCCTGTGAATTATCGGATACAAAGCAATCTGCTCCAAAGCGTCGCCTCCTTTCCTATAATACACTGCTCTCTCTGAATCGCCTCAGAGTTTGCCCTACTACATTACAGAAATCACTAGAAAGAACCCCAACCACACTAAACAAAGGGAAGCAAGGAAAGGGCTCAATGACAGGCTTTAAGCTGGTCTGCCACAGTCCACCAAGAGACACAAACAGGATAACAATTTGGAAGGGAGAAAGGAGGGAGAGTTGAAACAGAACAGGGCAACATGGATCTAGTGTTATCATAAGTACATCATTTTTATGAGATGTTGTCTTTTCAGTCTTCCTTAACCAGAGTGACAGTGTCCCCTGCTAGTTGAAAATGGCGGCGTCAGGAAAGAAGATTAGGAAAAATGGTGAAGCCAGATGTTGACCTGGATCTAGATTATCTAAATTTCTACCTTGTAATGGTCACAAAGGTACAACTGTTCAACCAAGTAAATTTGCAAATATCAACTAATGAGGACAGAGTAAAAAAATGTAGTAGAAGCAGCAGCAGATCGGGTTGTGTGAGCTTTAGGTTTGCCAGGTAAAGAAAAGCCTTTCACAGATTAAACCAAAGAAATACAAATCAGAAAGCCATCTGGACAAGTGTTAGAAGGGTATATAAAAGAGATGATTTGATTTTCTGACTACTTTTGTCCTGTTCGAGTGAAATCTTAGCTGATGAATATTCAAACCAATGAGATTTTCTGCTGTACCTGAGAAACTAGAAATACAGACTGTATTAATTTTATGAAAGCACAAGAACGCAACTGGACTGGTATTTCACAGCACAAACTGTTAACTGAAAGGGCACAGAATGTGTATGCTCAAAATCTGATCATGAGAAAACAGACAAGACGTGTACTAGTAAGGATGCAAAACTACCAGCAGGAAGAGTTGATCCTGACAGAACTGTGGCAAAAGGGAAAAATATTAAGTTGGAGACATTACAGAGTTTGTGGAAAATAATTATTCACTGTAAACAAGGCAGAAGAGAAACAAATTTATACCAGCAATCAGGGAATGTTGAGAGGTAGGTGTGAGATTCAAGATGCTGTATCCAGCTGTATACAGAATATTTTTTTCCTGGAGGATCAAAGTCATTTTTGATGCAGAACAGGCTAAAAAGTTTGTCCAACAAAAATTGAGCCATCAAGCTAAAGGGAACTCTGCTTCTTATTCTTCTGATAATAGACAACATGGAGAAACTTAGCTAGTGAAATATTTTCTACTGTTACAAAGGAACATGCTTGAGAGACAGAAAAAAAGCAAAGGATTTGACTACAAGAACTGGAAGTAACTTGGAACTGAACTGGAATCTCGAGGTGGAAGATGGAGAGGAACAGGAAGATAACCAGCAACATGGAAATTGTTGAAAAAATGTTAAGACTTCAAATCATCATTCACATTTGGGAAATACGGCTGTATAAAAGAAAAAAAAAATGGAGAGAGTAGATTTTGCTGAAGTTATTAAACTTGTGGGAGAATGAACGGCATTTGGCTCACCTCATGTCAATGTGTGAAAGGACACCGAAGTTGAGGGGAAAGGAAGGAAAAAGGTAACCAAGTACAACAATGTCTGTTCTTTAGAATACTTGTATGAAATTTTTCACAATATAAATTGTACAATGATTTTAAGTCACTAATTTATATGCTAAAGATATTAAAGTAAACAGATGCCTTCTTTCTCTCTTCTTCTAGGATTAAAAATGTAACCATTACAGTGCAAAATGAGAAAAAAGCTGGGCAAAAGCATGTTTAAGTATGTAATCTTGGGTTAAGGTGGGGAATGGGGTATAAAAGTTCACAGATCATAATACATGTACAGCTGATATGTTTTCTCTTACTTTTGCATAGGTGAATGAATGGATTAAGACCTGTAAACTTAATCCAATAAAATGTTTTAAGTGAAAACAAGTAAGTAAAAGAACAATGAATATAAAAGTTTTTCTTAAGCAATACGTTTCAGCAAGTCTTTAGAATCCTGCAGCTGAGGACTATACATGTTCTCTTACATTTCCATGGAGACAAGCTGAAAATGGGGAAATAGAAAGCCAGAACACTGGTTTCTTCATGGCTTAAAAAGTTAACATTTTCTGAAGGCATGCAAGTTGTTTTTCACATTTGGAAGGGGAACAAAGAGAAAGGAACAGATACTAATTAGTGTAAGTAGAAGCACAGACAATAACATGCACCTTAGCATGAATAACCTCAAATTTAGGTTCATTAAGGCCTGCATTTGCAGTTGTCTGGGACAGTTTTTCCTGTTAGGATTGTTAAGCTTCATTACTTGAAGTAGAACGTCTTGTGTCTTTGTGTTAAGTTTACAGGTTATAGGGTGTTCGAGGTGCGTGGGTTTTTTTTTGTTTGTTTTAGGGTTTTCATTAAAACAAAAAGTCTTCTAAAGTATGACAAAGGTTCCTAAATTGATAAGAAAAAATGTATAAAAGGAATAACCTGCCAAAGAAAAGTGGCTGTATGCATCACAAAAGCTGAAAATAGGCATACAAAAAGCTGTCACATATGCCAAAACTTTCCATATTATCTTGGAGTGTGAATGGTCTCACAGGTACAGATCTAAAGGAAAGAATATTTAATTACATTAAGAAATTCAGAGTGCAAATAGCAATGCTACAGGAGACATTTGGAAAGAACTGACCATGTGAATTTGATAAAGAAAGGATTTCAGAATGGATAGCCACAGAATATCATGGACATAGGAAAATGAAGTGCTTACATTTATTGCTAGAGGAGCTCCAATACTGATAGAAGAGGGAAAAAGCAATGGATAAGGATTACACAGGTATATATTTATATTCCAGCAAAAACTGTTATGGAGTTTTAAAAAATTTACAGAGAAATACAATTGGCTTTCAACAGGGAGTATTACTTATAGGTGGGCACTGGAATTTGATTTGCAACAATGAGGATGTATCTGAGGGGCCTAGAAGAGAAAATATAACAAAGAGGACAGATTTATGAAGAAATTTATGAAAACATTTAGTATGGAAGACACAAATTCAGTAGTATGAACTCAGAGAGAATTTACATATTATTCCCAGAGGTACAATAACTGGCCTAGACTAGACCGAAATTATACTTTACAGAAGCATGTGTACTTATTGGATGTGTGTCAAAGTTTTCACTTAACTATTTAAGATCATGTGCCAATAATTATCAAGACAAAAGGCAGGGTAATGAAGTAAAAAATGAGACACTGGCACTTCCCCACCTACCTGTTGAAAAAGGAATTTAAGGAATGGGTAGTGGAAATTATTCTGGAGTTATCAGGGAAGACAGAAAGTACTCCAGAAGTTATAGCCAGTGA
Organism: Protopterus annectens; assembly: GCF_019279795.1. Classification (NCBI taxonomy): domain Eukaryota; kingdom Metazoa; phylum Chordata; order Ceratodontiformes; family Protopteridae; genus Protopterus; species Protopterus annectens. The sequence continues at coordinate 829,412,902 of NC_056733.1, forward strand.
ATCGGATAAAATGAAAGTAAAGTTTAAAAAGTTTAAAATAAAAGAAAAAAGAGATATGGTTAAGAAGTAGCAATTACTTAGAGGGGCTGACAAAGGTTAAATTACTACAAGATAAGGGAATCTCACATAAGAGGAGATGCAATTGCAGAGCGCTGAAGAGACAATAAGGGAGTACATGGATTATATGAATGAGTTTAGAAAGACTGCTGTTAAGCAACTGTGTTTTGATAACTCCAGAGAACAAAAACTTTTGGCACAACTTGGGCAACAGAATGGAGAAAAAGGCTCCCTAAGTTTAGCAACAACTCTAACAAGAAAAATAACCAGACAGCCTACAGAGGTATTAGAGACATTTTGGAAATGTTATGAAAATTTGTATAATGCAGAGGAGTGGGAAGATAAAAATAAGCAAAAAAAAATGGAACTACTTATGGAGGACTTAAACATGCCAAGATTAGAGGTATGTGAGGCTCAACAATCAACAGTTAAGATAGGAGGTGATTTAGTAAAGTCGCCAGGAATAGACAGTATTCCAGTGAAAGTTTGGAAAGTGGGAGGAAAGACCGTTATAAAGATCTGGAAGGTTTTTACAGTATATTAAAAGGAGGGGAAGCACCAACATCTTGGGGGGAAAAAGTGGCTGTACTACCTAAACAATCGTAAAACCCATCAGATCCAGATCCAGCTTCATATAGGTGGATTTCAATATTAAAGCATGATTATACAAAGTGTTTACATGTATAATAGCTAAAAGAATATCAAAGGTGTTGCCAAAATTGATGGAAATGGAGGAGTGTAGTTTTGTAGAGGGGAGGTAAACATTTGACAACATTAACAGAGCAATGATGATCCAGACAGTAGCAGAATGCAGGAAACTACCACTGTTGTTGGTGGGTCTTGATGCAGAGAAAGCATCTGACAGAGTAAGCAGGGATTTTAAGAATAAGGCAATGGAAGCATTTGCATTTCCTGGTATATTCTCCTAATCAACCGTATTATTGTATGAGGAATTGAGGGCAAAAATCAAAGTGGGAGGGTCCTCTCTGTTAAGCTGTGTCTGTACCAAGGAACGAGGCAGGGGTGTCCTCTCTCCCACTTTGTCATTTGCTTTATATTTAGGACCATTAGCAAAGAAAATAAGGGAATCAGAAATTCACAAATATAATTTGTATGATATTCAAACAAAGTTGGCTTTACTTGCAAAAATGTGGTATCTGGCAGAGCCAGAAAAGAACATCAATGTTTGGAACATTCTGAGAGAGTTGCATGTTTTTGCAGGATATAAACTTAATGAAGATAATACAAAAGCTACAGCTGTAAACTACATACCCACACATAAATTTGTTCAGTTATACATATATTTATGGGTTCATGACAAAATTAAGTATTTAAGAATACAAATTAAAAGGGATTTTGTTATGGCAGTTAAGGATATGTGGAAGGAGATTAAACAAAAGATAATACAAAAACTGAGAGAAAATGAAAGCTCGTGCTTATAGATATGGACCGCAAGATAAAGCAGTAAAAAATATTTTTAGTCCCTTTAGTTTTATACACAGGTCAAGTATATTTTCATCGACCAGAGAAGAAGTTGCGGACAGTAATAAAGAGTTGAAAGATTTTATCTGGTAGGGGAAGAGGGCAAGAATCAAGTGGGATAAGCTGACAACAGAACAAGGAGGTTTAGGATTACCTGATTTGAAGAGATATTTTAAATTTTAGAATTACAAGGTTAAGGTGTGTCTGTGTCTGTGTGTGTGTGTATATATATATATATATATATATATATATATATATATATACATACATACACACACACACACACACACACACACACACACACACAAGCAGAAAGCTACAATTCAAAGTACAAAGGAATGATGATGAATTGGGTCATAATTCAAGAAAGAAAAAAGTGGTATTTTGGACGCAGTTCCTTACGGAGAACAAGAGTCATACAGAATATTATATTCATAAAGTAAGAACTAAAATCCAACACAGGAATGGAGAAAGAAGATTCTGCCGACAGGGATGACTGCAATTAGCGGTACAGAGAATAGACAAGGGGAAGCTGGAATTTATTGCAAGAAGCTGGCAAAAGAACCAAGGTATTGAGAACAAATAGAGTGGGAAAGGTAACAGAATGGGAAGAGGCCAATTAGACATGTGAACTGCAGGCTATAGCTACTTAGCACTGTAGGGTGGATGGATACAAGTTGTGAGGTTACCTGTCCTTCAAGATGGTGGTTATCAATCTCACAGGACACTATTTTAAAAAAACTTTTTTTTTTTTTTTTTAAATTACTCTCAGATATGAGTTTGCGTCTTCTCTGTGGAGACATGCATGAATGGGCATGCCTTCGTTGAAGGTTGTGCGTCAGGGCTGGCAACTCGGCACGTAAAAATGTACTGCCAATCATTAGCGGACCGGAGTTCCGCTGTGGCGACCCCTAACTGGGAAAAGCCGAAAGACTCAAACAACAACATTCTCAGATACGAGTTCCAGATAACCAGGTAAGTGAAATGCATAACAAAACAGCTTCCAATGAAATATTCAAGTTCTCTCCAAGATGGTTGTCAAAACAAAATATAAACCTGATGGAGCAATAATAAACTCAGACACTCCTGGTCAACAAATGTAAATAAATAAATAAATAAATAAAATAAAATAAAATAAAAGTACAGTTGTGTATACTTACCATAAATGTAGATGTTCGAGTGTATTCACTGTTGCAATGATTACATTGGGGGTTATCTGCTTGCAGTAGCCCTCAGTCAGCCTGATTAACAAAGTCTTAGGTCCTGCGTCAGTTGCTGTCCCTTCTTCCATGACGTCATGGGGTATAAAACATGCAGCCGACACCATTACATCAGTTTTTCTTGCCCCAGATGTCAAGTACCCCCCTAATGGGAAGCAATTAAATCTATAAATACAAGGATATGCCTCCAACAAAAAAGCAAATACACCAAAATGCTTTTAGAGCATAGTACGTGAGAGTAGAGGTATAGCCAAAGGAAGAAATGGGGGCTGGAGGGAGGGTAACCAGGACTGCAACAGTGAATACACTCAAACATCTACATTTATGGTAAGCGTACACAACTGTACTATGTTCTTCGTGTTTCAATGTTGCAGTCATTACATTTGGGTAGATTCCCAAAGCTAAGGTTGGGAGGAGAAATTTAAATAGAATTAGAACCAGTTATAAGGCCCTGTAAGACAGCAGTGGCAAAACCAGCCCTGGATTCAGAGAAAATTGGCAAATGATAATGTTTAGTGAAAGTATGTACAGAACTCCAGGTAGCAGCTTCTAGATGTCCCTAGTAGGGACGCCCCTGAGAAAAGCTGTAGAGGTAGATACAGCCCTGGTTGAATGGGGTCTGATGCTCTGTGGGATAGGTTTTCCATGATGCTTATAGCAGAAATGAATGCAGTGGCCTATCCATTTTGAAATAGCTTTTCCCTCTGTCCCTGCAGCAAATGCCACCAGCAGTTGTTCAGATTTCCTTTGAGGTTTAGTCCTGTCCAAGTAGAATCTAAGCTGTCTGTGCATATCTAAAAAGAGTGCAGTATCCGTTCCTCTCGGTTCTGTGGGTTAGGAAAGAAGGTAGGCTAATAAATGGACTGATTAAGAGCCACACTGGATATCACCTTGGGCATGAAGGAGGGACTGGTTCTGAGAGACACCCTGCCTGCATGAAAGATGATGAAAGGTTCCACTGCCATAAGGACCTGTAATTCAGATACCCTTCTTGCAGAGGTGATTGCCAAAAGGAAAGCTGTTTTCCATGAAAGTAATTTTAAATCTGCAGTAGCAGCTGGCTCAAAAGGAGGAGGAGTGAGTTTCTCCAAGACAAAGTAAAGATCCCAGGCTGGAGTTAGAGCTCTCCTGGGTGGCCTTAAATTTTTGGCCCCTCTGAGGAACTGCTTGAGCAGTGGATGAGAGAAGAGGGGAGGCTCTGTGCTATAATGAGCTGAAATGGCTGAGGCATGAATTTTGATGGAGGAAAAAGACCAGTCCTTATGAAGCATCTCAGTCAAGTATTGTAGAATCTGAGGTAAATTGGGCACTGTTGCGTTCATTACTTGAGATTGGTTCCAAGCACAGAATCTTTTCAATTTTGCCACATAAGATTTTCTAGTACTAGGCCTCCTTGCCTCTAAAATGATATACATCACTGACTTACTGAGGGATGGTAAAGGAGAGATTAGGTAATTAGCCAGGCTGCTGGGTTCAGGGTTTGCAGCTGAGGGTGCAGAATCTGGTTCTCCTGCAGAGACAACAGGGAAGGAGTCTGAGGCAGGTACCATGGAGCCAAGAGTGACACACTGCGCAAGAGGGGGTACCAGTGTTGGCGAGGCCAGTCTGATACAATTAAAATCTTCCTTGGCTTGTCCTGTTTGATCTTTAGTAGTACCTTGGAGAGCAGAGGCAGAGGAGGAAAGGCATACACTGATAGGTTTTTCCAGCTGACGGATAGAGAATCCACTTTCCAAGCTTGCTTGTGGGGAATCCTTGTGCAAAATTTGTCCACTTGATGGTTCTGTGGGGAGGCAAAGAGATCTATATCTGGGCTCCCCCATTTGCTTGTCAACATGTTGAAAATCCTTGGTTCCAGTTTCCACTCGTGTGGGTCCATGAGGTTTCTACTTAGTCTGTTTGCCAGTGTATTTAGTTTTCCTGGCAAGAATTGAGCTTGTAGATTCACTTGGTAGCTCAAGGCTGTGTTCCACACTTCCATGGCTAGTCTGCACGGGGGGTAAGAATGTGTACCCCCCTGCTTGTTTATGTACCACATGACAGTGGTGGTGTCTGTCTTTACCATTAGTTGCCCTGGAAGAATGTGGTCCTTGAAGGCTGGAGCGAACATTTCCTTTTGATTTATATGCAGGTGCATTTGACTTGGGTTCCATTTGCCATGAATGCACTTTCCCTGCCAGGTGAGCCTCCCCATGCATAGTCTGATGCGTCTGTTAAGATTTGTGCGGCAGGGGGTAAATGTGAATGGTAGTCCTTTGTTTTAGTGGCAGGCCTCTGCCCACCAAAGGAACTCTAGGCATAGGCGAATTAGGATAGGAATCCTTGCTTCCAGATCCTGTGAATGTTGACACTACAGGCTTTTGAGATACCATTGTAGTTTCCTCATATGCAGTCTTGCACATGGAATTAGAAGAATGCAGGAGGCCGTGAACCCCAAGGCTTGCAGTATTTGCCTTGCAGATAGCTGGGTTTTTGTGGTCACTTGTTTGAAGTAAGTTGACAAATGACTCCGTTTCTCTGGCGTGAGGAAAGCCATCTGGGAAGTTGTATTCAAGCTTGCTCCCAGGAATATAATTTGTTGGCAGGGTACCAGGTGGGATTTCTTTTCTTTTATGGTGAACCCCAGACAAGTCAGTACCCTTGAGCAAAAGGCCAGATGGTTTAAAAGAATGTCCTTGCTTTCTGCCTGAATTACACAATCATCCAGGTATGGGTATATTTGAATATTTCTTGGCCTGCAAAATGCAAGGACTGGAGCTAGGCAGTGTGTGAATACCCTGGGCGCAGTAGATAAGCCAAAGGGCAGTGCAGAGAACTGATAGTGCATGTAGCCTGCTTTGAAGCATAGGTATCTTCTGCAAGACTCCCTGATAGGGATGTGCTGGTATGCTTCTTTTAAGTCTAGTGTTGCCAATCATACATCCTTGCCTAGCACAGGAAGCAGCTGGTGAAGAGTCAACATTTTGAATTTTGGAATCACCAGAAAGGTGTTTATAACAGAAAGGTCCAGGATAGGATGCCATGTGTTGCCTTTTCTGGGTACCAGGAAAAGCCTTGAATAGAAACCTTGTCCCTTTTCCTCTTCTGGTACCAACTGAATAGGTCCCATGTTTAAGAGAGAGGAGTACTTGATTTTGGGCCTCTGCCCACTGATTTGGGGGTAGATCTGGCCCCCAGCTTGGTGTTGGTAACATGTGGAAATGAAATCTGTATCCTTGGGACACAATATTTAAAACCCATTTGTCCTGGGGTAAGGAGTTTCCAGTTTTTGGCCTGCAGACCAATCTTTCTGCCTAAAGGGGCATTCAGTTGGGATTTGCTTGGAAGTTTTAAAAGCAAGTCAAGCAAGTCACTGAGACAGTTTTCCATTGGAGGGGGTCTTACTACTCCCAGGTTTGGGTGCGGAAACCCCCCACTGCCTAGTCTTGTGTATCCCTTGGGACTGAAACCTGGGGTTTCTGCTGTGTCTGGGTTTGGCTTGAGAAGACCTGGAGGGGACTGGAAAAGACCAATTTTTAGAGGGCCAGTGCCTACTAAATCTAGGAGGCTGAACTTGTAAGAAATCTTTAACAGTCTGCATAGATTTAGCTTTATCTTCCATCTTTTTAAGAACTTCCTCAGCCTTGTTGCCAATCAGGCGGTCCTGATTTACGGGAGCATCCAACAATTTAGCTTTAACATGATCAGGCAAAGATTGCTTCTTAAGCCAAATATGCTTTCTGAGCACAGACCCAGTAACAGCAGCCCTGCAAGAGGCTTCCAATGAATCAAATCCACACTGCAAAATATGGTTTTCCAACCTGTTCAGCAGAATGCATTAAATCCTGTAATTATTTATTTTCAGCGGAGTCAGGAAATAACATCATTTTCTGTTTAAGCAATCCAATAACATGTTGTTGATACTTTTAACGTATGAAACTGGCAGTTTAAAGCCCTAATGGCCAACGCTGCAGAAGTGTAAACTTTCTTACCCCATCTATCCAGTGCCCTGGAGTCTCTATAAGAGGGGGTAGGATTTTTAGCAGTAGAAGCCTTAATGCCTTTGGGTCCCTGTGAAATAGACTCTGTATCCGCAATAGGATTTTTAAAAAGGAACTTGTGAGAATCAGGAACACTGTAATATCCATCTGGTTTTCTTGGAGCAGGAGGCAAAGAATCAGGGGCCAAATTAGATTCTGAGATAGCAACATCAACAATGTCTAGTACAGGAGGTATATTTACAGGCCTATGCTGAGGCAGGAGTAAGAAATCCCTAAGCCTCTTTTTTGAATCAGAAAAATCCTGGCTTTCCCAGTGGAAATGCTCCCTTAGAGTATGTAAGGTTTCACCAAAAGAAAAATTTTCTGGAGGGGAAGCAGAGGGAATAGAGTCCTCTGCATCAGAATCCTCATAAGTAGATAAGGGCAAATCCAGATCATCAGAAGAATCAGAATCCTGTTCAGAAGATTCATAAACAACTTCAGTCCTAGGTCTCTTAGAAGGGGGAGGTTGGCTTCCCCTAATTAGAGTTATAAGATCTTCAGCCATTCTTATCATTTGTTTTTTAGGCATAGAGGCCTGAGCATGCAGCCTGGGCGTCAGTTTCTTAGGCATGGTTTGAGATTTTGGCCTAAATGAAGAAGGAGGAGTCGGTTTAATATGCAAGTCCATAGGCCTGAATACACCCTCAGAAGCCGGTGCCTGCAGAGCGGCTCCGGACCCATCCAAGGTAGAGACATCCGCAGGTTCCACAGTTGAAGCATCTCGCGGCATTCCGGACTCCGAATGGGTTCATAGGTTGGTACTAGGCTATCAGCCCTAGGGCCTATACAAGTCTAGCCATAACAATTCCCTGGCTATTTCTTCCCACATTATTTACTTTCCTGGACCCCTGTCTAGCAGGGCGACTGACGTGATCCCTGGGGTGAATTTCCTATCTCCCATCCAATCATCAAGGTTCCTCTTGAAGAGGTCCAAAGAGGCACTCTGCTTGACATGTATGGGCAATCTATTCCAGAGTCTGGGGAGTCTCTGGGTCAGAAACCTATCCCTCCAGCATGTTTTGTTTATTGTGATGACAAGGTTTAGATCCCTGGAGCGTGTAGCTCTGAGGGATTGGGATTTCTTTAAGTGTAGCATGTCCAACAGCTCTGGGTTTGTCATGGCCTTGTATGTTAAGCAGAGATCGCCTCTGAGTAGACGATATGCGACAGAGTATAGCTGGAGTTTTTTAAGGTGGTCAGCGTAGGGCATCTGCTTTAGGCCTGTGATTCTTTTAGTGAGGTATTTCCGAGGCCTTTCCAGTTGTTGCAGATGTCTTGAGAGGTACATACCAAATGGGGCGTTGTATTCTATAATGGGTCTAATGAGGGATGAGAACAGTGGGACAATGACCTCCTTTTTTCTGGATGAAAAGCCCTTCGTGATGAGGTGTGCCACATAGAAGGATTTCCTGACTGTTGTGGCGATGTGGTTATCGAAGGTGAGACCACTGTCCACCTGTGTCCCTAAGTCTCTTATCACATTTTCTGTGTTTAGTGTACTGCCACCTATATGGTAATTCATGGATTAATGTTTTTTCCCAAAGGGGATAACAATACATTTCTTGGCATTGAGCTTGAGCCCATGGGTCTCATTAGAGGCCTGCGAGTCAGAAGTAGTGGGTATCAGGGGCTGCGAAAGCGCCTCACTGAGTACAGGCGAACTGGCGACTGGCTTAGGAGAAGTGTCGCCAGCAGCTTTGGACCTCGGCAGCCTGTCTCTGTCTTTATCTTTGCGTTTTTTCGGAATCCCGGTAGTCGGAAGGCTAACTGATATTTCTGGATAATTAAACAGAGAACCAAAATATTTAGAAGGCTAACTGATATTTCTGGATAATTAAACCGAGAACCAAAATATTTAGAAGCGAAAATATACAGACGACTGATAGTGCACTGTTTAAATAAAGCACAAAACCAACAGCAAGGTAAGTCGTGGTCAGGGCCTAGGCAAGGAATACAGTACAAATGAAAATCTTTGCGAGGTATTTGCTTTCCACAAGTAATGCAGTTATTAACTTTTACTGACAACGGTAAGGAGCAAGAAAAAGTTTCCCCAACGGGGTACTTAGCTTTAGTTGAAGACTTCGGTTCTGAGTTGGCCAACCAGCACTTGCGAACTGCTTCTGCTTCGGGCACTGCACGGCAAGAAAGACTGGGGTAATGGTGACGGCTGCATGTTTTATACCACTGACGACCTGACATCATGGAAGAAGGGACAGCAACCGACGCAGGACCCAAGACTTTGTTAATCAGGCCGATTGAGGGCTACTGCAAGCAGATAACCCCAAATGTAATGACTGCAACATTGAAACACGAAGAACATCCTCATAGCTAATATCAACACATGTACATGCATGTGATAAAATGACACCGTCAGTAAAGTAGGTCCAATGGAAGACTTATTTTGACCACAGTGCAATTTTTAAAGTCAGAAAAGCTTATGATGTAGTCCATCTAATTCTAAAGGTACTGTCTTATCGTCTATTTAACCACTTCTGGGAGATCACAGTAGTATACTACATCTCAGCAATCCAACTCAGTACTAAACATTGTGCTAGATTCTGTAGCCTTCAAACAAGCTAACAACTTTTAAAAACATTATTCCTTTCTTGAAGAGTCAAGTTTGAAAAACTTGATCCATTCAGAAAGGCTTCAGGAAATCTCATTAAAATCTTGTTTCAGGAAATCTCATTAAAATCTTGTTTCTTAGGAGCTCTGCTTGATAAATAAGATAACATCTAAACCGATACTATTTGGAAGTCTATGGCTGGAATGCACTACTGGGTAGCTGATACCAGAGTACAGAAGCTAAAGGAATATAAAAATTACAGTAAACAAGAGACAGACATAAAACACCTTCCAATATAAGTACTTCCTTGTAATCAACAAAGCTAGTCTTTAACTTACATTAAAATAGTCTTGACAGCTACATATAATTATGCATATGTGTGTCTATATATAGACGCACACACTTTCCCCCAAGGGGACAATATACAGTAAGTTTAAATGCTTATGTTTTAATTTTATGTTTCAAGATTGTGGTATATCATGGTTACTGCTTCAGGATATCTTAGTTCAGCTGGTGTTCCAAAGCGTGCATATGCATTATACACACTGGGGGTAGAATAGAAAAAAACTACAAGGAGTCACAGGGTTACAGCAAATAATAATAATGATAACAACAACAATGACAATAATAACAACAATAAAAAAAAGCAAAGAGAAAAGCTTCTTGAAAGCCATGGTCATAAGCTTAACAACCAGATGTAGTTTTTTTTTTTATTTGCATTCCTGCAGGACAACACCCACTAACTCCTCTGCTTGCATTCATTCAGTCCATAAACTCCATCGTGACCAAGAAACAAATAGACCATGGCAGCTAGGAACACACAGGAAAGCCAGAGCATTGCAGCCCAATTATTCCTGCCCAGGACCCCTTCCCTGCGACTTCATTCTCTCATGGCAAGAGCCTGGTAGTACTACTAAGTAAAGTAGTACTGAAGTGATGGCCAGAAGGAAAGTTATCTTCCAGAAGAGAAATTTTAGCTCTGCAGAAGAAGCTAGTTCGAAAGGGGGCAGGGTGAGCTTTTCCAAAACAAAGTTAAGGTCCCAAGCTGGGGTTGGTTCTCTTCTGGGTGGCCTCAAGTTGCTAGCCCCTCTTAAAAACTGTTTGATCAAAGGGTGTGAGAAAAGGGGCTGCTCAGTGGGGAAATGAGCAGAGATAGCAGAGGCATGAATTTTTTATCGAGGAAAAAGAGAGACCACTGTGTAGTAGGTCAGCTAAGTACTCCAGGATGAGAGAGGGAGGGAGGGAATGCTGTGCCATATTGGCTCCCTTAGCCTGGATCCAGGTGCAGAACCTTTTCCATTTGTTAGCATAAGACTTTCTAGTGATAGGGTGTCTGGCCTCACGTATAACATCTAAAACCTGTTTACTGAGGTTGGCAGATTGATCCGGGCTTAGGGAATAAGCCAAGCTGCCAAACTGAGTGTCTGCAATTGAGGATGCATGAATTCCCCTTCGCTCTGGGTCAGGACGTTTGGAATCTGAGGAAGATGCCATGATGGCAGTGGGGGACAGGCTGCACAGCAAGGGGTACCAGTGCTGGCGAGGCCAGTCTGGAGCTGTAAGAATTGTCCTTGGTTTTTCCTCCTTTATTTTGAGCAGTACCCTGGGGATGAGAGGTATTGGAGGAAAGGCACAGACCAACAGACTGACCCAGGGGAAGGACAGGGCATCCACTTTCCAAGCCATGCAGTGATGCTCCCTGGTGCAGAACTTGCTGAGCTGATGGTTGGTGTGGGAGGCAAAAAGGTAGATATTCGGGGTGTCCCATTTCTGAGTTATTAGGGTGAAGGTTCTTCTGTTGAGCTGCCACTCATGTGGGTCCAGAAGATTTCAGCTTAATTGGTCTGCCAGAGAGTTGAGAGAACCTGATAGGAATCGTGCTAACAGGTGCAGTTGCATGGCAGAGGCTGTGTGCCAAAGAGTCATGGCCAGCCTGCACAGAGGGTAGGAGTGAGCCCCTCCCTGCTTGTTGATATACCACATCACAGTGGTGTTGTCTGTTTTGATCAGGAGAGCCCCTGGGGAGAGAAGGGGCTTGAAAGCTATCAAGCCGTGCTGGACAGCCATCATTTATTTTTGGTTGATGTGCAAACAGATTTGCTGTGTTTGCTCTGTATGCGCCTGCCATCCAGGTGTGCACCCCAAGCATAGCCTGATGCATCTGTGGGGAAGGTCTGGGTGGTGGGGGGGTGGTGAGAAAGGTAGTCCCTTGTTGTAGGAGCATCCTGTTGCCCACCAAAGAAAATCTTTTCTGAGGCAAGAAATTATAGGTATAAGAGTCTCCAGGTCTTGAGAGTGTTGACACCAAAGGCTTTTTAGGTACCACTGAAGTTTCCTCATATGCAGTCTGACATATGGAATGAGTAGTATGCAAGATGCCATGCACCCCAGAGCTTGCAGGATCTTCCTTGCAGATAACTGAGGTCTGGCGGCTAGTTGAGAGAAGAAGACTGTCAGGGAAATTTGCTTTTCTGGTGTAAGGAATGCCATCTGGGATGCAGAGTCCAGGCTTGCTCCCAGAAAGATAATCCTTTCGGTGGGCACCTGTTTGGATTTCTTTTCATTGACTGTGTAACCTAGGGAGGTTAGTAGGGTTGTTACAAAGGCCAGGTGCTTGAACAGCTTTTCCTGGCTATCTGCCTGAATAAGGCAGTCGTTTAAGTCTGGGAAAATCTGGATATTCCTTTGTCTGCAAAAGGCAATGGCCAGAGCCAAACATTTTGTGAAAACTCTGGGAGAAGTAGCCAAAGGGAAGCGCAGAGAAATGAAAGTGTTGAGATCCTGCCCTGAAATGGAGATATTTCCTGCAGGATTCCCCAATAGGAATGTGGAGGTAGGCCTCTTTTAGATCTAGGGTGGGTAGCCAAGCGTCCTTGGAGAGCATGAGTAGCAGCTGCTGGAGGGTGAGCATTCTGAATTTTGGGATCACCAGGAGGTGTTTAGAATGGATAGATAGAGGATGGGGTGCCAAGTGCCCTCTTTTCTGGGCACCAGAAAAGGTCTGGAGTAGAAACCTTGGCCTATCTGTTATGCAGGAATGTGCTCTACTGCCCTCATAGGAAACAGGGAAAGGATTTGCTTTTGAGCCTCTGCCCACAGGTTTGGAGGTAGATCTGGGAACCCATTTGGGGTTGGAAGAGTGTGGAAAGAAAATCTGTATCCCTAAGACACTATGTTGAGAACCCAGCGGTCGCTGGTAATGGTGGCCCAGGTGCTTGTGTGAAAGGAGAGTTTTCCTCCTAGGGGTAAGTGAAGGTGGGCAAAGGGAGGTTAGTCACTGTGAGTTCTTACCATAAGGGGGTGGCTTAGAACTCCCTGGTTTTGAAGTGGAGGTAGTCCACTGCTTAGATCTCTGCATTCCTTGTGGCTGCTGTCTGGGGGGGGGAGGGTCTGGTTCCCCAGGGACTGGGCTGGACGGGCTTAGTGGGAGCAGGAAAGGACCAGTACTTGGTGGGATAATGCCTGCTGAACCTGGGTGGCTGTACCTGTAAGACATCCTTAACTGTCTGCATAGATATTGCTTTTTCTTCCATCTTTTTAAGACCTCTTCTGCCTTACTGCCAAATAAGTTGCCTTTGTGCAAGGGGACCATCCAGCAATTTAGATTTGACATGGTCTGGCAAGGGATGTTGCTTAAGCCATGCATGCCTTCTAATGACATATCCGGTGACTGCTACCCTGCAAGAAGCTTCTAGGGCATCAAAACCACAGTGCAAGGTGTGTTTAGTTACTTGACTTGCAGAATGCATTAACTCTTGTAACTCTTTAGATTCTGCACAAGAAGGACAGGACGACATTTTTGTTTGAGGAGTTCAAGAATATGTTGCTGAAATTTTAGCATATAGAACTGACAATTCAGTGCCCTGATAGCAAGAGTAGCTGAGGTTTATACGTTTTTCCCCATCTGTCTAGTGCTCGAGAATCCCTATCTGAGGGGGTGGGATTGTTAGCAGAGGTTGCTTTAATCCTTTTAGGCCCTTGAGAAATTACCTCCTGGTCAGCACTAGGATTTTTAAAAAATGTGTGTGAGTCAGGGACTCTATGCTACATGTCTGGTTTTCTGAGTACAAGAGGGAGGGTGTCAGGAGTCAAGCTGGATTCCAGGAAAACATCCTCCGCAACATCCAGGACTGGGGGGATGGCCAAGGGTCTGTGCTGTGGAAGATCTAAGAATTCCCAGAGTCTCTTTTTAGACTGAGGGTAGTCCTGACTCTCCCATTGGAAATGCTCCCTTAAGCTATGAAGGGTTTCCCCAAAGGAAAAAATCCTCTGGGGGAGAGGGTGAAGGGATGGAATTCTCTGCATCAGAATCCTCATAAGTAGAGAAGAGTTGCATGTCTTCATATTCAGATGCATCAGAGTAATCTGACTCTTGTTCAGACAAAACTACAGGGGACAGATCTCCTTTTCTTTTGGAGTGGGCAGCCTGGCTTCCCCTGATCAGCACAAGGTCTTCCGCCATTTAAGCATTTCAGACTGAGGCAAGGAAGCAGATGCCCGAGATTGGGTCATCGATTTCTTTGGTGTAGTTTGTACCTTGGGCCTAAGAAACTCGGCCGTTTTCGAAAAAAACAGTAGTCGCGAAAGACTACATCGGTTTGTATCGAGAATCGGTAGTGCAAAGGACTTCCTTGGAAACTGGTGCCTGCTCAGTGACTCTGGACCCATCCAAGGTAGAGATGACAGCAGGATCCTTAGTCGAAAAAGAGGAAAGAGTCTCGGTAGCGGCCTACAAATCCACAGAAGCAGGCATCAGGGACTACAAAAGCGCCTGAGGACCGGATAACTGATGACTAGATTAACGGAAGCGTCGTTGGTAGGTTTGGATCTGTGCAGTCTGTCTCTATCTTTACATTTTTTTCGGAAGATCTGCTGTCGGATGGCTTACCAAAGCCATATCGGAGTTAGAGGACTGTACGCAAAAATATCTAGCTACAATAAGGGCCCGTCGATAGACAGCTCTAGTGCTGAACAAAACACAGAAGCGACAACGGGGGACGTCGTGGTCTGGGCCTAAACAAGTGACGCAGTAAGAATGAAGGTCTCAGTGTGGTAATTGCTTTCCACAAGCGAGACAATTATTAACTTTTTCTGACATCAGTTAGTGCAAGAAAAAAAGGATCCCCAATGGGAAACTTAGCTTTAGAAGACTTCAACTTCAATTCGGTAGACAAAACTCAGGTAGCGGATGACCGGCACTCGTGCGAACTGGTTGTAATGGCATCGGCTTCCTTACTTTACATTACTGATCACCTGACATCAGTCCTGAAGAGACAACAATCGACGCAGAAATACTAAACCTCTGGTATTCAGGCCGGCTGAGGGCTACCCTCGCAGGGATAACCCAAATGTCATGACTGCAACAGTGAAACGCGAAGAACATCCCCATGTGTGCTCTGTCAAGTTCCCCAGTCACTAATCTAACTCAGGTCACATGGGTCACAGCCAGGGCTTTATCACTCTATAGCACCACGGGTGGTCACGTTGAACTGTTTATGTGCTGCACTTTTGACAAGATCTCCAAGGGTGCAATGCACATTTTCTGCTTACCATCCCATTTTCAGAGTTTCCACAAACAAAGGCATACCTTACAGAGTTACGCTGGATTACTTCACAAGGAAACAAATACATACGTTACTTGATACATATCCTGATACACTTAATATGTAGCTTGAATACTCTCTGAAAATGTACTAATACTGATCATTTAGGTTTAGCTCAAGAACACAACTTGTTAACAGATCACATCCTTCACACATGGAGGGCTGCTATTCTTATTCCCATGCATAACGTTGGTAGTGACAACTCTACTGACAACTACAGGCAAGCAGTTTAACTAGCATTACTGTTAAAAGCCTTTAATTAGTAATATAATCTGTCATCAAAAGTGAAGATCTGGATATTTATCAGAATGGGATAGCAAAACGTAGATCCTGTATGACTAATTTGATAAAGCTTTCACCAAAATGCTTAGGACGCAATTTACATGGGACTGCCATGCTGTATTTAGATTCATCAAGGGCTTTTGACTCTGCTCCCCCATCATGCAATAATTAATAAATTATACACCATGAACATAAACCATTACATAAGAAAGTAGATAAGTAACCGGCTGACATAGCCAGATCTTTCAGGGTTAGAGATGGTGTCAACATTTCAAAAGTTACTAATTTCTGACTTTCCTGTAGAAAAGGGAGTGTGAATCAACATGTTTGTTGACAATTAAAAAAATGGGTCAATTGTGAGTTCATTAAAAAATCATACAAGGATTCAAAAGTCCCCAGAAAACTTATACTTGTTATTCAGGAATGATTTTATGGATTTCAATTCAAACAAAACAAAGGTTATTCACTTTGAAAACAACAACTTGTGCTATCAATATGCTCTAAATAATGCAACTGTCAGTGAAGATTATAAGAGAGATCTAGGAGTGATAGACAACGGATTATCTTATGATAATAGTTTACAGTCATCAGGAAATGTTACTCTAGTTTACAGGACAACTGTAAGTATATCAAGTAGGGACGAAATAGTTCACCTCCTACTCTACATGGTGATAGTTAAACCCTACATTGAAAACTATCCACTTAGCATATATGTATAATGGAGCCTAGTTGGTGCAACTAGAAAAAAAAATTCAGAAGATATTTTACAAAGCAGATCACCAAGGTTGAAGTTAAACACCTAGGATATGAAGCTAGATTAACAAGTGGCATATCTACATTCCATTAGTTACACGCTAACAAGGGGTGATGTGATTTTAAATCATGAAAAGCCTCAAAACATTTTGCTGGCAGCTACATTAGGGATCAAGTTTGGATCAAACAATATTGGAACATGGAATTCTATTCTTTATATCAGTTATCCAACTTTAAACATACTCTGGGCATTGGCTCCTTCCATGGTATGCCTTAGTATTACAAAAAAAGAGTGGTCAAAAGTTTAAAAACATTTTAAAAAACACAAGATAATGATTTTGGAATTAATTTATTTATTTTTTTATTTTTTTTTACATATCTACTAACAGAAGGCAAAGTGAAATAAAATCTGCATTGAGGCTCTGAGTTTGGATTACTAGCAATGAGCATTCCTAGTAGAGAGGTGAGGCAGTATCCATCTAAAAAAAACAAAGTGCTATTACACGTATTGTGATGTGTGTGTCTTCTTTTTTAAAAGGACCTTTAAATATTTTGGCATACATGCAAACTACTTCAGCCACCACCACTCTGAACATTTCACTACAAAATGTTAACAGCCACTATATTTATGTTAAAGGAATCCAAGCAGTGTACAATACTGACAATATAATATTCTTTCACTTAATTATTCTACATCAAGAAAGTGCAAAGTTCAAGTACTAGCAAAACAAATGACAGCAACTGAGATTATAAAAATCTCAGAAGAAAAATAAATGAGTCTGCAGTATTCCTATGGCCTCCTGAGAATTCAGAGCCCTTAATTTTACTTAAGTGAGTACTTAAATGAGTTATCATGTAGCTAAAACTATAAGTGGCTACGAAGGTTCAAAAACATGACATGTATGTAGGACTAGTATTCAGAGAACTATAAAGAAAAAGCCCAAACGTAAACCATTACAGACAGTGCACCAGGGCTAGTTCCTACCTACATTGTAGGACACCAGGTCTACCTACACAGGACACTAACAAACAAGACTACCAAACTACTTTTGCTAACAAGTCATCTCCACACTACCACAGGACAATCTACAGAGACTCCCCTCCCACCTTGCAACCAGATGACATGAAACACTTGTAAATATGTACACACTACATTTTACATACATCTTTCATAGTTTTAGGATCCTCTTTGTGAGATACTTTTGGGGTCTTTCTAATTGCTGATCTAGATGTGAAACCCTTTGTGATGAGGTGGGCTATGTAGAAGGTCTTTCTAACTTAGTAGTACCTAGCTGCTACAATGCAGCAGTGTACATGAAGGACAAGCAGTATGGTTATTTCACTATCTAATAAATGTTAAAACTGTTTCCTTTTACTTTCTCATTCCTAGTGCATACCCATGTCTTACGCATAATGCTATGACACTGATGCATACATTTAAATGTGTTTACGTGTTTGATCATGCTGAAACTTTAGTTCTGTGTACATGCTATAAATGTATCTGCATTTTGCATATTTACCTGTCTCAGTGCCCAGGTCATGGCTGAAAAAATGCCTTCAACCACCCCGCCTACCTCATTAACAAAGACAATTACATAAATAGCAATGATACAATTCAAACTTCACTACGTTGACTACCAAGTGTGTCACCTAACAAGAGACTGTAGTGTCACAATTTACCAAAGGTACATTTACATCCTCCAGTCTGGACATAGCAGGGTGCATTTTCTCTTACAGTGTCAATATGAAGCTACTCTGCCTGTAGTACACTCTCCAGAAACATAAAATCCCACACAGACATGATCACACATACATCTGCACATGTATAGCTCTCTACAGACTGTGGCCCACAAATCATATAGACTTGGCCACAGAACAGGTGGAAAATCTCACCTAAACTAGGGGAAAAAACTCAATTTGCCACCGTGGCTACTGGGCACAGCTGCTTGTTACGGCAAGTGTGGCCCATTCTCCATATAAGAAAGCCAACAATGCTTTCAAAGACAATAACAGTGTTATCACACAAAGAGAGCATGTACATACGGAGATACTTATAGTACCTAGCACTCATGAATTGGTATCTCATTGTATTCAATATCATCCTTTAATAAAGTGAGTGGAGAATTCCTGTGAACTACTCATGTAACACTTGCCCCTTATTTTAGCAAACACAAACCCGGAGGGGTACACACATCTGGGTTCCTCTTGGTGTGTGCATTTTTAAGTTGCATTGCTTATAACTTCCATTAATATGATGTACACATGAAATAGATGTGCACATGTGCTACTATACTGTGCACCCCACACTCAGGTTCATTTGTTTTCACCCAGCTCCTTGTGAAGCAGTCAGCAGTAGTCACAACACACACCACATGGCAGTGTGTGCACATCTACTATCATATTCCACCCCCACCCCAGCAAACTCTGCAACTTCACTCAGCAAATCGAGTTTCACTGCATCTATGTAAACACCTTGTGAAAATACCAAGTGCCATAACATGCAAAGTGTGAGCCTCTACCTGTCACTTGCCTTTAAACTTTAGCAGTAACACTTCTATACTACTTAATCGCAAAGAAAAAGGAGTACATTTGGAGTACATTTGCAGCACACCTTGCTATATGCATGTAACCTTCAACCTCCAGTGTTCCCAGTTAGCTGCCCCCAACCGAAACACACAGCCTAGCTGGTGTGTGTGTGTGTGTGTGTGTGTGTGTGTGTGTGTGTGTGTGTGTGTGTGTGCGCATGCATGCTTACCTGTCTACTGGTTAGGGAGTCTTCTTTTATACCTCCCACCCCACCCACAATGTACACTGCAGCAGTATGAGAAATACACAGGCAGTCATGTTGTGCATCCTTTAACTTTACACCTCCCACCTACAAGCAGTGTGAGAAGTGCAAAGGCAGTTATATTGTGCACCCTTTAACTTCTGTCGGATAGTCCACATTTGACAGCACTCTGCAAGTTATAGAATGCATGGCATTAAGCACGTAAAGTATGCTGCACATTTATCCAAGCTAGTCACATGTCATGTACTGTCATGCATGCAATCATGTTCATACATTTTGTAGATCAGTACTGAATTCCAGACGGGATGTGCATTTCACTTTTGTAGACGCACCACATTTTTGAATCTGCCGGACTTTGTACAATGTCACAGTCCAAAGTTCAGCAGCAAGATGAAGGAGAGTAGCAGTTAGAAGACAGGATCACAAGATCCATTTCACAGGTGGGCCATAAAATGTAGAACCATCACCATATCCCTCACAGTAGGAGTCTTGGGCGAAGTATACATAACAGCACTGGACAGCTTTCCTCACTGTCTAGAAATGTTCATTGTGTCTTGTATATCAGAAGGTAGACACTCAAGGATGCAATGGCCAAAAGAAAAAATGTTCATCACACTTGGGAGTAGAGTCCCTATCACCTATAACTGACTTTGGGAAGAAAGCCTAAAAACAACAAAAAAGAAAAGCAAACTACAAGGGTTCCAGACTGGATAAGATAGGAAAACATGCAAGGGATCTCTCAAAAAATCAGCAAACATAGAAACAAAACAGAAAGAAAAAATGATATATAATTGAGACACAAATTTAACTCCCCTTAAATATTCAGAGAGAATGCCACTGCGCAAGAAAAAATGGGGAAAAGACTAAAAAAAAATTAAAGAAATTTAAAAGTGAAGTATCCCATCTTCACTAAGTCTGATGTATTATACGTATTACTTTAAAAATACAAAAAGGACTTACCTGCTTTCTTGCCTCCATAAAAGTTTGTGTATTCTGTACACGTGATATACCTAAATTTAAAAAAAAAAAAAAGTCAGTGTCATTCTTTACACTTGCATTACCATAATCTTTCATTCACAGCAATCTTATCAAGCAGTCCAAGACACTACTTCTGTCATATCTGTCGCTGATACACTACGGCTGTGACAATAATCAGTCAGTTTAAGGAAACACGAACATTCAACATTTCTTTAAAGAAGTGGATAAATAGAACAAGTGCCTCACTACTTCTACAAAGACCATCAGTAATTTCTTTCCTACACAAAGCAAGATTTCAAATGTATTTTGGGTGGCCACAGTGGTGCAGCGGTTAGCGTTGCCGCCTTACAGCAAGAGGTTCTCCAGTTCGATTCTCGGCTGGGGTGCCTTCTGTGCAGAGTCTACATGTCCTCCCTGTGGTCGCATGGGTTTCCTCCTACATCCCAAAGACATGCAGTAGGTGAAGTGTGTGTGTGTGTGTGTGTGTGTGTGTGTGTGTGTGTGTGTGTGTGTGTGTGTGTGTGTGTGTGTGTGTGTGTGTGTGTGTGTGTGTGTCTTCTGTGGAAGTTTGGGTGCCGGGCTGGCAACTCGAGACTGTAAAACTCTACTCTGCCAATCATGAGCACACAGATGATCTGCTGTGGCGACCCCTAACCGGGAAAAGTCGAAAGAAAAGAAGACCAGTCCATGAACAGCAATCACTGTACATTTTGTATAGTTTCTGTTTCTCTGCCACACTATTTTTTCTTATCTCATTTCACCCCCCCCCCCCGATATACAGTCATCATTCCAACATCAAACTGCAATGGAGTGTTACCACTATGAAATATAAATAAATTACTTAAAAGCAAAGTTATAGGAACACAAGCTTGTACCTTAGCTGTAAAATTGCACAAGTTAAGTATTAAGAAAGGTTGTATTCAGAAACAAACAAAATTAAATCATCACTAACATCTTAACAGGAACAAATGATGCAGACTCGTACCTTTCAACTGTACAGATTTTCACAAAATGTTCTTTTGCCTGTTTCTTATAAAATTGTTGTTTTCTGACAAATCATTAGCAAATCATTCAGGAGTGAAGTCAGAAAATAATGACAGACATCTGAAATTCAGACTTGCTACCCTTGAGAAAGTTCATGCTAATGCAAAACCTGTTATTCTATCAACTTTCTAAGTTTGTAAAAATCTTTTGAAAATGGTCCATATTTTGCACCTTTGTCCACCCCCCCACCTCCCGTTATTTATGGCTTTGTCCAGACTTCTTGCTCCTAGCGGTTGAGAGGTACATCATGGGCTACATGTCACCATCATAAATGAACAGCACAATAACAAACTACATCTCAAAAGGCAGCATGAACGAAACATTCAAGTTTACCTTGACTATCTTTAGTGCCGCTGCACTACTGTCTGTAAAGACCTACTAGCCTCCTTCATTACAACTAGTTCATCCTTTTCCTTGTTTATTGCTTATGAGTCAGATATTTTTTCTTTTTTGCACAAGGCCAAATGTCACCCTCGCTCAGTCTTAATTAATCTGCTTCATTTTCAGGTCTGCTGTATTCAGTTTCTGATTTTCCCACCATCTGTACAAAGTCCTTCCATGCTTTCATGAGGCCTTGGCTGTACATTAAACCAGTTTTCATTGATGTTTCTCCTAGGTTCGCTTACAATAAACAGTTTCCATCTCTACCAAGTTTTTTTTTTTTTTTTATTTCTAGGCCCCTCAGTTTTTGTATTTTCTGCATTAGTGGCTCATCTATACTCTCGAGTCACTGCTATATTAAAGACATTCTAAGAATACGCTAAGTTTATGAATACTAGGATTCCTGATTGCTACCCTTAATTTCTTTTTTTACCACCAGCTTTCCGTCAGCTACCACAGTGGCCATTTTCCAATGAGACATCAATTTTTGCATCTTTATTTAGGCAAGTTGTTTCTTAGTTTACATGATCACAACTATGGACAGGTGTTCAGTGTATTGGAGTTACGACTGCCGCCCTCTCTTAATTCTTTGTCATAAACTGAATACCATATCCTTAAGTTTGTATTCTTCTCCACAATCTTTCATGAATTAACTGTGCTTGGAGTAGTGTTTTATCTAATACAGACAGCTGCAACTTTGTTCGCTCAGGTTCATAGGTTAGTATTAATTAGTTATTAAATTAATAAATTATTAAGTTCCAACAAAAACGGTCCAGGCGACACAGGAAGATGGTAATGAAACAGTCTTTTTTTATTCAAAATTCACCACAAGCGCTTTCACCCTGACACAATTGCAGGGCTTTTTCAAGTACAAAGGAAACACAAAATGCCCCTCCTATTTAACTTCCCCTAGATAAAAAGTGCACCAAAATTTTTAAAGCTGCATGTCCACTAATTACATCTGCATCATAAAAAGTTCACAAAATGCATAGTAAAATCCCTTCCTAACCATCAAGGTAAATACACATAAAAAACAATTTTATACAGAATAAAATATACACATATTACTAAACATTGTCCCCCAATATCAAGGTCAAGAGACATACTGGGAAAAACCCACTAGTTAGAAATACATCAAAACTTTTCAGACCTCCTAACCAGATATGGTTTAATGGAAATATGATCATTTAATCCTGGAGGTTGGGTTGCGTTTAATTTTGTCAGTAAGTCTCCCTACAACAAAGCCAATTCTCCCAATCCCCACCCCTTGGGTCCACCTGAACTTGTTCCAAGATACCAAAAAGAAACCAACGGTGAGTTGGTTCCACATGTAAGTGTCTATACAATGCACTATTTAAATTCTTTTTACTAATGTTGTAGGTGTGCTCATAAATACGTTTAAGTGCCCTTTCTGATTTTCCTACATAAAAACTGGGGCAACCCTTACACAAAGCCAGGTAAACTATATCTTTAGTAGTACAGTTACCCTTTCTAAACCACACACTGTTCTTCGCTACATTACCTAAGGTGACCTTTGCTTTCTCACAAATATATTTACAATAACCACATCTTCCACATTTTCTCGTACCTTGATTCTCAAAAGAACTAGTCCTGTTGTTATTCTTTTCAAAAAGCCTTTTTAAGTTGGTCCCTGTTCTGAAAACAAACCTAGGACTCACCCCTATCTTACTTACAATGTCTATTAAATTTCACCATTTTTCCAATTCCTTTTAACTAATTTTTGAATCTCCCTAGAAGCAAAACTATGCTGTAAAACCAATGCTTTCCCAAAGGCTTGGTCACCAGTATTCTTTTCCTTGATTGTATCTTGTGATGGTTTACCTAAAAGGGGAAGGTATCTTACACCCCACCCCGCTGTAACCTCACTTACAACCTCTTCAATCAGGTTAATAGGGTAACCTCTCAGTTTAATTAACTCAGAAATAAATTCAACTTCAAATAAAAAGTCTACTCTTTCTGAAGTCATTCTCGCTGCTCTAATCATCTGTCCCTTCACAATACTTTTTTTCTGCTACCAGGGATGATCATGTTGTAGGGCAAATAGGAATTGCTAAAAGTACTTTTCCTATGAATCCTAGATTTTAAACCTCCATCAATTTATCCAGCCTTACATCTAAATAATCAATTCCTGACTGGTCAAACCTACATGTAAATTTTTAAAAAATTAGTAGTTGAGTTAAGGAATTCAAGAAAGTTAATAATGGTGTTCACTGGACCTTCCCAGATGATAAATATATCATCCAAAAAGCAATGATATACCCTAATGTTCTCCCAATAGACAGAGTTAAACAGGTACTGAAGTTCCCATTTGAGGAGGACCAGGTTGACATAAATGGGGGCACAAGCTGCCCCCATGCCACCCCTCTAACCTGTTTGAATGTCTCCCTTTCAAAAAACACAAAATTGTTTTCCAGTACCATCCTCATAAGTTCCACCAAAAGGTCTACTTAAAAATTTAATAAAGACTTTTTTTCATTCGATATTGACCAAAACAAATCCAAACCCTCTTCTGTTGGTATACATGAAAATAAATAGACCACATCAACGGTCAGAAAGTACGTTTCCTGTTCATAGGACTGCAAGGTCAATCCCAATAATAAATCCCATGAGTCCTTTAGCAGATGTCCAAAACCATCAGTAACATGTTTTAGGGAATAATCCAAGAATGTGGCTATAGGGTAAGTTTTTGATCCCCTACTAGACACAACAGGTCTACATGGCGGGTCAGTAGTACTCTTGTGGATTTTAGGGATACCAAAGAAGGAGGCTATTCTAGGTTTCCTGTTAATTAAAATGGACCCTAATTTACTATCAATTCTATTTTCCAACATTAATTCTTCAATGGCTAAATCAATTTTTCTATGAGCAATGTTGATTTCGTTAGTCGATAAAGGAACATATACACTAATATCATTCAAAATTTCAAGAATTTTACTAGAATATGAAATGGTATTTACTAAAACTGTACCACCCCCTTTGTCAGGTTTCATAATATGGATCTCCCGGTCTGAAGTAAGCTGTTCTAGAATATTTTTTTCTTCCTTGGTTAAATTAGTTTTGAAACAATATTTCTTTGTATACCTTTTATCCATACTAAAATTATAAATATCTGAAGCACAAACCTCCTCAAAAACTTGCAAAGCTGGATGCAAGGGGGAATTGTATGTACCTGCCTTCCTAAATTGAGCTGTACCACCTATTTCTGCATTTTCAAACAATAAAGAAAAATTAAATTTTCTTGTAAATAACTTCAGCTCAATAAGTGTGTGTCACAAACATCAAACCTAACAGAGGGTACAAATTTAAAACCTTTCATAAAAAGAGAAAAATGTTCATGCTTAATTTCCACACCACTCAAATTAAAGATTTTAAAGCCATTGTAGGAGTATGTCACTCTGTCCCTACTTACAACTATGCCTTCCCCTTCCTTTTGGTTTTCACCAGATTCCTCACTTTCCCCTTCCCCCCAGAAAAATCCTGTTCACTAACTTCCCCTTCTTCCCCACCTTGATCCATAGGTTCGATGAAATCAAGACCCATCTTGGGGTCTAAAGGGTTGGAGGTGTTTAAACAAGGGGAAAGGGGACTATTATCAATAACTTCAACAGGGTCCTGTAAATGAACCCCTTCATTAAATTTCTTACCATCACTTTGCCCTTGATCGCAAACATCAAAATGGTCAGATGGTGTATCTACCTTTTAAGACTTTGCCTTTAAAAATAATAAAAAAAGACTGTTTCATTACCATCTTCCTGTGTCGCCTGGACCGTTTTTGTTGGAATTTATTTGGTACTGTATATACGGTTGTTTCCACTGGTTTTAATTTATAAATTATTAAGTTAGTATTAATTAATTAGTAAATTTCTACTGTGATATTTTATTACATTTTCTCTATCTACATGTACAACTGTTTCGTGCACTGAGAATGAAGCATTGTAATTTCGTTCAGCTACACTGCTGTGTAGTTCTGAATGACAAAGTTTTCTTTGACTTGACTTGGTACTAGGTTAGTTGTCCTTGTGGGCCATTTTAAGCCTAAACAATTTCCCTTCCAAAAGTGAGAAACAAATCTTGTGCCCTGTGTCTCTGAAACACCCTAATCTTTATACCAATTCCCAATCCACTCTTTATTGCCTAACACACAGCAAGGACTATCTTTTCACAAGTGTTATAACTTTGTAATATTTTTCCCCTTGCAATAACATTTATGACACTAAATCAAAAATGTATGCCCTAATTGCTATGGTTTAATTGATCGTGTAGGGCATAACTGTGAAAACACTCCACCTTCTTATTACAAATGGGCTTCTAAATCCAATAGGCGTAAAAGATAACCAAAGTGAAACAAAATATATACAGACCAAGTAAATTCAAGGATTTGATCTGTACTCTGTTAACCCAAAGACCTCATTATATTTTTCACTGAGAGGTCGTGAGACTAATGAAGTGTATAAAGTTAAAAATCACTGGCTACAGGGAGAAGTGGTTAAAAAGACAAACACAGGATTAAATGTAGTGCGTCACCAGTCTTTATAAAAGCAGAGAAATATGGGAACCAAAAGAAGGTACAAATGGAAATGTTTATGGAAGAATTAAATAAGCCAAGGTAAGAGGTAGATGAGGCTCAATTACTAACAGGATAGGAGGAGAGGAGATAAAAATGGTGATGTATAAGCAATCTACAGGAAAGTCCACAGAAATAGAGGGTATTCCTGTGGAAGTTTGGAAGCTAGGAGGGGAAAAATGGATAAAGATCTGAAAGGTTTTAACAGTACTTCAAAAGAAAGAAAAGCACCAATATCCTGGAAGAATGCTGTGGTGGCTATACTACCTAAAGATAGTAAAGACCTATCAGATCCAGCTTCATACAGGCCATTTCAATGCTAAACCATGACGATAAAGTATTTGTGTGTATAATGGCTAAAAGAATGGCAAAGGTCATGCCAAAAGTGGTAGATATGGAACAATGTGATTTTGTGGAGGGGGATGCAAACATTGGTCTTTAACAGAACAATGACGATCCTGAGGTAAGTAAAATGTAAGAAAATAACACTGTTGTTGGTGGGTCTTTATGTAGAGAAAACATTCAACCAAGTAAGCTGGGATTTTATGAAGAGGGAAATTGTAGCATTTGCATTACCTGATAAAGTTATAAGGTTGATTAGAAAGATATGATGGATCAGAGGCGAAAATTAAAGCGAGTGGGTTCCTCACTGATGAGCTCTGTTTTAGCAGAGGAATCAGCCAGGGATGTCTTCTTTCCCCTTTGCTAACAGTTCTAATAAAATAAGGGACTCAGAAATTCAAGGATATAACTGTAGCCAAGAAAAGCTGGCTTTATTTGCAGATATTATTATTTTATACCTGATAAAAACCAGAAAATGACTTTTCAGTGTTGCGGAACATTTTGAGACAGTTTCAAGTCTTTCTGGGATACAAAATTAATGAAGATAAAACAAAGGCAACAGCCGTAAATTATGTACCCACACACAAATTGGTTCAGTAGTACCCATATTTATGGGGACATTTTAAAATAAAGTACTTAGGAGTACAGATTTAAAATGAATCTGTTGTGACAGCTACGGATATGTGGGAAGAGACTAAAAAGATAATACAAAAACTGAGAAATTGAAAGCTCTGTTTTATGGATATGGATAGAAAGACACAAGCAGTCAAACTGTTTTCAGTCCCTTTAGTTTTACACACAGGTCAGGCATATTGTGGATAGCAGTTACTAAAGAGCTGAAGGACTTTACCTTGGAAGGGAAGACAAGAGTCAAGTGGGATAAGCTGATCCTTCCAACAGAAGAAGATGGTTTGGTACTACCTGATTTGAAGTGGTATTTCAGAGCTACACAGTTAAAGCTCCTATACATAAGTAAACAAAACTGGTCCACATAATCCAGAGCTCCAATAGTGTAGTAAGCAGTAAGTCGTGTACCAAAAGGAGTTAAACACCAATTTATTGTTTCAAATAAAACTATGAGCACTTTCGTCCATATACTAGGACTGCTTCAGAACATTTAACTAACACAAGTTCCCTCCTTTTATAGTGCACTGAGCGTATAGTTAATTAACCCAGCTGTTACAAGTTTAAAGAAATAGACACTATGCAAAACTAGGACTTCAATATAAACTCAGTTAGGTACATAATAGCAGTCAAAGTGAATGGGTGAAAAGTGTCTAAAAGGTTACATGTATAAAATTCCACATATAAAATCCACTTGTTGGTCATACTACAGAATACATAAAGACTGTTTGATAAAAACACAAAATATAAAAAATAATTTCGCTGCCCTCATCCTCAACACTGGTTGTATAGAGACAAGCTCATTAAGACCTGACTTTAGAGTGGCGTCCAATCTAGGCTGCCAGAGGAGTTCCCTGTATTCCAGTCTGTTTTCCCAGGGTCCTCTCCTGGCACTGGGTTGAATGATTTCAGATTTTGGAATGTCTCTATAAAGCCTTGTTTAAGTTCGCCTTTCTCATATCATATAAGTGTTCGTAAATTCTTTTGGCCAGTTTCCTCTCAGTTTTTCCCACATAAAGTGAAAACAGCTAAATACACCAAACTTGTTGAACTGCAATCTCCTCTCTTAAATGTAATGACCGTTTGACAAATCATTTAGAGTAACCTCCTTCCTATCTACAATCTATTGGCTATAACTGCACCTGCCACATTTTGTAGTACCTAGTCTTGGGACAACTTTGTCCTTTTCCAGATCCTCCTTGGTGCGGTTGTATACTTTAAACACAAATGTTGGCTTGTCACCCAAGTTCCTCATCAGTTTTCAAGACTGCCCAGTTGTTGGTAATAAAGCTTTTTACCCCGGTATTTAATCTATCATATTTGATAGCCATCCCATGGTGGAGTTTGTTAAGAGTTAAGCTCATTTCATGGACATATTCTGTTGAGAGGATTTGCCTACAATAGGCTGAAATTTCTGCATCATGTTTTCTATTACCTCATTCCTTACTGATTCTAACAGGTCAAGTGGGTATCATCTGTCCAAAAATGTTTTGGTTATGGTGTCAAGTTCCCCAGCAAATGAATAGTCATTGGATGTTATCCCGGCTTTTCTAATGAACTGGCCTTTGACCAAGGTTTTGTTACGGTGCATTGGGTGACCACTGTTGTAGTGAAAGTAAGAGTTGGGTTCTGTCTGTCGGCCAGTTTGCTATCCATCTTACCTCATATGTAAATACGCTTGAAAAACCTATCACTTTTGGTGAAGTTTAAATTACTTATAAAAAACATAAAAAATAAAGATGTGGACCCAATTACTTCACAGCTGATTACTATAAAACATTTCCTGATAAAATGAGTAAAGTTCCGCTCAAAGTACTTAATTTTATTCAGATTAATGGAAAATCTGACCTATACTTGAATCAATCAAGAACATGCAATTCCAAAGGCAAATACAACTTCATGGAGCCCGCTAATGCTAAGCCAATAACATCCCCAAAATCATTTCGGCTATCACATTGACCGTTTCCAACTAATCACGTTCCCACTATTTGATAGCGTTTTAACTCTGTACTTACTTCTGATAAAAGTCAAGTTGATTCCAAGTTTAATCTGAAATACCTTGACATTTACTTTCCACAAATTAATAAAATACTGTCACTCCAACAGCATTTTTAAGGGTTGGAGTAATGTGCGCCAAAAAATTATCTGACCTGCAATGGAATGGTTAATATGACATTCTCCCAAACTTCTTTTGCATAATACCTCTAGCTCTAAGTGTTTATCAACTCCTAACCACAATTTCAAAAGGTCACCAGATGAAATTATAAAAATTCAGTCACCCAAGTCTTTTTAGCACACCATACAAAAAACATTTGCACCTAAGAATGCTGGGAGTTCAATCTTCTTGACTTACAAAATCATGAACCTGTCACTAGATTAAGTGCAATTTGGAAAGCAATCTATAGAATACAGTGCAATGAAGCTTTGGCATACTCTTGGCCTAACCTCTGATCTGAAATTCTTAAATATTACAAACTATAATTCTCTTGCCATATCCTTTTTAGATACGATTTTAAGAGACACATGTTCATTAAACTTATTTCATACTTTAAGAAATGTCTTACATTGCTTACTTTAATCCACATCTTGTCCTTTTGCACCCTAACAACTGCTTATAACCCTAATGTTCTAATTGGGGGTGATATAATTTATATGTACCAGCTTTCATTTCTTTGTACCACACAGGTGTGAGACTTTGGTCAGGGATTGAAAATGTTCACTTGAGCATTATAACCTGAGACTACATTTAATAGTACACACTTTCTGGAACTTTCTCAAGTTAAAGTTTTCCATTACAGCAGCAATCAGGGTTAAATATGGCCATTTTCCATTACTTAAGAACGCTCCATTATCCTGTAAACCACTGTAAGGCCCTGTGCCTTGCTTATTACTTTAATATACAGATCCCAAGTTAATCGCTTGTCTCTACAGTCTACTTCTAAGTGTCCCCTTCATAATGAAAATCTGGTACAAATTAAAGTATATTTCTTTGAAATATATACAATTTAAACAACAAATTTCACACAATACATAATTTACAACAAAACCTATCTTCCTTCCATTAAAAAGCTACAAACTTTCTTTGATATCCTGCATCATGTAGTAGAAGTAAAGCAGACAAATATTTTACATGTTTTGCTGGTCTTATCCAGAAGTACAAAATGTCTGACTTGGTTTAAACAATGCAATAAAAAAATTAAACTTAATGCATTCAGATCTTACTTGCCAGTTTACAATTTTACATCAAACCAATTCAACAATGGGAAATAATATTTATATGGCAGTTAGTGTAGAATATTAAGGATCTGAACGGTTAATGAGCTGCTTTCTAAATTCAAGGATACGCCCAATGCCTTCCACCTACTTATCTACTTCACGCCTCTGATCTGGTCACTTAACCAAACAGTACTTACTCCCAGGCTGCCCATGAAAATGGACGCGTGTGTCCGGTGGGCATTGTTGATAACGCCTATCAAATTATTTCTACTCCTCTGCCATCATAAACCATGCTAGTTTAAATAGTTTAGACACTACGGCCCTGAAATACATAAGATCCAATCACTAACAGTAGATTAAAAAAAAAAAAAGTTTCAATAATTGGAGCAATGTTTCAAATAATTTATTTTTGTGTGTGTTAGTCCAACTTTGTTAAAGTTTTGGGCCTTAGAAATAAGGTACCTGCTGAAGCAAAACCCAATCAAGCAGAGCTCTGTTTAGGTACAGTTGAAGCCTATTTCATAAGGAGATGAACTAATAACAAACAAATACATGAGCACAAACATGTGTACAGTTTTCTCTCATGTGGCCGGAACAGTGCTCAAGCTTGGAGAATCATGGTTATACATTTGACATTTAAATATTATTCACCTAAAATATGCTAATCCCTTCCTCTAACATGAACAATGATTACAATTAATTTTTGTATTCGGTTCAAATTCCAGTCCAGAAGGGTATTTCAATATCAGTTGTGGCAAAGGTGTCTTTTGTGTACTGTATGCAAAAGAAACATGAAAATGCATGCTTGACGTTTAACCTAAAACAGTTACCTCTTGTTGTGAGAATGTGAAATCAGAGACGAACAGATATGTACAGTTACAAAAACAAGTCAAGCTGGGTTATGAGCAGGTCATCAAATCTCATATTTCAATTTGCAGAAATACAGAAGCCTAAATACAGTTTTATTTTTGCATTACAATATCTTTGACTTACTACATGAATATATCCATTCTGTTTCCTCAGCCTAATTCTGTAAATTAAAATGGGGAAATAGGAATAATTAAATCAATCATCACAACAACAAACCTGTACAGACCCACAGGCTCCTGCTGACAAAAGAACATTAAGGTGTTAACTATTTTATGTACTATAGCACAAAAAATACTGCTTTAATAATGTCATTACATACAGAATTAAGACTGGGTCGCCAATCACAACCCATTTATTATGTGATTGAGACATGGATGCCGAAACGAGAGGTCAATCTCGGCATTCATGACAAGAACGCATTATAAACTGGTTATGACTGGATATCTGATCAGAATTCTTTGTAGTGTATGGAGCTTCATCTGCTCCATGTACTACCAGTAACAGTAAAAGCTGGCTTTCAAAGAATAAGCACTTGGAGACTGCTGTCAGAAAGGTGGTGTAACACATTAGTCCCTGTATGTTTACACTTGCCTTCCAACTCCTGTCAAGATTTTCAAACAATGCCCAGATTTCTGCTACATTTGTTTGGTCTTTTCCTCAAAGTCCATGGTTTTGAAGCAATTCACAGAGAAAGAACTGAAGTTACTAAATAACGACATGTATTTTCATTTCAAAGTTCCTATCTATTAGAGTAAAAGCAGGTGAATGCACTTCCTGTTATTCAAGTAAACTTTCCGAGTTTGCAAGAGGAAAGGACACCTTAGTGGCACTGACAGCAAGCAGAACTAAACCTTTTTCTTCTGCTGCCATCAATTACTGATCTGTAAGGGGAGATTTTACTACCTAGCGTGGAACCCAACCTTGACAACTTCAGCAGGGGGTGCTTAAGATTTGTTAAGGTTGGGTCTCACACCATTCTAGCACTTAATGGATTTGTCTTTCTCCAAATACTGAAGCGCAATCACAGCACTCCATGTACTATATTAAAATTATGCATGTAAGAATGGCTATTTATATACTCAAACCATAAAAATAATGAGTTCATTGTAAACTAAAAAGGGGGTGTATGAACTCCAAATCAGTATTCTATCACCTTGATTCTGAAACAGGAATAACGGCCAAATTCCTCTTCTTGGGTAGCATCCTTTATCGCCGTAACTTAATGCAAAGTAAAATGAACAGGGAAGAGGAAATTATTTATTTTACATTTGTTGACCGGGCTAGTCTAACTGGATATATGTCCATTTTCAGAAGAGGCCCGGGGAGAAAAGCTCCACATAAGCAAAACATACAACTTCAGGTACAGATAAGTAAATATGTAACAACTTAAGGTACAGTAGTATTTTAAGCTGAAGAATACACGTTATATAGACAAATATAATTATTAAAGTAGCAGAAGATAAGAAACAGATAGAGCAACAAACAATTTTAATGTGGCACACAATAAGAAAGAGAGGTGAAGAAAAAAAAAATACACAAATAAATGTAACAGTTCAAGGAGCAGTATTTAGCAGAGAGTTATACCATTTGTCTTATAGTAGCATAGCAACGTAAGGGAAGCATGTAGTAGGAAGTATAAAGACAGTTTATATGGATGTATTTATGTGATAAATAGATTACTGCTGTTAGCTATGCAAGTACATAATTAGAAAAAGATTACGTGAATGAAACTGTTATAAATACTAAAAAAGTAAAGGTGTGTCTATTGTCTGAAGCATGGAGAGAGTTGGAGTCAAACTGCAAATGGTAACGTAGGGAGGCTACAGAGAAAGTGGTGGTAAGATTAGTCTGGGTTACTACATGGGCATAACCAATGGTTACAAAGGTGTTCTCGGAGTTGTTTTTTGAACAGTTTCACTGAGGAGAGAGATGAGAGTTCATTGGGAAGGAGGTTCCAGGATTTGCCAACAGTGTTGTAATGCGCCAGTTATTACATAAACAAGCACGGATTCTTCCACAGTCAAATGTAATTAGGATTCTCTTTACTCTTACGGAATACTCATTTAGGAAGACGGACTACCAGCAATATACAAATCATGCAAAGGCACTGTAATTATGATTCTCTTTACTCTTACCGAATACTCATTTAGGAAAATGGACTACCAGCAATATACAAATCATGCAAAGGCACTGTAATTATGATTCTCTTTACTCTTACCGAATACTCATTTAGGAAAATGGACTACCAGCAATATACAAATCATGCAAAGGCACTGTAATTATGATTCCCTTTACTCTCACCGAATGCTCATTTAGGAAAACTGATTACCAGCAATATACAAATCATGCAAAGGCACTGTAATTATGATTCTCTTTACTCTTACGGAATACTCATTTAGGAAGACTGATTACCAGCAATATACAAATCATTCAAAGGCATCAAAAAAACACTTGGATTCAACTCTGTCTTCATGCAAAGCCTGTTACAGAGGCTCACACTGCTGCAAATAAAAATAAACTATTTAACAAGAAGACATCAGTGCACGGAAGAAAAACAGATTGCACCCCTTACTTCAGCCCTCCATAAACTCACACCAAAAGAAAAGGATTTAAAATGCACATGTAAATAGGCACATTAATCAGAAGCCTGAATAGCTGCTGTTACTGGCAAGCTGCTACTGTATGCCTTAACGAAATACTGCATTCGGTTACAGTGGTAAAGGACAATACCCAAGAAGAGGAATGTTGCCGTTATTCCAGTTCCTGTTTCAGGACAAATGTGATACAAAACTAATTTGGAGTTTTCACACCCCTTCTCACTGTAAGATACACTATTTTCACTATTACATTAGGAATTAGGGTGACTTCGAAATCTGGTTGCGATAATATGCAAGTACCGAATCTTCAAACAGCAGCAGCACTGATGTAAAGCAAGTTATCAACTTTTATTTTACTGAGTAAAACTTCCATGCGGTGTGCTTTTGTAAAATCACAGCGATGTGATTTCTAAGAAATATTTTGTAGTACAAACATCTATGCAGTTTCATGTGCATCCTACTATATTTAAAGTTTGTTTTGATATCATAAAGAATGCCTGAAAATCAAGATTCCTTCGCCTCCTGGACAAAATGCAAAGTCATCATGAACAGGAGAAAAACACTCAAGCTCACTCTACAAACAATAATCTAGATTTATCTTATTGGTTAGAGCTCTTACAGATGGGCATTACTTTGTTAACCTAAAAATATATAAAAAACTTACCTAAATTGACTGACGTAGAAAATCACAATCAAGTCTCTCACTTGGGGCTCATTTAAATCAGTCTGTTATGTTGACTATTAAATTAATACATTCTGACTGACCCTGCGGTGCCTCACATACCTCTCAATGTCTTAGAGCAAGAAATTTGGACAAAACCATAAATAATGGTGGAATAAAGGCCTAAAAATAGGGACTTCTTTTTAAATATTACTCTTAAAACAGCAGAAAGGTTTTGTATTAGCATGAATTTTCTGAAGAGTATGAAGTCTGAAACTCTGTTAATATTTTCTGACTTTGATCCTCGCAGATTTGCCAAAGATTGGCCAGAAAAACAAAATTCTATGAGAAATAGACCGAAAATATGAGGCATAAATCTGGACAGTTGAGAGGTATGGTATCAAACTTATTTTATATTTATGCTCAAATGTATTTCTTATTTTGTCTATAGGGTATTTCTCTGCTACAGCTTCCTTTTACAAACTTGTAAAATGTTTTATGGCCCCACAAGTAATTCTGTAAATCCCAAATGTCATCCAAAAGCTTCCTGATTTAGAACATGCCTGTTTTGGACTACAAATTTATCATGACTATTTTGTTAAATTTACCTTCTTTAACAATTTGTTAAACAGAAAAGTGCCACTAATTTTATGTATATTATTAATCTGTCACATTGTAAACAGTGTATACTTTAAATACATGTTTTTCACTTTATATTTAATGTCCTCATTGTCAGTTGTTTTTATAAAAAGATTGATTAAAAAAAAGTCTTGCAATTTATAAATTATCTGACACCTATAAGAGATGGCCTTCGCTGTTAATGGCCACCCCCCTGTGATATCTCTAACCCTCTAATACTTCACCAGTGAAAAACTACAAACTCCTAATCCCACTGGAGTCTCAGTCAAAAATAAACCGAATATAACAATGTGAACTTTAAACCATAAAAAATAAACATCTTACAGGATTACAGTTCTGTATAATGAATTTCATATGCCAATTCAAAACTGCTGTTACTGTGTTCAACTGAAATAAAAGCACCTCTGAAAAGTCATAAAATCCATGCAGATGACTAGAAAACTAAATCAAACCAGGTGTCATAGCAAACTCTGAAGTATGAGTAAAGAACACGAATAAAGAAGTACTATAGAGCTGGCAATTTAAGATGCAACAAAAATTATGAAGAAATAAACAGATATTGTTGACAATGATCTCCCATTAGCAGCAGAATGCAGACCCATTGAAATTGTATACTGTTTGACTCTCCTAAAAAGACTTCTTTGATACTCATAAATAAGCAAGACACCTTAGAAGAGACAGATCCTTATAATACCAAAGCTGATACTGGTTACCCAGAGATCTTGGCAGACAAGAGGCACAAGGCAATGACAAGACAGACACTACAGCAAGGATCAGGACAAACCAATGCAACAGGATTTGCCATTTACACTGCACAGGGATCAGGTTGGTGAAAAACAATTTTAACATGTCTATATCTTCGGAGTCAATTGTGTATCTAAAAGTGACAGACAGAGGCTTTAGTCTGCAGTGATCTTACAGCTGTTTAAATTTAATGTCAGTGGTGAACACCCATCCGTCATGTATACAATACAAATACCTACAAAGTCTATAAACCTTGGTTTATCAAGTTTCCCAAAAAAAGCTGTTTAGAGAAAAGAATACTCTAGGATACTGTGCTCTCCGACACACGACTTCAAAGAACCAGATTTGATAAACTGTCTTAAAATCACTCCAGGGATGCTATTAGCTGTAGCAGGTGAGACAATTAGAAATCGAAGTCAAGATCATAAAACATTTTGATGCAAAACTTACATTAGTCTTCTGCTCTCCAAGTAGTCATCTTGAGCACTTCACTACATGAACAAATAATAATACCATGACTTACAGAATCACAAGTCTGTGAATCACTGCTGATAAAATTATACTGGCCAAAACTATCTTCACAGCTCCACGTTATTCACACATTATGAAACCCTAGAACTGCAATGGACCAGGAGAAGAAATAAATGCTAATAAACAGATTTTCAACAGCCCATTTTGGCATATCACAACTCAAGTTACTTATTGAGGAATTACACTAGCGTTCAACCATATTTTCAATAAGTGCTTTGTCCAGTTATTGGCGAGTGGGGAGGCACACCCTCTCCTGGAAATTAAGAGGTACAAGGCAAACCCATCCTATTCAGAACATACACAAGTGCACACACACAAACAGCCAAACACTGAAGACTGCCAATGTACCTTCCAATAGTCTTTGTGATGAATAAAGTTAAAGGAAAATCCACAAGAGCATGGGAAACAGTTATGCAGACTTCACACAGAAGACACTGTAGATATAAACCAGGAGTATTGTGATGAACGGCACTATCCACTGCACCATCATGTCACTCTGTTACTAACCTGAACAATGCAGATCACTATGCAGAACGACGGTTTACAGGGGAACAGATGCAATCCTGTTTCACATGAATGACAGTAGACAGTGCACTCCAAAAACTACTTGATGTTACTTCAAAACTGGGTAAATTAGAAGTAGTTACTAAAGAAACAACAGTGCAACAGATTGAAGGCTGTAGAGTTCAGGAACTCAGATAAAACAGAACCCCCCCCCAAAAAAAGAACACTAAAAACTAAGCAACTTCGAACCAAGGATGACAACAACATGCAGTCTGCCTGGATTCTGCCATCATCTTCGTCACCCCTTCAAAACAAAACACATGAAAAAGCAGGGTATTCTGAGAGCAGACAACAGTGTGAGTTAATATGGCTTATGAACAGACTCAAAGACAGCAGGCAAAGGACAGGCTGGTAAACAATCTTAAGTTCACCAGGACAAGAAGGGTAACTGGCCACACAAAGCTTGAACGTTTTATTGGATAAGTACAATTAAAATGTTCATAAACTATCCCAAAAAATGTATGAAAGGCAGGCGTGCTAGCCAAATACAGCACAATTAAATGCGTCAACAGAACTAAGTCATAGGCTTTACTAGAAAGCCCAGTAATTACTGCTACAGTAACTGCTGTGATGCAATACTACTCATACATTCGAATAACGACTCTTCACTGCACTACTAGAAAGCATTATTCTCACTGTCAACTTTAAACAAGGGAGCTGGTGAACATGTGCAGCAACACTCTTCAGCAGGATGCATTATCAACACAGTGATGGAATTAAAGAAAACAAATGACACAAATATGGGACAGTTCTTGCAGGTGACTGAAACCTAGGCTGTAGGCTAACCAAAATTATCAAATTATACAACATATAGAGATAATCATAAACCAGAAGTAATCAAGCAGTACAAATCTACAACCAAACTCTGCTTTTATATCTATGAGGATATCTGTAACAGGTCTGTTTCCAAAACAAAAAAAAAATTTCAAATGCCCAGTTCAACCATGGAGTTTGGGGAACTAGAATTAAGTCCTTGTCTCTACAACAATTTCCTATATCACAATGTTTGCTTTATGAGGCATCAACAACTAAACTTAACTTCCCGAAGTGGAAACGCTCAGTCTCATTTCAAATGGTTAGAATGCTACAAAATACTATTAATTTTGGAACTACATGACATCACATATTTAGCAAAACTGGACAATCAGGAGAAACCCAGAGAGCTATGGGGAAAGAAAATTATCACAAATATGACCCGCAAGTCCAGAATGTTTACCTCAATAAAGGAGGGAAACATGTGCTTCACACCACCGTTAAGAGGTGTTGTCATGAAATATATCACTAAAGAAACAGCACATAACTTTAAACATTTGCAATTAATATTGTAATCACCATAAAGTATGAAAATGAAAGACCACAGCATTATCAAGACCACAAACGGAAAAAAAAAATCATAGCCTAGCCTGTAATATTCTGCAATCTGATAGTCATTATATGTCTGTAACCGATACTCAAGTTACTTTAGCACTGTGCAAATTGTTTGCATCTGCGGAGCTTTTCTCCCTGGGCCTCCACTGAAAACAGGTCTGCCAAGACCCAGTCAGACTTTCCCAGTAAACAAATGGAAAATAAAAAATAAATAAAAATAAAAGGGAAGGTTAAAGTAAAGCTGGATGTGAAACGTACTATTTGGTGTATGGTAAGCATAGGAATCAAATTTGTTGAGAAGAGTGGTAGAAATAGAGTTTTGTTTATGTGAATAATTAATCAAACTGGTCTCCACTTCAAATGTTGTTTAAGCCAAGATATGTTAATGCTGGATACGTACAGTGTGGTGATAAACATAAGTATGGACGTTTTGCAAAAGTTGTACTATATACATCATTGGTGTAGCAGTGGGATCTGTAAGATAAACAAATGCAGTCAGCACCCGTTTTATTCTTAAAAAAAAAAGGGATACTTGAGAGTCCAAATATGCATGTTATAGTGCATGCATACCCCAACACAGAGTGATTTTTTTTTTTTTTTAGTAGAAGCAAAGTGTGTAATTGTGTCTGCACATGTTCTGATGATGCACATGTTTGCTGCATAAACAGTTTGTGTGCACAAAGTGTGTTAGCGTGGTGTGTGCAGCACTGCTGGTCAGACAGTTATTTCAGTGAAAAAGATTCTGTAGGAACCATTTTTGAAGATATACATACAGAATGACTGTGGCAGATGGATAAAGATACATAAATAATAAAATATATTTGAAGATCAAGGCCACCAGCATAAAAAAAGAAAAGAAATAAGTGTCATACAACATCATTCATAGGCTATCTTTGCAACCAGTGCAGATGAACAAGGCAAGAATGAATATATTGATCAGACGTAATGAGTGCAGATTTGGGCAATACGTGGAATTTTTGCACTCAATAGATACAGAAGAGAGAGATACTGTTGTTTAATACAGGAAAGAAGACTGGAAAATACAATGCTGCAGTGGGTTGGGTCTGCATGGCCCTGAGAGTGACAAAGCAGGATATCTTCAGCAGCTGAACCATTATGATATAGTCCTTAATAAAACAAAAGAACACCATACTCATCAAATTCTTAAATGGGTGACACGTAGGGCAGGCAATAAGCAATATGAAAAAGTGTGACGATGCAGAGTGTAATGAGCATTTTGTTCATACAAGAACTGGTGAAGATACAAGACAAACAATTCAGAATAGTGGTGGGGTAAAGTCATGGCTGTTGCTCTTCTGCTTTGTTTCTAAAATTATAATATAATTTGAAAACTTTGAGTTACAATGGATATTAGAGACAGCTGCAAGCAACATATAGCTTTTAAAAGGATGTAAAATAAAGGGAGTATAACAATTCAAGTTGCAGACTATTTTATCTATATTTAAGGTAGGTTAGTCCCACTAGGTCTATAGCCTATTTTTCAGGACAGTCCCAAGGTGGTATTCATGCTGCCTAAGGAAAATCTGGCCACAGCACCAGGGAAACAGATGGTAAGAATGTACAACAGTTTACAAGGGGACTACAAGGTGAAGGAAAATATAAAGCTGACAGACCAGGATAGCATTTTCTTGGACTTAACACATTGCTATCCATACAAGTGTTAATATAATAAGAAATGGATTCTTGTAGATATAAAAACAGGAGATTAAGGTTTAGAATAAAGAATGGGGAGGTTAAGCAGTTAGAAGAAGACATGTTCTGAAATGTCTTTGTTGTTTCTTACATGCGGTATACATATAAATTTTGCTTATATATGGTTATTTTACAATAAAGAACTCCTTACTCTTTTTGATAAGTAACACACACATCCACCTGAGCCAACACTAATTTGAGTAGATGGGATTTTGGTTTAACATATCATCTGAAGGTATGCAGCAACCACTTCTCCTTATACTGCAATACAACATGCGAAATGGAAAAAAACTAATGCAGGGATACACTGTGAATAAGTCTCCTGATAATTTTGCATCAAAAGCAAGCATGCCACCTGTTGAGCCACTGATGTCCCTACAAAAATGTGGATAACTACATGAGGCTAATAGCAAAAACATAAGTTGAAAAGAGACAAACATACCATTTTTGTTGTGCGAGAGTGAAAGTGAGCAATTTAGTGGCCATGAAGAGATAAACAAATAGTTACTTCTTATACTACAGACTACAAACAAGGGCTGCTGTAAGTAATCCGAGAAAGTAATCTCATTATAAAAAATATAGCAAGAATATTAACATAAACAAAATGTACACACTACCTGCAAAATACAAAAGGCTATTGCACTGTAAACCCTTACTATACACGATATAAGCAGACCACCAATACAAGAG
Source organism: Protopterus annectens (assembly GCF_019279795.1). Taxonomy (NCBI): domain Eukaryota; kingdom Metazoa; phylum Chordata; order Ceratodontiformes; family Protopteridae; genus Protopterus; species Protopterus annectens. The sequence goes on from NC_056733.1 coordinate 829,453,222, forward strand.
ATATCTTTTTGACAGAACATAAAATTAACTCAAACGAAAAGGGGCGGGTGAGGCAAGACTCAGTTTTAATACCGATACCAGGTATTAGTAGTAATATTGACAGTATAACATGCAAGGATAAGTTACAGGGTAGTAGTACATTTAAACAATTCTGAAACACACAAAAAATCTCACATTTTATCCTTCTGGTGCTGCCGTTTCCCCATCTTGCTGGATGTTACTAAAAATATTCACTTTATGTTAAGCTTAAACAGAATTTAAATCACACACAGTATGACAGGGATAAAGGAACGTAAAAAAACTCCCACGGTCCCACCGCGTGTTCGGTTTTAAGGTGTCCCTCTGAAACACAAAACCACTTGTCAAGAGTTCCCAAGTGCTGATAGTATACGGCAATACTGTTTAAACTCTGTTAATCTTTTAGAAAACGCGTTCCTTCGCTGTTGCTTGATGTGATGCGCTATTATTACAGCCTGGTGGCGCTGCCGTTCTAAAAATAATATAAGCTGCAGATAGTTTTTCCCAACACTTTTCATTTCTGTAGTGTCAAGGGCGGGTTTGTATGTAAACATGAAACGGAATCCCTTTGTAGATTTCGAGCTACTAGCAGCATTATTTCTCTTTCAGATACACAGCAGAGTATGCCTAAAAAGAGTATTTTTGCGTGTGATGCTATCTACTTTTTGTAGCTTAAGATAAAAATCTAAAGGGCAGTTCTTTGGAGGAACGTTCCTCTTTTGGGGTGTTATTCCACATTAACAGGTTCTGTCGTACAGTTTATATCTGTCAAGTCTCAACTGTCCAAAATTTTGCAGAATGCCTAGATTTTTTACTTCAAATTTTTGGTCTAGCCCTCATAAAATTTGTGGTTGTCTGTCACTGTAGACTTCTTCTTCTTTCGGGTGCTCCGGTTAGGGGTCGCCACAGCAGATCAACTGTTTACATTTCTTCCTGTCCTCTGCATCTTGCGCTGTCACACCAACCACCTGCATATCCTCTCTCACCACATCCATAAACCTTATCTTAGACCTTCCTCTTTTCCTGTTACCTGGCAGCTTCATCGTTAGCATCTTTTTCCCAATATACTCTGCATCCCTCCTCAGCACATGTCCAAACCAACGTAATCTTACCTCTCTGTCTTTGTCTCCAAACCTTCCAACCTGGGCTGACCCTTTAATATACTTATTCCTAATCCTGTCCATCCTCGTCACACCCAGTGCAAATCTTAACATCTCCAACTCTGCCAGGTCAAGCTCTGACTCCTGCCTTTTTGTCAATGCCACTGTCTCCAACCCGTATAACATAGCTGGTCTCACTATCCTCTTGTAGACCTTCCCTTTCACTCTTAATGATACTCGTCTGTCATAAATTACTCCTGACACTCTTCTCCACCCATTCCATCCTGCCTGTACTCTCTTCCTCACCTCTCTTCCACACTCACCATTACTCTGAACAGTTGATCCCAAGTACTTAAACTCATTCACCTTTGCCACCTCTACTCCCTGCATCCTCACCATTCCTCTATCCTTCCTCTCATTCACACACATATATTCTGTCTTAGTCCTGCCGACCTTCATTCCTCTTCTCTAGAGCATATCTCCACCTCTCCAGGGTCTCCTCCACCTGTTCCCTACTCTCACTACAGATCACAATGTCATCTGCAAACATCATAGTCCACGGGGACTCCTGTCTGATCTCGTCTGTCAACCTGTCCATCACCATTGCAAATAAGAAAGGGCTCAGAGCTGATCCTTGATGTAATCCTACCTCCACCTTAAACGCTTCCATCACTCCCACTGCAGACTTCACCACTGTCACACTACCTCGTACATATCTTGTACCACTCTTACATACTTCTCTGACACTCCCGACTTCCTCATACAATACCAAAACTCCTCTCTAGGCACCCTGTCATATGCTTTCTCTAAAGACACAATGCAACTCCTTCTGACCTTCTCTGTACTTCTCCATCAACACTCTCAGAGCAAATATCGCATCTGTAGTGCTCCTTCCTGGCATGAAACCATACTGCTGATCACTAATCATCACCTCCCTTCTTAACCTAGCTTCCACTACTCTTTCCCATAACTTCATGCTGTGACTGATCAGTTTAATCCCTCTGTAGTTACTACAGCTCTGCACATCACCCTTATTCTTAAAAATCGGTACCAAAACACTTTTTCTCCATTCCTCAGGCATCCTCTCACTTTCCAAGATTTCATTAAACAATCTAGTTAAAAACTCCACTGCCATTTCACCTAAACACCTCCATGCTTCCACAGGTATGTCATCTGTACGAACAGCCTTTCCGTTCTTCATCCTCTTCATAGCTATCCTTACTTCCTCCTTGCTAATCCACTGCACTTCATGATTCACTATCCGCACATCATCCAACCTTCTCTCCCTCTCATTCTCTTCATTCATCACCGAAACTACTAAAAATAAAATAAACATTTGAATTTCAGGCATGATATCCTTCAGAAAATGCATGCTAATAGTAAATGCGATTCTTGCAACTTTCCAGCTTTATAAGACCAATATTTTAAAAATGTCTGTAATTATGGGCCTATGTGCCTATATTATTTTTTTTTTTGGCTTTCTCCAGATTTCTTGAACTGAAAGGGTGAGAGGAGTGAACTCCTTGGCATTAAGTCTGGCCTTAGTAACTGTGCCCCCCCAGTCCCCCGTGATCACACCACCATTCACTCATAGAATCACAGGAGATTACTAGGCTATCGACTCAGAGGTCGTTTTAAGCCTAGCTGTTTCATCCCAATGTAATACCATAGAAATGCCAGTCATTACCCAAGAATGCATTTAGTAATGATTGCCCGTGTCCAGGAAGGTTGTGGACTCTGAAGTCTGGCCTTAGTAACTGTGCCCCCCAGTCCCCCCCCCCAGGATCACACCACCAGTCTGTTCTTCAATTTTTCCCCTAGAACTGCTCTGTTAGGAACCTAAACAGTTTACACCTACACTAAAAAGTGCAGCACTTGTTCCAAATAGCTTTTTCTTCTCAAAAAGCTCAGCACTTGTCTTATAAGCATATCCCTTGTCTTATAAGCATTCTCTTTGCAGGTCAAGCACTCCTATATTATACAAATCTCTCACTAGCAAAACCCCCCAGGAGTGCCCACTTCCCTGCTAAGCCCACTACTTTTCTGTCTCATACCAACTCATAATTCTTTCTAGCATGTCGAAGGGTCAGATGCTGGCGTCCTCTCCTGCCCATTTGGTGAATCTGGGAATTCTGAGACAATGTTACAATTGCCTCATGTACACGGACAACCATCTCCTCCTCCCATGTAACACTAACACTTGTGAGAGATGCAGCTATTTAGCCAGACTGGAGGCTGAGCTCTCTCAACTCAGGACTGGCAAGACCAGGCAGGAGGAGAAGGCAACTACACACACCACAATACCAGTCTCACATAACTCAACCACACCACTGAATCAAACACATAAACACACTAAGACATACTGGAGGCTCTGAGTAAAATTTGCCTAAACAGCAGAGGCCTCCAAAGCAGACACCCAAGCAACTGCAAACTCAATACACCACACAAACAACACATAAACAACAAAATCAGTGTACAAAGCAGTCACTGCCCTTAAGGCCAAATACAACACCAAACATACTTGTCATAGGTGACTCCATAGTCAGACACACTGGCGCCCGCCACCAGACTGAGTAAGGAGAAGGTCACAGTAAGCTGCCTGTCGGGTGCTAGAATCCGCCACATAACACAAGCACTCAGGTCTCTCAACAGCAGGTACAAGTACGACTCAGTCATTGTCCACGCTGGTGTCAACGACCTGAGACGTACTTCCTTGGACTACATGAAAAGAGACATTGAGGAGCTCTCTGATTATGTAGCCCAGGCAGGTATGACCCTGACCTTGAGCAGTATCCTACCTTCACCTAGAATGATGCCACAATACAGTGATAAGATGATCAGCTTTAATAATTGGCTTAAATTCTGGTGTCATTCAAAGGGGATCCAATGTCTGTCTGCCTGGGATGACATGCTGGACAAGCCACGCTGCTTCGCAAGGGACGGCTTGCACCTGTCACCCCTAGGCTTCCGGATATTGGCAAAGGCTCTTGCCACTCCCATAGTGCCTTTTTTAGGCAAGGCTCAAATTCTAAACCTACCACCCTAGAACACAAAAAGTAAAAACTAAGGGTAATGCTGCTCAATGCCAGAAGTCTCAATCTCAAGATGCACGCACTCGAGGCCCTTCTCAGTATGGAGAACATCGATGTCTGTGCTGTGACAGAAACCTGGTTCAAGGCTCCTGAGAGCACCCCAGCACTAGCAGGTTTCACCTCATATCATGCCCGCCCCAAAATCCGGACAACACCAAGAAGGAGGGGGTGTCCATATTCATAAAGGACACCCACACCTCAAGGTTGGTGGCAACGCACGATGCATCGGAGACCATCCAGGTGCAATTAACCATAGGCAAGACTGCTCTGCAATTTGTAGCATGTTACAGGCCACCCTCTCAAACTCAGGAACCTCACATGGCCTTCCTGAAAACAATGGAGGGATAAATGTATCTCCAAACACCATCATACTAGGTGACTTCAACTACCCTAATATAGACTGGGAACACTACTCAAGCCCAAACACTCTAGCCCAAAGGTTCCTGGAGTTCATAAACTCAAATGCCATGGAACAACTAGTCACCATCCCCACAAGAGGAGAAAACATACTTGATCTCATCATCACGAACATGGGATCACAATGTTCAACACCGGAAGTATACCCCTCACTGGTGAGATCAGATCATAAACTAATCTCGCTGGAGGTCCTCATCCCGCCTCACCTGAAACAAAAAGACCACAGTGAAAACTTCTCAAAAGCCGACTTCACACTTCTAAAACTAGTGTGGTCTCCTTTAAGGCCCCTGAGCCAGTGGTAAACATTACTCAAACCGCTGAATCACTTACAAATGCCTTCTACCAGCACCTACAGGACTGCATGGATCAGGCAATCCCAAACAAAACTAAGACTCTTTGTACCAAAGGCAAGCGTCCAGTCTGGTGGACCCCAGCCATAAACAAGCTCTACAACAAAAGGAGGAAGCTACTACAAGATAGAGCAAAATCCTTGAAAGGTAAGACACCTTTGATCATTATAAGTAAAAACTAAGAGCTCTCATAAAATCATCCAAGGCAAATTTTGAGAGAAAAATCGCCAAGGATTCAAAAAGACAATCATAAGGCCTTCTTTAGCTATGTTAGAAACCTAGGAGGAAACTCCCAAATATGCTCAGAATTAGTTCAAAATGATGTGAAGATTACTGAACCTACACACATTGCCAACATACTGGCTGACAGGTTCAGTGCAAACTTCTCCCTCCCCAAAAGGAGAGATATCTATACCAGAGGATTGTAGCCCCCAAACATCTCCAACGCCCAGGTGAGAACTGCTCTCTCCAAAGCAAAAACACAGCATCCATGGGACCGGATGGTGTCCCGGCTGTGTGCTCCATGAACTCAATGAGGAATTAAACCCGCAGTTAGGACAGCTGTTTAATCTTAGCCTCACCTCAGGATACGCACTCAAGGAGTGGCGCGGGCGACTGTGGTCCCACTTCACAAGGGCGGTGCCTCCACCGACCCTGGAAATTACCATCCCATTAGCTTGACAAGCCTTATCTGCAAAGCCATGGAGAGGATCATAATGGAACTCATAAATAAAGACATAGGGAACTTGCAGACTTTGGATCCAACCCAGTTTGGCTTTGTCAAAGGCAGATCATGCCTTTTAAACTTTGGTTGACTTTTCGAGACAGTCACCAAGGCCATTGATGAGGGAAAGGCAGTCCATACAGCCTACCTTGACCTGGCAAAGGCCTTCACACAATACCCCACTCAGGTATCATCAAAAACTCATCAGCTTGAATGTAAACCCATACATCACAAGATGGGTTGCAAACTGGCTAAGTGACAGAACCCACAGGGTCAGAGTTGCTGGAGCCATGTCAGACTCAAAGCCTGTCACAAGTGGTGTCCCACAGGGCTCAGTCCTGGGTCCACTCTTGTTCGGCATCTACTTTTCTGAAGTACAAGCAAACACAGGAGGGTTATGGCTGACAAAGTTTGCAGATGACTGCAAACTGGGCCATAGTCGAAAACACATCTGACACAGATATCCTTCAGAAGGGCCTCACAGAAACGGATAACTGGTGCCAGAGCCATGGCCTAAAGTTAAATGCCAAGAAATGCATAGTCATACCCTTCGGGAAAAACAAGGTTACCCCTAGCTACCATATAGGTGGCAATCCACTGAGCACAGAAGAAGTCATCAGGGATCTGGGGACCCAGGTTGACAGTAGCCTTCGCTTGACACTCATGTTGCTAAAGTAGTTAGGAAAACCTTCTACATTGCCCACCTGATCATGAAGGGATTCACATCTAGATCAAGGGAGGTCATCGCCCTGTACTCATCACTCATTAGACCTATGATTGAGTACAATGCCCCATTCGAATGTATCTGACCAGACACCTGCAGCAGCTGGAAAGGCCCCAAAAGTTTCTCACCAAAAGGATAAAGGGTCTCAAAATATGTCTTATGCTGCCCGACTGAAAGAACTCCAGCTCTATTCAGTCTCATACCGCTTGCTCAGAGGTGACCTGTGCCTGACATATAAGGCCATGTCAAACCCTGATTTGATGAATATGCTTCACCTCAAAAATCTAGATCCCTCAGAACCACAAGGGCGGGAGACTTAAACCTTGACACGGTTATTAATAGAACATGCTGGAGGGACAGATTCATCACCCAGAGACTCCCTATGCTGTGGAACAAAATCCCGGTACATGTGAGGCAGAGCACCTCGCTGGCCTTGTTCAAGAGGAATCTTGACCAATGGATGGGGGATCGCAGATATACCCCAGGGATTACTTCAGTGTCACTGCTTGACAGAGGCACAGCAAAATAATAGGCATGGTTTTATTCAAACTAAAGGGATGGCGAAAGCCAAATAACTATGGGCTAGGCTTATAAATGCCCTTGGGCAGATAGCCTAGTATGAACCTATGAACCTATGAATCACTCATAGGAGATTACTAGGCTATCAACTCAGAGGTCGTTTTAAGCCTAGCCATTTCATCCCAACGTAATACCATAGAAATGCCAGTCATTACCCAAGAATGCATTTAGTAATGACTGCCCATGTCCAGGAGGGTTGTGGGCTCTGAAGTCTGGCCTTAGTAACTGTGCCCTCCCAGTCCCCCCCCCCCCGGGATCACACCACCAATCACTCACCAGAGATTACTAGGCTATCGACTCAGAGGTTGTTTTAAGCCTAGCCGTTTCATCCCAATGTAATACCATGGAAATGCCAGTCATTACCGAAGAATGCATTTAGTAATGACTGCCCGTGTCCAGGAGGGTTGTGGGCTCTGTCGCCAGTAAGAATTTACGGTGCCTCATCCAATCATCCAGGTTCCTCTTGAACAATGTCATAGAGGTGCTCTGTTTCACATGAACTGGTAGCCTGTTCCAAAGACTCGGCAGTCACTGGAAGATAAATCTGTCCCTCCAGCATGTTCTATTTAAGTTGCAGGACATATTTGGGCTCCCTGCAACAGGTAGTCCTAGTGCCATTTGATTTACGGATATGCAGCAAGTCCATTACATATGGGTCTTGCATTGCTGTGTAGGCCAGACATTAGTTTCCCCTTAAGAAGTCTATATGATACAGAGTATAGTGTCAGGGACTTTAATCGGTCTGTGTAAGACACATGTTGGAGCCCCTTAATCTTCTTTGTTAGAAACCTCTGAGGTCTCTTTAATTGCTGCAGGTGCTTACTACCGTACATGCCAAACAGGACATTATACTCAATTATGGGCCAGATACGTGCCGAGTATAGGGGGTTATAACTTCTTTTGCTCTCGAGGTGATGCCTTTACTAATCAAATGTTTTACGTAGAAAGCTTTCCTTACTACCCTAGACATATGGTGGTTGATATTAAGGTCGCAGTCAACTTGTGATTTCAGGTCCCTTACCACTTCATGGGTACTTAGGCTATTATTGTTGATTTGATAGTGTTTGTCCTAAAGAGAATGATGATGCATTTATTTACATTCAGTTTGAGACCATAACAAATACAGCAGTCGTTGGTCTGTGTGAGAACCTCCTGGAGTATACTGACATCACTTGGAGATTCAATGATTGCACCTAGTTTGCAGTTGTCTGCAAACTTGGTCAGCCACAACCCCTTAGTTATGATCTGAACTTCTGTGAAGTATGTACCAAACAGTAGGGGGCCCAGCACTGACCCCTGTGGCATCCCACTGGTATCAGGTCTGCTGGTTGATGTGGAGTCACCCATTTTGATAGTGTGCATCCATTTTATGAGCCAGTTGGCAAGCCATCTTACAACAAAGGGATTTATATTTGGTTTGCTATGTTTATTGGTAATGCCTGAATGTGATATTGTGTTGAAAGCCTTTGCCAGGTCGAGGTATGCTGTGTGCACAGATTTTCCCTTGTCAATGGCCTTGGTCACATTTTCAAATAAATCCACTAGATTTAACAGGCAGAATCTGCCCTTCATGAAGCCAAATTGGGTAGGATCCAGGGTTTGGAGGTCACCTATGTCTTTATTTATGAGGTCTATAATAATACATTCCATAGCCTTACAGATGAGGCTGTTCAGGCTTATGGGTCTGTAATTCCCCGGGTCTGTTGCTAGGCCACCTTTGTGGAGAGGAATAAGTGTTGCTATTCTCCATTTTGCAGGAACAAAGCCTGTGGTTAGGCTATGAATGAAAAGGGTACTTAGTGGTGATGCTAGTTCATCTTTTAGCCTGTTTAGAAGACAGCCTGGGATGTTGTCTGGTCCCATAGTGGCTGAGTTTATGCCTTGGACAAGGCTTTGAGGACCTGCTATGTAGGGTGGCGGAAAGTATGGGAGAAGGTTTGTTGTAAGTTAGGAGGGGATAAGGTAGTGAAGTTTTTGCCAAACCTATCCACTAACAGGTTTGCTATCTCTGTGGGGTCAGTGTGTGTGATAACATTGGCCACTAGCTCTGCACATGCTTGGGTCCTACCCTTTAGGTGATGTATGTAGCTGTAAAAGGACTTATGTTATCCCTGACTACTTACTTAGTTTCTCTCAAAGGAGTCCTTGGTGGATTTGACAAGTTGTCTTATTTGCCTGTTGAGGCAGAAGAGGTTGCTTTTCCATTGTTGAGGTCTTGCCTTTGTTTTCTTGTACAGCAACTTTTTGCATTTATTGTAAAGTTTGTTGATGCTGGATGTCCACCATGGCAACTGGTTTTTACTTATGGCTCTGACTTTGATTCTTTCTGGTACAGGCAAGTTTATACACATATGCAAGTGATTGTACAGGGTTTTAGTGTAAGCTTTGGTGTAATTACCACTTCCAGCTTGAGGTGGGGCTTGGAATGCATTTTACCTTCACCTAGGAGGGTATAGTTTGCCTTGGTGAAGTTCTTTAGTCTGATTTCACCCTTTGTGGGTTCTGGTGTTAGTGCCAGCTTGAAGGTGACTGTTTTGTGGTCAGTTTTAACTAATGAGGGTCTGACAGTTGCAGCAGTGCATCTGTTTGACATGGTGAGGACCAGATCCAGAATAGCTGCTCCCCTTTGTAGGGGTATGGACAATTTGTTCAGGGCATTTGAATTAACAAAATCAAGGAACGCTTGCGCTAGCAAGTTAGGGCTAGAGTAGGTTTCCAATTTGATGGTATGATAATTGAAATCCCCCATAACCACTGTGTTTGTTAAAATTTGGATTGTATCCATTTTGGTCAAGTAGGCTTCATGGGTGTCGTTACCCATGAAGGGAGATCTATAACTGGCTATGACTTGAATGGGGGTCTTACCCACTGTAACCTGGATCTGGAGTAACTCCATGGAGTTGTCCAATCTAACTAGACTGGAGGTGAATTTATCTCTAATATAGATTGAAATACCACCTCCTTTGGTTTTCACACATTCATTTTGAGGTCTAAAGGTGAGTAAAACATTGTAGCCTTACAAGGCTGGGTTAGTCTCCGAGGCCTTGAACCAGGTTTCTGTGATTGCATCTCTTCTAATAATAAAAGTGTTTCCAGGAACTGCAGTTTTTGGTTTAAGCTCCTAACATTTAGCAGCATGACCCTTATTTTGTTCTGATTGGTTAATTTCACATTGATAATGTTGTTTTGAGACTTTGCCTAAAAAAGCACTATGGGGAGGCAAGAGCCTTTGCCAGCAGCTGAAACTTAGAGGTGCCAGGTGCAAACCATCTCTGGCAAAGCAGCAGGGTTTGTCGACCATGGCTTTCCATCCATGTGTCTCATTACTGAGTCTCCAATGACAAGAAAATTAGTTTTTTGAGTGTTATGCATTACTGGCTTGGTTGGTAAGATGCTGGTGTTGCTATGTGTCAAGGGTGCTATGGGGATTTTGTTAGTTGTAGCAGTCTTGTGTTTTGGAGGTCTCTGGTGTTTCAATAAGTTTTTCAAGAGAACCTCTGCGTATGTGGATTTACGTTTTTGATGAGTACTATGTGTATGAGTAGTGGCATGTGTATGAATAGTGCTACTATGAGCATATGTAGTGGTGGATGAGTTGACAGCCTTCTCCATGTTACTGTTTTGAGTGAGAGAGAGCATGGATTCTAAATTCGTGATGTAAATACATCTCTTGTACTCTGTACTAGAGTGTGATATTAGTAGAGGGTTGTCTGTGTACATGAGTCAATTGGTACGCTGCACTGTCTCAAGAGACCCAGGTCAACATGGTTGGCAGGAGAAACAAGGGTAGTCCAACTGTCCATAATGCTAGGTTGAAGAATATTGTCACTAGGGGTGGCTATTCAGAATCGATCACGGAGGAACTCAGTGGATGGATATTTCTGCTTGGGTTTTAGTGAAAATTTGTTGAACTTAGCCATCCAGCTTTGGCGCACTACTGTGCAATGTGCAAACAAGTAAAACCTGCTCAAATGCAGGGCCTAAATACCAGAAACTAAAAACGTGAAATAAACTTTAAAAAATATTCAAAAGGACCAGTGAGGATACTTATTCCAAGCTCTAGACTGGCCTACCTTTACCAGACAGGTCTCATTTAGCACAATTCTCTCACAAAAGTGCAAATAGACCCCTTCCAATCCAAGATGGCCTGAAAAATGTGCTCAAAACAAGCAAACCACTACAAAAGGTTCCAGAAGCAGTAAGCCTGTATCTGGACTATGCTACAGCTACTAGCTACCCTAGTTTCAGCTGGAAACAATATAGAATGTTTAAAACAGCAGAAAAATAGCAGTGAGGCACTAATGGGTAGCTAAATGGCTCACTGATAGAACCCAATCAGTCAGAATAGGGGAAGCTACCTCTAGTAGTAGACCCATAACAAGTGGTGTATTCCAAGGATCAGTCTTGGGCATCTATTGTTTAGGATATACTTTTCTAAGGTGCAAGCCAAAACCAGTGGTCTGTGGTTGACCAAGTTTGCAGATGACTGCAAGCTGGACACTGTCCTAAATTCCCCTAATGATGTGAACATCCTCCAAGAGGGCCTTACCCAAACTAATGACTGGTGCCAGAAGCATGGCCTCAAACTGGATGCCAAGAAATACATCATTATCCCCTTTGGGGAAAATGGCATCCCCACTAATTATCACATTAATAATAATGTACTAAGCAAGCAATCAGTCATGAGGATCTTGGGCATCCAGGTTGATAGCAACCTGACTTTTGACCACCACGTTTCCTCCGTTATACGGAAGGCTTTCTACATGGTCCATCTCATAATTAAGGGTATTTCATCCAGGAACAAGGAGGTCATAACATCCCTGTACTCCTCCCTTATCAGACCCATTATCCAGTACAGTGCCCCCTTCAGCATGTACTTTGCCAAAAACATGCAGAGCTGGAGAGACCACAGAGGTTTGTGACCAGGAAATCCAAGGTCTCAAACACCTATCATATACAGATAGGCTAAAATCCCTGTCCCTCTACTCAGTCTCATACAGACTGCTCAGAGGTGACCTGTGTCTGGCATACAAGGCCATCTCAGACCCAGCCTTGATGGAGTTGCTACATATCTGTAAGTCAAACTCCAGTCATGCAAACCACTCACAAGGCCTCAACCTGGTCTGTGACTTTAATAGAACTTGTTGGCAAGATAGATTTGTGTCCCAGAGACCGCCCCCATTTGTGGAATAGACTCCCTCTACATGTCAAGCAAAGTACCTCACTAGCCCTCCTTAAGAGGAACCTGGACGACTGAATAGGAAACAGAAAAAACATCTCTGGGTGTGTCCCTGCTGTACAGGGGAAACAGGTGCTGACTTTGTGGGAGCATGGGCGAAATTCTTGTATAGGCTTATAAGGACCTCCTGGCCAATAGCCTAGTATCATCTTATGAACCTATAAAAAATATTAAAACAGAAGAGAATCAGCAATGAGGCTCTAAAGAGTGTTTTAAACACTTAATAGATCAGTTATTTAAACACGGCTTGGTGGGAAAACCAGAACAAGCAGAGCAGATAGCTTAAAAAACAGTGTCAAATACCAGTAAATACTTAACAAACAGTGAAACTAACAAAAAAGCTTTGCAAATAGTGAAAACCACAATAGAATTCGATTTAACAGGCACAGTAAAGCAGACAATTGCAGTACAACATTGTAGTTTAGTACACAGTAAATAAATATAGTATAAAAGTAGGTGGGAGACAATAAAAAGTGCAGTAAATAGTATAAATATGCAAAACAAAAACAGGCAACCTATGTGTTTTTAGAAGCTCAGAAGCGTCTAGTCATCTGGTATCTCAGCTCAGAGTTGTAGCTGGTAGCCCAACTCAGTTTGGCTCAGTACAAACAAGCAGAAATGTGCTCAAATGCAGGGCATAAATACTAGAAGCTAAAAACTTGAAAAAAATTTTAAAAAGATTCAAAAGGACCAGTGAGGATGCTTATTCCAAGACCTAGGCCAGCCTCCTTTTACCAGACAGGTCCTAATCAGCACAATTCTTTTTTTATTTCCAATAGACATCTTTATTAAATTATCACGTATGACATTGGCAATCTTACATTTTTATAAATGAAAAACAAACAATATTGACAGTCTCAAACTGAATGCAAAGAAATGCATCATCATTCCCTTTGACACAAACAATGTCCCTTCACACTATCATATTAGCAACAATACCCTAAGTACCCAGGAAGTGGTAAGGGACTTGGGTTCACAAGTTGACCGCGACCTTGACTTCAACCACCATGTGTCTGCTATAGTAAGGAAGGTAGCACACTTGATTAGTAAAGGTATCGCAATGAGAGCAAAAGAGATTATAACCCCTTTATACTTGGCAGTAATCTGGCCCATAGTTGAGTATAATGCCCTGTTCAGCATGTACCATAGAAAGCCCATGCAGCAATTGGAAAGACCTCAGAGGTTTCTAACAAAGAAGATCAATGGTCTCCAGCATGTACCGTACACAAACTAAAGTCCCTATTACTTTACTCTGTATCATATAGACTTCTTAGGGGAGACTTATGCCTGGCTTTCAGAGCAATATCAGATCCAAACCTAATAAAATTGCCGCATATCCATAAATTGAACAGGACTAGTGCTACCCATTCCAGGGACCTAAATATGGCTAAATATTTAGCTGCAAGCATTGTAAATCACATGACACCACTGAAACAACTATAGTTGTAAACATTATACATCACTTATAATCTATCCAGTCATTGTCAGTTAAGCATTATATGGCTCAATCAAATCCTGCCTCTTAAACCTTGTTCCTTCTCCGCATATATCTTTCCCACAATTCCCATTATTTCCTATGTAGTTTGCTCCTTCCCTTTTCAAAAAATCCCAATTCCAGTTGTTTTATCTAAGTACTTGTAGTAAAGTTGGTCTAAACTTTGATTTCCATTTTCTAGTAACTGCTTTTTTGGCAGCCACCATAATTAGACTAAGCAAGGCTTTACTATGTCTAAGCAATTCTGATTCTGTATCATAGTTTGTAAAAATCATCTCCCCAGTCAATCTAATCCTCTCACCCAGCATCTCTGATAGAGCAGTCCACAGGGAATCCTTAAAGTATGAGAGCTCATTACACTCCCAAAAAATATGTTTCCAGCCACCTCTTTCTTGCCCATCACATCTCCTACATTTGCTATTGGCCTGAGGAAAAATTATTTGGAGTCAACTTGGGGTATAAAAATATTTTCAGGCAAAGATCCTAAATCTTCTAGACTTTGTTGCATATTTAGGAGATATACATATATTCTCCATTGTCTCTTTGTGAATTGCTTATCTAGCCTGTTATCCCAATCCTTTCTAAGCTCCTATGATTCATTCTTAAAATTATCATGCAATATATTATATGCTGTACTGATTATTCTTTTTTTAACAGCAGCTTCTGTTCTAGATTATATTAAAAACTCTACCAGTTCTGGTCTTTCATTTAGGACCCCCTATTTCTTTTTCTTTGCCTATACTCTGATATCAATCCTTGATAGGGAAGGCAATCTCTAACCTGCAGTCCAAATAAGTTCTTGGCCTCTTCCCATTATATTACCTTTCCCTTTCTAGTTATTTGCTCCCAATACCTTGGTTACTTTGCCAATTTTCTACAATAAATTCCAGCCCCTCTTGCCTATTATCTGTATCCCTAACCACACTCATCCCTATTGGCAGAATCTCTTTTCTCCATTCTCATGCTGATTAAGTTCTTAGAATACTCCCTGCTATTTTATGAATACAATACTCTGTATGATTTTTGTTGCTCTCCTTAAGTCTCCATCCAAAATCCCAATCTCTCCTTATTTCTTGAGCTTCCCCCATATTATCGTCATTACATTCCACTTTGAATTATAGTTTTCTGCTTGTGCTATGTAAAAGAGCCTTAAATGTGTTGCTCTATAATACCCCGTCAAATTGGATAATCCTAGTCCACTTTGTTCTATTGGAAGAATCAGCTTATCCCACTTGACCCTTGCTCTCTTTCCTTCCCAGATAAAATCCTTCAACTCTTTTTTAATTGCTATCCAGAGCTTCTCCTCTGGTTGATAAAAATATGCCTGACCTGTGAATAACACTAAAGGGACTAAAACATTTTAATTGCTTGTCTCTTAGTATCCATATCCATTTAACAAAGCTTCTAGTTTCTCAATTTTTGTATTATCTTCTGTTTAGTCACTTCCCACATATCCTTAGCTGCCACAACAGTCATTTCTAATCCATACTCCTAAATACTTAATTTTATCATGTCCCCATAAATATGGATATTGTTGGACCAATTTGTGTGTGGGTACATAATTTACCTTTGTTTTATCTTCATTAATTTTTGCATCCCAAGAAGATTTGAAACTTTCTTAAAATGTTCCACAACACTGCAGTGCCCCTTTCTGCTTTTGTCATGTGTAAAACAATATCATCTGCAAATAGAGCTAGCTTTTCCTGACTACCATACTTATATCCTTGGATTTCTGAGTCTCTTATTTTCTTTGCCAATGTTCTAAATATAATGCAAACAACAAAGAGGAAAGCAGACAACTCTGCCTGGTTCCTCTACTCAAGCAGAAGTTATCAGAGAGGACCCCACACACTTTAATTTGCGCCTCCAATCCCTCATACAACCTTATAATTGGGAAAGCAAATTTATTTATTTATTTATTTAACATTTGTTGACCGGGAAAGTCTGACTAGGTTCCACAGATCCTGTTTTCAGTGGAGGCCCGGGGAGAAATGCTCCAGAAGCATGTCTTTAGAATGGGAGGAGTAAACGAGAAACCCCACGGAAATGCAGGGAGAACATGCAAACTCCACACAGAAGGCACCCCAGCCGAGAATCGAACTGGAAAACCTCTTGCTGTGAGGCGACAGCATTAACCGCTGCACCACTGCACCGCCAAATGCTTCCACTGCCCTGCTCATAAAGTCCAAGTCTACTCTGCCGAATGCTTTCTCTGCATCAAGATCCACCAATAACTGATATTTTCTTACAATCTGCTTCCCTCTGGATCATCAGTGTTGTGTTAATATTGTCAAATGTTTGGCACTCCTCCACAAAACCACACTGATACATATCTGTCAATTTTGGTATTACTTTTGCCATTCTTTTAGCTATTCTAGATATTAACACTTTGTAATCATGGTTTAGTTTTGAAATGGGCCTGTATGAAGCTTGATCCCATGGATCTTTATCCTCTGTAGGTATTACCGTTACCACCGCCTTCTTCCATGATACTGGTAATTCTCCTCCTCTTAAAATACTGTTAAACAAAACCTTCCAGATCTTTATCATTTTTTTCCCTCCTAGCTTCCAAACTTCCACAGGAATACCATCTATTCCTGGGGACTTTCCTGTAGCTTGGTTATACATAGATATTTTTATCTTATCTCTTCCTATCCTAACTGCTAGTAATTGAGCCTCATCTACTTCTAATCTTGGCATATTTAATTATTCCATAAACATTTCCATTTGTACCTTTTCTTGATTTCCATATTTCTCTGCTTTATATAAACTTTCATAAAATTTCCGAAATATTTCTAATACCTCTACAGGATCTCTTGTTATCTTCCTTGTTATAGGCTCCCTAAGCTTGGTGACAGCCCTTTCCACTTTCTGTTGCCTGAGTCATTATGCTAAAAGTTTTGTGCTCTAGAATTATTATCAAAACACATTTGCTTAACAGCAAGCTTTCTAAACTCATGCATATTATTGAGTTAATCCCTTATTTTCTGCTTAGCATTCTGCAGTTGCTCCTTTTCTTGTTCTGAAAGAGTCCTCCTGTTTTGCAATACTTTAGCATTTATCATTCCCTCTAAATAATTCTTGTTATTTCTTAAAAATATCTCCCTTTCCTTCCACCATTGTCTCATTTTTATTTTATTGCCTTGTGTTTTTATTTCCACACTAGTTTTAGACTCCACTTTAATTTTAGCCCACTCCCTTGCTATATTTTCAAAATAAATTTCTATCTTCTCTAGTAGCTCCTGAATTAATTCCAAAACCCATTCATTAAATCCCTGTCTTTTCAACGGAAAGGTGGGAAACCGCCAGTGTCTCATTTTTATTTTATTACCATGTGTTTTTATTTTAGTTATTATTGGAGCATGATTTGAAATAGTTATTGGGTGCATTTCAAGACCTTCAGTTAAATGCAAATGTTCCTGTGAGACATAAATTCTATCTAGCCTAGCCCAGTTTTTGTATCTTGGACAATAATATGTAAATTCACTCCAAACCCCTAATACTGAATTCACGTCTTCCAAGCCAACCATTTTCATAAATTTCTTCAAAAATCTATCCTCCTTTGTTATATTTTTGCTTCTAGCCCCCCCAAGACACATCTTCACTGTTGCAAACTAAATTCCACTCTCCACCTATAAGTAAAATTCCTTGCTGAAAGCTGATTATTTCTCCCAGAATTTTCTTAAGCTCCATTATAGCAGTTTTAGGTGGAATTTAAATTCATGCCAGTGTAATCCTCCTCCCTTGCCAGTAGCCCCTTAGTGATATATACCTTCCATTATTATCTTTTTTTCCTCTTCTATCAATATTGGAGACCTCTTGCAATGAATATAAATCCTCCTCTTTTCCTTTGTCCCAGATGTTCCACTAAATAACCATCCTGAACCCCTTTCTTTATCAAATTCACATGTTCAGTTCTTTCCAGGTGTGCCTCCTGTAGCATAGCTATTTGCACTCTCCATTCTTTAATATAGTTCACTACTCTTTCTTTTTTATATTTATCTGCAAGACCATTCAGATTGAAATACATTACAGAAAGCATCATTTTCTTATATAGCTGTTATTACCATCTTTTATGTATAATTGCTTTTTTGTTAAATATCTAGTTCCAACATTTATGTTACATGTATATACTGTTCAGCAGGTTGGGCTTTTATACAGTTGTTTCTTGTCATATCCATTTGAGCCTATGCCATATCTTACATAACTTTTTTTTTTGAAAGCCCTCAAACAGAACAAACAACCTCCCAAAAAAACTTGTCAACCTATTAACTTAATAATAACATACTATTTATTTATTTATTTATTTATTTATTTCAGTTTGTTAACGGGGAAAGTCCATTGGGCCAAGGTAGCCCATTTTCAATGGAGGCCCGAGGAGAAAAGCTCCAGACAGAAAGACAATATACAATATACAATGTATTAGTACAGCATATGAGAACAACAGTTTAACATTCAATATACAGCAAGGCAAGATTTTACATATCTTGAAATATATGAGCTGAGTCAATCACTTATAAGATATTAGCAAAAACAATAAATTTATGTTCATTTAATACACTACATGTATTTAGGCAAAGGAATTTTAGAGAGATGAATTGAAGCAGTGGCAGAGATTAGAGTAGAATAGAATAGGGATAGGTATCAGGAATCAGGTAGGATGGGTACAGGAGCACTCCCAGAGGGAGTAGAGGTGAAAGTGGAGTAGGGTTTTAAAGGATGGTAGGTTAGGGGTAGTTCTAATGTAAGGGGGAAGAGAGTTCCATAATCTGGCAAGGAAGAATGATAGTAGAAGTTGCCCTGGTGCGTGTAAACGCTTGTAAAGTTCTAAGAGGTTCTGATTTGTGAATCTAAGTGTTCTATGTGACTGTTGAAGTTTTAGAGAAGAGGAGAGTGATGGACAGTTAGAAGGTTTGAAAATTAGCTTGTGTGCTGTAGTTAGTTGAATGAAATTTAGGTAGCTTGGGAGTTCCAACCAATTTAGAGCATGTAGGGAGTTGCAATGGTGAGTAGAGGATTTGGATCCTGTGGCAAACTTTGAAATTTTGTTATAACATGAGGAAAGTTTAGATTTTAGGGATGATTAGAGGTTAGAGAGTAGATAGGAGTTGTCTAGAAGACAAAGTAGCGCCTGTGTCGATAAAGTATGCCAAGTGTTTGATGAGTCTTTTTAATATTGGTTTGTAGGTGGATATCAAATTTTAGCTGGTCATCGATAAGAACGCCCAGAAGTTTTGTATGGGGAACTATTTCAATAGTTGCTTTGTTTAGGCTAAGTATAGAGAAGGATACTTTATCAGCAGCAGTATGTCTAGAAGGGGTAAAGATCATTATTTTAGATTTGGAGGTATTTAGGGCTAGGTGATTGTCAAGCATCCAGGACTCAGTGGAGGAGAAGGCTTCTTGTGTAAGGTTTATTAGTAAAGGAAGAGTTTTTGCTGAGCAGATGATAGTGGAGTCATCTGCGTATTGCACCAGTTTAGCATTGGGGATCTTTTGGTGGAAATCATTGATGAAAATGTTAAATAGTAAAGGACCCAAAATAGAGCCATGGGGTACACCTGTTGGGGTGTGAAGGAAAGAGGAAGTGCAGTAGTTTCATTTTACAGCTTGTTCCCTGGCTGAGAGATAGCTGGAGAACCATTTGACAGATGAAGAGGAGAGATTAAGATGGGAGAGTTTAGAAAGTAGAAGCACATGAGAGACAGTGTCGAAAGCTTTAGATAAGTCAAGGAGGAGCGTAGAAACTATGTTCCCAGAGTCATGAGCAGAGTTAATGATTTTGAGGAAGGAAAGAAGGGCAGTGGTGGTGCTATGTCCTGGTATAAACCCGTGCTGGGTAGGAGTTAGGAGTTGGTTGTCCAATAGGTAGGGTAATAGTTGGAGGTGAATACATTTTTTGAGTATCTTAGAGATAGGGGATAGGATAGCAATAGGGCAAAAGTTGGAGATTGAACAGTTTGTACCTCCTTTATGGAGGGGGATGATGAAGGTTTTTTCCCAGAGGTATGGTACATAGGATTCCTGAATGGAGCGATTGATTAGAATGCTGATTGGAAGGGCTATGCCATCAGCAGCTAGTTGGAGAAATTTGGATGGAATGTCATCTGGGGCATTAGAGCAAGGTTTTAATTTGTGTAGGAGCTTTTCTATAGTGTGGGTAGGAATGGATTTGAGAGTAAAAGGGGAGGATTAGGGTTCATGGATGTTAAGTTTTTGTCATCAGTTAAGTTGGGGGGATGTTGTTAGGGAAAGAAGAGGTGAGTTTGCCTATGGAGTCAATGAAAAGGAGTTAAATTGGGTAGCTAGGTGGAGGTCTGGTGTGTCTGGGTCAGGGCAAAGGTTCTCT
Source organism: Protopterus annectens (assembly GCF_019279795.1). NCBI lineage: Eukaryota > Metazoa > Chordata > Ceratodontiformes > Protopteridae > Protopterus > Protopterus annectens. The sequence goes on from NC_056733.1 coordinate 829,473,309, forward strand.
TTTTTGCCTGGGGATAATATTGATGAAATACTATTCCAAAATTTTCTGGGGTTGATTTTATGATTATTTTGAAGTTTAAGGTAGTAGGATTTGCAGTCAGTGGCTATTTGTTTTTTTACTTGATTTCGCAGTTGCTTGTATTCAGCAAGAGAGTTGTGAGTTTTGCATTTTGGTAGTATTTCCAGATTTTATCTTGGTGATGCATAAGTAGTTTTGTGTCTTTAGTTAGCCAGGGGGCTGTTTTGGATCTGAGTCTTTTGGTTCTACTGGGGGCAAAGTGGTTAAGTATATCAGTGAAAATTCTATTGAAATGTGAGACTGCGGCATCTAAAGGGAGGGACTTTAGAGGATTCCAGTCCATCTGTTTTAAGGTATTAGAGAAAATTAGGGGGTTGAAGTTTTGCATGTTGCGGGTGGTAATGTTTCTGTGTTGAAAGAGGATGGTGGAGGGGGAATGGCATATGTAGGCAGAGAGATGGTCACTAAGGGAGTCTGCAGGAGTACCACTATCAGAAACTCGGTTTGGGTGGGAGACTAGTATCCAGTCAAGGATGCTACCTGTGGTGTAATCTTTATTTGGTCTAGTAGGGGTTTTGATTAGCTGTGTGAATTGATATAGGCTGATGCTTTGAGAAGGGGTAGATGAGTCAATGGAAGACCAGTTTATGTTGACATTGCCTAGGATTATAGTCTCACTATTTATGTTGGAAGTTAACCAGGCAAGAATATCTTCCAGTATAGGGATATTGTTGCCAGGAGGAATGTACAGGGAGGCAATGCATAAAGTTTTATTGTTATTTACTTTGAGAGGGGCGAGGGTTAGCTTGGCGGTGTCAAATGAGGGTATGGACTTAGTATAGGGTGTTACTGTTAAGGAGGAGGAGAAGAGTATGGCTACTCCTCCACCTTTCTTTTGAGGTCTGTTACTTCTTATAAGTTTATAGTTAGGGGGCATAATTTCGGTATCTTTTATGTGTGGTTTTAGCCAGGTTTCTGTGATACGGACAATTTCAGGTTTGTTATAAGAGATTCAGGTGTGAAAGAAAGGTATTTTATTACAAAGGCTCCTGGCATTAAGTGTGGCAAGGAGAAGAGATTTGTGGAGCAAGGGAGAGCTATGTGAATGTGGTTTAGAGGTGGAGTTGTATGAAGGCCCTGGGTTAGGGTGTATGTCTCCAGAACGGAGGATGAGGGTGATAAATTTTGAGTAGAGTATGGATAGGTATCTATTTTCTAATGGGTCATAGGTGTAGATATTGGAACCTAATGAGGTGAGTTTGGTGGGTATGGGAAGTGGTTTACTAGGGGTAAGGAAGAGCTTCCTTTGAAATAAAAAAGATTCATTATGTTTGTAGAGGTGAGGGGAGGCTTGAGTTGTAAAGTGAAAGTCTTTTTTAATGTAAATCACAGTTGTATGAAAGGGAGGGAAGTGCTGAAACTGTGGGAGACTAGTAAGGTAGAGTAAGCAGAAGAGGATTAGGCTTAGAAATAAGGGTATTAGAGCATAGGCAGATTTTGTTTGCATGGTGGGAGACAGAGTATGAGTTGAGTGAGAAGGATGTGTAGGAAGAGAGATGGTTAATAAGTTTGAGAGGAGGGGATTATAATGAAATGTGTGAGGGTGTATTCACAGGGATATAGAAGGGTGGAGTGGAGGGGGAAAAGGCAGTTGTAGTAGTGAGTGGATAAGGAGTAAGTGGGGGACAATATTTGGAGGGTTTGGCTACTGGCTATCCTGATGGGGTGCGTGCACTAACCACCTAGAAGGGATAAGGTACAGTCAGTTATTCAGTAATTATTGAGGCAAGCAAGTTACATAAAAGCATACACCATCCCTCGCCGTCTAATCCAAACATCTTCAAATATTGAAGTTTTTGCTTCCTAATAAGAACAAAAGTTCTTAGTTGATAGCCACACAGACAGGCTAGAGTTAACCAAAAATAAAGGTTAGTCATGCTAAGATGCATGGTACCTCCTATGCTATTAGAAAGTGCTATTTGATTTTGTCTATCTTTATAGCTATCCCAGCTGAGAAAATACTTGAATGCTTTCAGTAAACATTTTCTCCAAACCATTTCTCTTTATCAAATTGTCTTCTAGTGACATGCAAACCAGACACAAAACTGCTTAGGGTACCTTGTTTACCAGAAAAAAAGCCTTAGAATAGTCAATGTTCTTTTTCATTTACATCCTTTATAATAAATGTGTTACTGGATAACACCTATGGTCTTAACCCAGTCAGTTCCCTATGCAAGCATGGGAAAAAGCACACTGATTTTTATTTTGTTATATTCTCCTAACCAGTCCATTCCTCTCTCTCCCCTTCTCTTTTTTTTCATTGCAATGCCTACATTTCTTAAAACTGATCAAACAAAAAGAGGAAGAAGGGAGAAAAAGAAAAAAAATAAAAGCACCTGTTTATATTAGTATTCCCATTGCATTTTAAAAACTGAGAAAACTTTACTTCAAGTCTAATTAGTTTTGTCTTATATTTAAAGCTCTCACAGCTGGGAAAACCCCAGATTGCTTTCAGAGAATATTATGTCCTAGCCAATTTCTCTTTTCTTTATTTTTTCTTTCCCTCAGCCAATCCCCCTCCACCAGACTGTCTCCAGTATCTCTTTATCAGATTGTGTCCATAGAGATGTGAGAACCAGATAGCCAGTTTCTCTTTATCAGATGTTTTCCATGGAAACATAAAGACAAGCTGTAGAATTGCTACTAAGTATACACGCATTTGCTAAAAAAAAAAAAGCCTCATAATAGTCAATATTCTTTTTCATTTAATTGCTCTCTCTTAAAACTAATCAATCAAATGTCCTTAATCCAGTCATTTTCCCATGCAAGAATGAGAAAAAGCACATTCCTTTTAACTTTGTCATGCCCTTTTAACTAGGCTCTTTTTTTACATTGCATTGCATATATTTCTCAAAACTGTACAAGAAGAAAGAGAGAAGAGGGGAGAAAAAAATAACAACAGTACCTGTTTACAATCCTCATTACACTTAAAAATAGCATCCAAAGAAAACCATACACCACAAATACAGTACTATTAAGAAAAGAAAACATTTTCTTTACTTACAGTTAGCTTTCTCCCCTCTATTCCCCTCCCCAAAGCATTTTTCCAACCATTAATGACATGAAATAGGGCATATACTTTAGAGACCCCTACAAATCCAACAAATTTTGAAAAAGTCCAATATTTCCAGATTTTCCTGTTCTGTCATATTTCACAAATACAGTTACTGCAGTGTAATCCCACATTACGTTACTGGTTTTATTACTGTTCTTCTCCATCACCCAAATCCTGTCTCTGCTTCATTTCCAACATACTCTCAATTCTTCTAGTCAACTCTCATGCTCCCTTCCTTCTCTCCAACATTTTCCTTTAGAATACTGGAAAAGGTTTCACAGGTACAATCTCTCTGTGGTCTTATTACCAGAAGAACAAGAAGCAGAATCTCCTTCTGTTTCACAGCTTACTTTTTGTTGGACAAACTTTTGTGTTTCATCCTTAGCATGCACTTGATCAAAAATGATTCCTTCCATGGAAGAATACCTTGAAGACAGCTGTATACAGCAGTTTGAATCTCACACCTGCATCTTGACATTCCCTGAATAGTGGAATTAATTTATTCCTCTTCTGCCTGGTATACAATGAGTAATCATTCTCCACAAACACTCTGCTGTTTCCCACTTTTAGTATTTTGTCCATCTACCACAGTTTTGTCAGAATCAACTCCTTCTGCTGGTAGGATTGCATCTTTACTATTAGAGGTCTAGGTTGCTTTCTTATAGCTAGGTTTGGATCATACATGTGAAGTGCTCTTTCAACTAACAACTCCTGCTGTGGAATACTAGTCCAGTTGCTTATTTGAGTTTCATAAAATTAATGTAGTCTGTTCCTTCCATCTTCTCTGGTATAGCTGAAAATCTCAGGTTTTCCCTATGCGCTCTGGCCTCTAATTCTATTATTTTTTTAAACATCTCTTCCTGAGCAGTTTCATATTCATCTAGCCTTTTCTTCATTTTGAACTTTGATTTTTGCAGCTTTATCATCACATTTGAATATCTGTTTAAAGCTTCTTTCATTTTTCCAGCCTTTTATTATTTGTGTTGATATACTCCATCAGTGTTTTGTTTATTTTCACTAGGTCTGTATGCCATTGTCTTATATCTTCCTGTAGGTTATTGGAAGTCATGTCTAAAGGTTGCATTGCTTTTCACTGAACAGCTGCAGAACTTTCCCCAGTCAGTGTTTCTTCCTCACTTTTTGTAGCTGATTGTTTTCCAAGGTCTTCTATATTTCTTTATTCCTGGCCGGTTACTGAAATTAACCCACAAAACACAAGTCTGCTGGCCTTCTCTGCTTAGTTTCCATTTTCACACTGGGAGAGCTAGAAACAAGCTGTTACTCAGTGTGCAGCCATCTTCCTAGTCAGCACAATTCTCTCACAAAAGTGCAGACTGGCCCCTTCCAGTCCATGATGGCCTGCAAAATGTGCTCAGAGCAAACAAACCACTACAAACAGTTCCAGAAGCAGCAAGCCTGTATCTGGACTATACTACAGCTACTGGTTACCCTAGTTTCAGTGGAAAACACTAAAGAGTGTTTATAACAGCAGAAAAATAGCAGTGAGATATTAAAAAAACATTTAAAACAGCAGAAAATCAACAGAATGTTGATGTTGATGGCTCTAAAGAATGTTCAAGAAAGATCAGTTATTTAAATACTGTTTGGCAGAAAAACCAGAACAAGCAGAACAGATAACTTAAAACACTTAAAAATACCAGTAAATACTTAATAGTGACATTAACAAAAAAGCTTTGTAAACAGTAAAAACAGCAATAAAATCCGATTTAAAAGGCACAACAAAGCAAACAATTGCAGTATGACAATATAATTTAGTACACAGTAAATAAATACAGTATAAAAGTAGATGTCAGGCAATAAAAAGTGCAGTAAATAGTATAAATAAGCAAACAAAAAAAAACAGACAAATTATATTTTTTGGAAGCTCAGAAGCCTCTAGTTGTCTGGTATCTCAGCTCAGAGTTGTGACTGGTAGCCCACCTCAGTTCAACTCAGTACAAACAAGCAGACATCTGCTCAAATGCAGGGTCTAAATACCTGAATCTAAAACTTCAAAAAATTTTTAAAAAGTTTCATAAGGACCAATGAGGATGCTTATTCTAAGACCTAGACCAGCTTCCCTTTACCAGTCAAGTCCCAATCAGCACAATTCTCTCAAAAAAGTATAGATAGGCCCCTTCCAATCCAAGATGGCCTGGAAAATGTGCTCAGAATAAACAAACCACTACAAACAGTTCTAGAAGCAGCAAACCTGTATCTGGACTATACTACAGATAGTACATACCCTAGTTTCAGCTGTAAACACTATAGACTGTTGAAAATAGCAAAAAAAAAAAATTGCAGTGAAACACTAAAAAAAGTTTAAAACAGTCAGCAATGAGGTTCTAAAGAATGTTTTAAACAGTTAACAGATCAGTTATTTAAACACTTGCTTAGTGGGAAAACAAGAACAAACAGAACAGACATCTTAAAACAGTTAAAATACCAGTAAATACTTAACAGTGAAACTAACATAAAAGCTTTGTAAACAGTGAAAACAGCAATAAAATTTGTTTTAACAGCACAACAGTGTAGTTTAGTACACAGTAATTATACAGTATGAAAGCAGGAGGCAGGCAATAAATAAGTGCAGTAAATAGTATAAATCAGCAAAAAAAAAACAAAAAAACAAGCAACTTATTTTTTTAGAAGCTCAGAATCCACTAGTAATCCAGTATCTCAGCTCAGAGTTCAGATCAGTTCAGCTCGGTACAAACAACCCACTCAACCCCACTTCCACCTTCTGGCCCCCTGGAATAAAGATTATTTCAAATTAAGTATCATGAATTCATGCTATTTTATATTAAAAACAAAATAATTAGTTATTGTTTTATATTTAAAAAATATAATACTAAGTAGACAATTCTACTCTGCAGTGTTTAAATTGAAAAATGAAACCTAGTAAAATTCTCTGAATCATCATAGTTCTCATTTCTTCTCTTTGTCTCCATGCCTAATGTGCCAGGATACCAGAAATTCTGAACAACTGAGTGAGCAGGGATGGGCTTGATGATTGTGAGGAGACTAGGGGCTAAGAAAACCATGGACATTTTTTCAAACTTTGTTAAGTTATACATTCTCATATGGTACTTCTGTCTTCCTTCCTTCATGGGCTTACTTTCACCTCCTGCACTTGTTCTGAACAGATGAAATCCCTTGCTCAGTTGTTAAAATCATAAAACTGTTAAAAGTTCCTAAGAATAATTAATAATAATAATAATAATAATAATAATAATATCAGGCCTGTCTAGAAACAGCACTGATTACACACATACACACTTATAATACCCTCATAATCATTTTTGAAAGTTTATTTTTATTTCATAGGTTCACAAGAGGTTACTAGGCTAACTGGTCTAGAGCCCTTACAAGACTAACCATATTTATCCCAAGTTGCCCCAGTTGCCAGTGCTTAGGTGAGTGACGTTTTCAGAGGTAAGGGTCTATGGCAGTTAACACCAACTTCCTCTATCCAGCAGAAACATGGGCATCACCCCAGGAGGGAATTTGCAGTCAGTCAGTCATACATTGGTCTAGGTTACGTATGAAGAGGATCAGGGAGGGGGCTCTGTTTCATGTGAATTGGAAGCTTGTTCCAGAGAAATGACAGTCTCTGGGAGATATATTGATCTCTCCAGCATGACCTGTTCATGCCTGAGGCTAGGTTAAGATCCCTGGAGCGAGTGACCCTTCTGCAGTTTGATTTATGAATGTGAAGTATTTCCATCAGGGCCAGGTCACAGACTGCCCTATAAGCCAGACACAGTTCACCCCTTAACAGCCTATAGGAGGCAGAATACAGTGACAGGGCTTTCAGTCTTTCAGTGTAAGACTTGTTTTGTGCACCATGTAAATTCTTAGTGAGAAACTTCTATGGTCTCTCCAGTTGGTGCAGGGGTCTGGTGAGGTACATGCAGAGGTGAGTACTGTACTCAATTACTGGTCTGATGAGGGGCAAGTATAATTTAATTATAACATCCTTAGATATAGATGCAATGCCTTTACTTATAACATGTGCAGCATAGAAGGATTTTCTTACTACTGTGGATATGTGGTGGTCAAAATCCAGATTGCTATCAATCTGAGTACGCATATCATGTACCACTGGGTCTACACTTAGGGAGTTGATGTCTGTAATGTAATTAGTAGGGATGTCAGCTTTCCCAAAGGAAATAATAATGCATTTTTGTTTGCATTTAGCTTTAATCCATGGCTTTGATGCCAATCATTTGTCTGCATTATCTCTGTCTGCAGTATAGCTCAAATGGTGTAGTGGTACATTGCTCTAACTATAGTGTACAGGGTCCTGGGTTTGAGACTTGGCAGGGCTGATTATTTTGTTATAGTTTAGATGGTACAGTGGTACATTGCTGTGATTGTAGTGCACAGCATCCCGGGTTCGAGACTTGGCAGGACTGATTATTTGTCTAGCTTGCGCTTAAACTGGGTAATAGATGAATTCAGCTTCACATAGAAGGGAAGCCTGTTCTATAGGAGAGGCAGTCTCTGAGACACATATCTGTCTCTTCAGCATGTTCTGTCTAAGTTGCAGACAAAATTCAGGTCCCTAGACCTTGTACCACTATCAACAGAACATGCTGAAGGGACAGGTTCATAACCTAGAGACTGCCTATGCTATGGAATAGACTTCCCATACATGTCAAACAGAGCACCTCACTGACTCTCTTGAAGAGAAATCTTGATGAATGTATAGAAAATAGAAAATTCACCGAGGGGATCACTCCAGCGGCTCTACTCAACAGAGGCACTGGGAACTAAGGTCGGGTGGCACGATGCCAGGGTAATCCTATGGGCTAGACTTGTAAAGGCTCCAAGGCCATTAGCCTAGTACATGCCTATAAACCTATGAACCTATATTAACATTGTTGGGGGACTCAATGATTGTTCCCAATTTGCAATAGTCAGCAAACTCAGTCAGCTACAGCCCATTCAAATTTGTCTGGACTTCTGAGAAATAAATTCTGAACAGTAAGGGTCCCAGCACAGAACCCCCATGTGGTATGCCACTGGTGACTGGTCTTTTGCTAGAGGTGAAGTAACCCACTTTGACAGTTTGTGTCCTATCGGTCAGCCATTTGGCTATCCATCTGGTAATATGGAGGTTAATTCCCAGTTAATAATAATAATAATAATAATATCTGAGTGTGGGATTGTGTCAAATGCCTTAGCTAGGTCAAGATAGGTAGTATGCACTGTATTTTCCTCGTCCAGGGTCTTGGTGACTTTCTTGAAGAAGTCAACCATGTTTAACAGGCATGATCTACCTTTAATGAATCCGAACTGGGTTGGGTCCAGAGTTTGGAGATTACCTATGTCCTTGTTAATAAGGTCCATAATGATTCTTTCTATGGCCTTGCAGATGAGGCTAGTCAAACGTATGGACCTATAATTGCCAGGGTCAGTTGATGGTCCCGCTTTGCATAAAGGGATTATTGTTGCTGTCCTCCATTCCACTAGAGCATAGCTAGTTTGCAGGCTGTGGTTAAACATGGATCCAAGTGGGTCTGCTAGGTCATGTTTTAAGTTGTTTAAAAGGCAACCTGGGATGTTGTCTGGTTCCACTGATGCTCTGTTTTTGGCCTTGGAGAGCACCAAGATGACCTGCTTTCTTGAGATAATAGGCTGAGGAATGGTGGCAGGTATATTTACGGGGATAACTGGAGGGGATGGGGGGGTGATGTTTGCTCTAAATCTGTCAGCTAGCAGGTTGGCTATTACCTCCATTTGAGTATGGGTGGTGCCATCCACAACCTGTTCAGCACATAGCTGGGAATTCGTTTTTTAGATTTCAGACATAGTTAAAGAATGTCTTGTGATTATCCTTAGCTAGGGAGGCTATTTTTCCTTCGTAATTAGCTTTGGAGGACTTGACAAGATCTCTGATTTGTTATTTGTTTGTTTAAGCTAGAGAGAGTTCTTCCTCTGTGAGCCAGTTCCCTCTTGTTCTTGGACAATAGTTTCTTTCTTTGTTGCATAGCCTGTTTATACTAGGGGTTTACCAGGGTGGCTTGTTTTTTCAGCAAGACCTGGATTTAATCCGGTCAGGTACAGCCAATTCTATACAACTGCTTAAGTAGCTATACAGAGCATTGGTGTCCACCTCTGCATAGGAGTCCATGTTATCTGCATTCAAGGGGGATTTGAAATATCTTATACCATCACTTAGTAGGAGGTCATTTGTCTTTGAAAAATTCTTAGCCATTGTTTAGCTTGATGGGGTATCTGGTCATATAATTACATCTAACGAGACTGATTTATGGTTCAATCTTACCAGGGAGGACATCACACAGTGGGGGGGGGGGTGCAATGCTTTCCCATATTAGTACTATGTCCAGGACATTTGAGCCTTTTGTGGGTGTGCTGACTAGTTTGTTCCAGAGCATCTGCATTGACAAAGTCCAAGAACCTCTGAGCCAGCATGTTTGTGGTCGTGTATGTTTCCCACTCAATTGTAGGATAATTAAAATCACCCATGAATAAGGTGTTTGGCTGTATGGCAAGTGACTCCAGTAAGTCCAGGTATGCGGTATGCTTTTCCTATTTCATGGTGGGGACCTATAGCTAGCTATGATGTGGTAAGGGGCTTTGCTTATAGTTAATTAGACACAGAGTAGCTCAAGTGATTCCTACTGTTTGACCAGTTTAGAGGTACTCAGTTTGTGGTCTGAACATTCGGAAGACATTGTAGCCCTGCACAGCCAGGGTGCTTTCCACACCTTTTAACCATGTCATGGTGACTGCACAGGTGACAACATCTTCCAAAGTGAGGAGTGCTTTCAGGAAATGCAGTTTATTGGTTAGATTCCTAACATTAAGCAGCAGTACCTTGAGTTTATCTAAAAAGGATTTTATTATTTTGGGAGGTTGGTTATTTTGACACTGCCTAAAAAAAGGCACAAAAGGGTGGCTAATACCTTTGCCAGTATCTGAAAGCCTAGAGGAGACAGGTGCAGACTATCTCTGGCAAAGCACTGTGGCCTGTCGACCATGTCTTCCTAGGCTGACAGATATTGGATCTCCTTGGACTGACACCAGAAGCTAAGCCAGTTGCTAAAGTCAATCATTTTTTGTTTGTATTGTGGCATCATCCTTGAAGAAGGCAAAATGCTGCTTAAGGCTAGGTTTATACCTGCCTGTGGCACATAATCCGAGAGTTCAGTCATGTCTCTCTTCATATAGTCCTGTGAGGTACATCTCAAATCATTCATCCCCACATGGACTATGATGGAGTCATACCAGTACTTGTGGTTGAGTGACTCAAGTGCTTGATTGACTTGTTGGATCCTGGCACCTAACAGGTAGCTAATCATAACATGTTCCTTATAAATCAGGGACTGAAACTAAATGCCAAAAAATGCATTATTGTATCCTGTGGGAAGTCATCTACCCCAAGGAACTACCACACTGACAATATGCCCCTAAGAACTGACTCAGTCATTCGGGATTTGGGAACTTATGTGGAAAGTGACCCAACTTTTTTTACCAACATATGCCTATTGTTGTAAGAAAGTCATTCTATATTGTACAGCTTATCACTAAAGGGATTGTGTCTTGATCTCGGGATGTTATTGCCCCCCTTTACTCAGTCCTCATTAGGCCAATTTTTGAATATAACGCGCCTTTTGGCATGTATCTGTCCAGACACATGCAAAACTGGAACACCCACAAAGATTCCTTACTAAAAGGATACGAGGCCTAAACAACATGTCCTATATGGACCAACTCAAAGCCCTGTCACTATACTTGGTATTCTACAGACTGCTAAGAGGTGACCTGTATCCAGCGTACAAGGCTTCTTCTGACCCACTACTGACAGATTTACCGCATATCAACAAGTCAAATGGCATCATAAATACTCAGTCTAGGGACCTAGATCTCATGCAACATCAATAGAGCAGGTATATCTCACAGAGGATACAGCTGCTGAGGAACATATTCCTCATCCACATAAAACAAACCTCATACCTATACATTCTCAAGCACAACTTAGATCTATGAATGGGAAACAGAAAATATACCCCAGGACTGCCCCCAGTACATCTAGTGGATAGAGACAGCTCTTAAATGCCTTATCCCATGCATGGGTCCCCTCAAAATACCTATCCGAGTTATTCTCATTTGAGATAATATATAATTATTGGCCATGGCATGGGTAAGACTAATCTATAACAAAATGGGATAGACTTGCAGAAATCTGGTGAGGCTTAAAATGGCCTGCAAGGGAATTTAGCCTTGTACTTACCTATAAACCTATGAATATTGACATTGTTAATCTGCAGCATTAACTCAGGTACATTAATAACAATGAAAAAGATCAGAATAACACATTTTATTAAGGTATATATACATTATACATGAAGTCTCTATCATCTCAATTCCTTTATTATTGTGCATATTCGTACACTTTTCAATTCCTACCAATCTCCTCATTCAGTCATCTATTTGAGCATTACTGTGAATGTATACGCACACACACACACACACACACACACACACACACACACACACACACACACATAAATATATATATATAATATTTTTTTTGAGCATTACTGTGAATGTATATACACACACACACACACACACACACACACACACACATATATAAATATATATATATATAATTTGAGCATTACTGTGAATGTATACACGCGCGCGCATGCGCGCACGTACACACACACACACACACACACACACACACACACACACACACACACACACACATATACAACTTAACATAGTAACCCTCCCACCATACCTATTACCCACAGAGCACAATCATAAAGTTTCCCTAATAAACAAACACATTCAAAAACTGAGAAAACTAATAACCTCATGTATATCAAAACTAGCCCTAAGTGGAGACATTCACCCCAACCCTGGCCCCACCATCTCCAGCCCCACTCCTCATAATCAGACTAGAAACCACAACTTCTCCTAAATCACAGCCAATAGAAAGTCAAGTGACTTCCTTCTATTAAGCATAAATATTAGAAGTATTAGAATATTAGGAGTCAGAGCTGGATGTGGCAGAGTTAAAGATGTTAAGATTTGCAATCGGTGTGACTAGGATGGATAGGATTAGGAATCAGTATATTAGAGGGTCAGCTCATGTTGGACAGTTTGGAGACAAAGCAAGAGAGACGAGATTGCATGTGCTGAGGAGGGATGATGGGTATATTGGGAAAAAGATACTAAGGATGGAGCTGCCAGGTAAGAGGAATAGAGGAAGGCCTAAGATAAGGTTTATGGACTTGGTGAGAGAGGACATGCAGGCGGTTGGTGTGACAGTGCAAGATGCAGAGGATAGGAAGAAATGGAAAGAGATGATCCGCTGTGGCGACCCCTAACGGGAAAAGCCGAAAGAGAATGATGATGATGATGATGATGATGATTAGAAGTATATCCAACAAGGTCCATAAACTCCATGCCACCATAGACTTATACCCCCCCCCCCCGATATAGTCATCCTGACAGAAACCTGGCTAAAACCTCACATTACCAGTGAGCAAATCCTCCCTACCGGTTATGGCATACTAAGAGTAGACCGGCTAAACAAGAAAGGAGGCTGTACAGCTATAATATTTAAACAGTATCTAAACATCCAGATCTTAAAATCATCAGCTCCACAAATAGGCAATGAAGAAATAATATATACCAACCTCAAAATAAACCAAAATAAAACCATCAACATAATTGGATGCTACTTCCCACCTGGCCAAAACATCCCTCAACTAGAAAACCTCCTCATTTAGTCTACCCACCATCTCCCCCAAGAAACTATAATTTTAGGTGATTTCAATATCGACTGGCAATCCTGTTCTGGCAACCATCCAGCCCATCATCTAAACCTTCATGGCTTCACCCAACTAGTCCAGCCGCCAACCAGGTTAAATAAAAACTCCAGCAAGCACACTACCCTGGATTGGATACTAGTCAGTAACAGCCCCCAGTCATATATAGCAGGCTGCTTATCAGATAACCTCAGTGATCACTCCCCAACATTCCTACTCAAAAAACACCTATACCAAGCTAAACCTGTCATCTACCATCAAATACGTAAAAAACTAAACTTTAACCCACTCACATTCATCTCATCCCTCAAAGAATGTAACTGGCATCCTCTAAAGTACCTCAGTCTTGATGACGCAGTTGAATTTTTTAATACTACCTTCCTGAGCATCCTTAATTACCACAACCCCATAAGACTTTCCAGAACCAAAGCACAACCCTCCCCATGGCTACAGAAAACCACTAAGTCAGAAATGAAAAACAGGGATAAAGCCTGGGAGCACTGGTGCAAAACCAAAACCCCCTCAACTAGACAGAAATTCCTAGAACTACGCAATAGAGTCAAAAAGCTAATAAAACAGGACAAATTCCAATACTACCAGTCTGCCCTAGACTCCTCCCAACACGACCTCAAACAATTCTGGTCCTCCATAAACTCCATCCTCCACCCATGTAAAGTCAGTACCCCTCCTCCTAACATCCCTCCCTCCTCCGAAAATATTGCTACCTCATTCAACACACACTTCACACAAACCATACTATCACTAGCTAGACAACACAACCCCCTCCCCTCCAACCCACACCTTCAACTAGTAATCTCCCCACTGTCTTCTCTTTTTCTTCGGTTCCTACCTCCAACATAAAAATACTCTTAACTAAACGTAAGCCCTCCAAATTAACAGCAGACAACCTTCCAAGTGAATACCTACAAATCGCAGCTGATGCTCTAGCCTACCCAGTATCCATCTTGATTAACCGATCTCTGTCAGAAAGTTACGTTCCCACACTATGGAAAGTATCACATATAATTCCTCTCCACAAAGCGGCCCCTCCACAGAACCAACCAATTACCACCCCATAGCTATTCTCTCTCCACTCTCCAAAATACTAGAGAGATGCATTCACTCTCAGGTCTCAGACTACCTCCTTACTAACAACCTCCTTTCCAGTATTCAGCATGGTTTCCAACCAAACCATAGCACCACCACTGCCTTACTCTCCTTTACTAACACTATCCTTCAGCATAAAAGCAATGGCTATTTCTCCTCTGCTAGTTTCCTAGACCTATCTAAAGCAATTTGACATGATCCCACACAAACAACTCATCTCTGTTTTCAATAACCTATCCTTCTCTCAGTCAGTCACCAACTGGTTTCAGAGTTACCTGTCTGACTCCCAACAATCTGTTGTATGGCAGAATGATATATCTCCCCAACTACCTGTCTCTATAGGGGTTCCCCAAGGATCCATCCTTGGACCCCTACTCTTCTCTATTTTCACCAATAATCTAGCCTCTGCCACCAAACATGGCACACTCATACAATACGCAGATGACTCAACCATCATCTACTCAGCCCAGTCCCTACCCAAACTGCAAAGAGTCATACAGGAAGCCTTTTCCTCTGTTTAAACCTGATTATCCGATGCCCAATTAATACTCAACCCAAACAAAACTAAACTACTCATCTTCCAACCCTCCAAACATACTCAAAATAACTCTCACTTTAACATCACAGCAAAAGACAACACCACTATACACCCAACAGAACACACCAAATTGCTAGGAGTGGAAATAGACAATAAACTAAAATTTGACATTCAAAAACTATATGACGAAGAGAAAACCAACGATCCACAAAGGTACAGAACACCCAAACAAGCACTGAAGACCAAACGGAACAGTTCCTCCTTTCTTTTCTTAACGCAGAACTTTATTAGAGATAAAATACAGCGTTTTCGCTACTACTAATGTTGTAGCTTCCTCAGAGAGTAAAACAGCAAACATTTTTTGGCGCCAAAGTTGCAGAATATAAATCAGAAAATCACTTATTCAATTAGTTAAACAATAGAAACCAATTAACTTGAAAAAATTAATTAAGAATATTAAGAATATCACTTCCCTACCACATGTCAATAAGTTTGTAAAAGTAATAGTGTATACACGCTTGCATGGACAAGGAGTTAAAGATCATGTCAGTTTAACAATAGTAGCATTGTAACTGCAGAGTATAGTCAAGGTTACCTAAGTAAAATATGTAATAAGATATAAAAAGCTATAACCAAACACGTACCAAGTCTTGTCATTATAGCACTATGCCTCCACAAATAAATATGTAACCAGAATTAAATGGAACCTCAATAAAACACTATATTGTAAAATAAATAAATACCAGTAGTAATGCGATCAACATGCTGAAAATAAACTACTATTGTAGTAAAAGTAAAAGTAAAAATCAAAACTTAAAAAATTAAACAAGTATTACCAGTACTTGTCAATACAAAATGTTTAAAAATATATAAAAGTATTTTATATGTAAAGAATATGTATAAAAAATGCTCAATTGTATCTTGGTGGGTAAGAGAGAAACAAAATTAAGATACAAAAGGCCCACAAAGTAACCAGCTTGGGAAACATACTACTAAAGGTGACAGTAGTGTTAATAACTATATTCTAGAGAACAGGTAAAGTTATCTTAAGTAACTTTTGAGTTTAAGGAGACATGAAATATTGCAGTGTTCATTAAGACCAGGGAAGTGAAAGGCGTCCAACCTAATCTGCCATTCAAGTTCCCTGGTTTCAAGAAGAATTGATGTAGGGCCACCTCTTATATTGTATGGGATATGGTCGATGGCTATAAAGTGGAACTTGTGTCCACTATGTTGGTCAATATGCTTAGCCAAAGCATTGTCTTCCTTCCGCTTCTTAATGGCGTACATATGTTGGTAGATTCTTTCTTTAAGTTTACGGTCTGTCTTTCCAACATAGAACGCCAAACAGCTGTCACAAGTAGCTAAGTAGACAATGGACTTAGTATCACAATTAGTTTTGTGGTGAATCCTATATTTTCTACCATTTAGTTGAAAAGAGTTACCTGTTCTTAAGCAGCTACACCAATTGCAGTGACCACACATAAATGTACCTTTTTGTCTAGAAAAGGTGTCAACATTATGATGTTTTTCCAACAAGGCTTTCAAGTTAAGCCCTCTCCTATAAACAACAAGGGGCCTGTCACCTAGTTTCTCAAGTAGGAGGTTGTTACTGGTAATAAGATACCAGTTCTTCAAAATAATGGAACAGACTTGGTTTGAGTCTGTACTATACGTTGTGATAAAACTAGTTAGAGACTTTTGAGTTTCTTTATTGCTACACTCCAAGGTAATGTTAGAGTTTGGTTCTAAAGACTCAAGTATGCCAGTGGGGGAAAAGATAGACACCTCATTGTTGTTGTCCAAGGGGTTTATAAAACCCATCCAATCTCTTGTTTTTGACTTCTTGTATTAAGTCACAAATAAGTGTCTCAGGGTAGTCACGACTACTGAACATGTCAAATAACAGTTGACATTCAGTGTCAAAACTTAACATGGTGCTACACATCCTAGCCGCTCTAATGAGTTGTCCCTTGACTATCGATCTTTTTTGCTTAAAAGGATGCTGGCTGGAGAAGTGGAGAAATGAATTACAGTAAGTTGGTTTCCTGTAAATTGATGAAATTAAAGAACCATCCAGTGTGTTTTTCTCCAGTTTGACATCCAGATAGTCAATGGAGGATGTGGAGAAATGGTATGTAAACTTAAAGAACTGAGTTGTGTTGTTCATATATTCAATCAGTTGTGTAGCGTCATACTCTGTACCTTTAAACATAATGAAGATATCGTCAAGATATCTAGTGTAATAAATTAACTGTTGCTTGAAATTAGGATTGTCCAGTATAAACTGTTTCTCCCAGTAAGCTACAAAGGCATTAGCGACACTAGTACCACAAGGTGACCCCATTGCAATACCTTGTGTTTGTACATAGTGTTGCCTTTCAAATATGAAAAAATTAGATGATAGGATAATCCCCAGAAGTTCAGTGACTGTGTCAATTTCGTCATTGGATGCTCCTAGATGGGTCATGATGTTAGCTATCCATTCTGTAGCCTCTAAGTGTGGTATAGAAGTGTAGAGGTCCACTACGTCTATAGTAAGGAAATTAGTGGAATTGTCAAAGGAAAGCTTGTTAATGTCAGAAAGAAAAGACCAAGAATCCTTACATATACCTGGGATTAATTTAAGTTATTTAGATAGAATGTTGTCAACCAGACGTGCACATGGATGGGTCATTGAAGACCTGCCATCAACAAGAGCCCTCATGGGCGGATTGTGAAGGTCTTTGTGAATTTTAGGGATTCCAAAAATTATAGGGGTTTTAGGAGGTGTAATGTCAATAAAGTGGTATGTGTCACTGTCTATTTTACCTGAGAGAAACAAGTCTCTGAAATAACCCCTGTTTCTAGAAAGAGTTGTATTCATCTCATTTAGAGAGGAAAGTTTATAAGCTGGACTGTCCAGGATGTGTAACATCTTTTCAGTATAATATGTGTTGTCAAACATGTGTTGTCAAACATGACTAACCCACCCCCTTTGTCAGGTTTCAAGACTCTGGTAGGTTACGGAGCTCATTCAACAAGAGTTTTTGACTCCTAGAGATGTTACCTGTCTGACTCCCAACAATCTGTTGTATGGCAGAATGATATATCTCCCCAACTACCTGTCTCTATAGGGGTTCCCCAAGGATCCATCCTTGGACCCCTACTCTTCTCTATTTTCACCAATAATCTAGCCTCTGCCACCAAACATGGTGCACTCATACAATACGCAGATGACTCAACCATCATCTGCTCAGCCCAGTCCCTACCCAAACTGCAGAGTCATACAGGAAGCCTTTTCCTCTGTTTAAACCTGATTATCCGATGCCCAATTAATACTCAACCCAAACAAAACTAAACTCATCTTTCAACCCTCCAAACATACTCAAAATAACTCTCACTTTAACATCACAGCAAAAGACAACACCACTATACACCCAACAGAACACACCAAATTGCTAGGAGTGGAAATAGACAATAAACTAAAATTTGACATTCACATATCCATGACCATAAAAAAAGTCCACAAAAAACTAGGAGCATTATACAGAAGTAAGCAACTTCTCACCAAAGCAGCAAAGATTTCAGTAGCAAATTCCCACCTTATCTCCACCCTACTTTATGCCTCTCCAGTATATACCAACCTAAGGCACTGCGATCTAAACAAGCTCGAGACCTGCTACAACAAAATCACCAAATTCACCATAGGGGCATCCTACCGTAGTCACCACTGTCTCTCACTTGCTGAACTGGGCTGGCTTGAACTCCCTCACCTCCTTCAATGGTATCAACTCACACTCGCCTACAAACTAGTAAACCATCCACTAAAAGTCCCATCCCTCCAAAATCTACTCCAGCCCTATCACACCACCAGACCACTAAGATCCAGCAACAAAAAATCACTTAGATGTCGCTAAAGCCAATAACTCTGCTGGAGAAGCACTATTCTCTTGCGTCATAGCCAAATTATGGAACTCCCTCCCACCCACAATTGCCTCCATACCATCATGCACCCACTTCAAAACTTTACTAAAAGCGCACCTAAAAACATGCTGGCTATGCCCTTGAAACTCCCCCTCTAATATCACCCACCCCATCCACCCACTACCTTTCTTTCCACTCCACTAACTACCTTGATTATAGCAAGCTCAGATGCTCATAAGCCTAACTACTTATTATACAGCAGGAACTTCTTATTGTAACAATTGTTAATGTATGTTATGTAATTCACAGATGATAAAGATTCTAGTTGTCTATTGACGTACTATGTTCTTCATCTGTAACTATGTTTGTAATTGTTAATTGCTATGTTGATCAAATTATTAATTGCTATGTAAATCCAATGTAACTACTGTCTGTATATTTTAACTGTAGAGCTTTTCTCCCTGGGCCTCTGCTGAAAATGGATCTACGTCCAGTTGGACACTCCCGGTCAACAAATGTAAATAACTAAATAAATAAATACATTTATTAAACATGACTTTAAAAAAATGACTAGGGTACAAACACTAATAAAAAGGAAAACAGATAGTAACATTTCCATTATTTTTATGCAGTATACAGATGTCTTAATAAATTTAATTTACTCCAGCATTACATAAATTGCTCAATTTCTCCCTTTCCTTAAATTTAACACCTCCTCCCTGATAATTATTTTGCATGCATTTTTACTACAAATTCCATTTATTTTTATGTTGTTTGTTTCTTCCCTTTTCTAAAGCTCCTACCTCCAATCCTTTTATTTCCTACTTCAGTACTTCATTTATGTTTGGTATAGATGCTGATTTCCATTTTCTAGTAATGGTTTTATTGGCAGCCAATACCATTAAACTTAGTAAAGCCTTATTATGTTAAGGCAATTAAGATCCTCTATTTCAGATCAAAATAATCATTTACTTAGAATCCTATATTCCAGATTAAAATAATTTCTTTAGTTGTAATTATTTGCTTCTCCAACATTTCTGACAAAGTACTCTGCAGGGAATTTATAAAATCTACCAACTTGTTACATTCTCAAAATAAATTTCCAATTCCCCCTTTCTTTACATTCACAAATCCAGTATTTGCTTTCTTCCAGAAGAACATTCTCTGAAGTCTGTTTGGGGAGTAAAAATACTCATGCATATACTTGCATGCAAAATCCTAGATCTTATGGACTATACTGCACACATGAGAGCTATACAGATATCCTCCTACTGTGCCTTTGTAATCCCCCTTTCCAATATTTCTTTCCAATCTTTTCTGACCTCCACTGATTGATTCTTATAGTTATCATACTAATTAGGCCCTTTTTAACAGTAGCTTCATTTCTTTCTTTTGCCTATACTTTGCTATCAATTCCTGGTATGGACAACGGTCTCTAACCTGCAATCCAAAGTTATGCTTGGCCTCAAACCACTATATTACCTTTCCCTGTCAGTTATTTGCTCCCACTACCTTGGTCCCTTTGCTTATTATCTCCAAAAAATTCCAGTCCCCCCCCTCTTGACTGTTTTCTATACCCCTACTTGGAGTCATCCCTATAGGTAAAATTGTCTTTCTCCATTCCTGCTACCTTATAATAATAATATTCAGTATCTTTGTTGTTGTTCTCCTTAAGAGCCTACATCCAAATTCCTACTCTCTCCTTATTTCTTGATCTCCCATCCATTTTGTTGTCACTCCTTTCCACTTTGATTAATAACCTTCTGCTTAAGTGTTAAGCATTTATAGCTTACCTAAATCGTCATGTCTTGGTTTGTGATTGACTGTCCAGTTTGATTTGAATTTATATTTTATTTCATACCACTGTTTCTAAGAAGCAAGAGATAGCTTGTAGACAAAATTTACTTCGATTTATATTTTGTTGTTTTACCTTTAGTTTTCAGTGTTTTTTGTTAGAAAGGGATATGTTCTAGACAGACAAAAAAGCCATCCTAAGGGAACTAGTCAACTATAAATTCACACAGACTGCAGAGAGGACAATCCAGACATATGTAAACAATCCTGTTTTGGTTTGAGATTTATTGATCTTTACTGTTAAAAAGAGGTGCGACTGTGATAGTAAGCAGAAGTTTCTGCATGCATTCACTCATGATGTAAAGGAATTCCAGCTTTTGTGTAACTTTCACAGCCTGTAAGCAACAACTTTACTGTACTTAATATTTAGTTGTATATTTTTGTATGATTTCTTAGAAGCTGATTTAAGTTCTCTTTGAATACTGTTTTAACTGATTATGATTATTTTTTTTGGCTGAATATGAATTTCTTAAATGTGTATGCCATTAATGATTTGCTAAAGCACAAATATCTTGTACAGTATAATAAATGCTATGTATATTTAGAGATAACAGCTGATAACACTGGTGACCTGTGTTCCTCATGTCAAAAATTGGATGATTTGCTTACCGTTACCAGAAGTAAATCTAGACTTACTAATGATGATTCCACATGTGCAATTGGCATGGCTTGGAGAACTGTTGTCACATGTATTAATGACTGGACTGATGAGATAAATAATGTTAGGCAAAGAGCAAACAGAACACATTTAGGAAAGGATGTGACTATTATCTGTAAAAATTACTCAACCCCATATGAAATAAGATAGGTGAACAGGAATAAATCAAAATTTTATGTGGAAGGATTGAGTAACATTACTGTAAGAAAAAAAGGAGAAAAATCAGATGTTGACAACATGGCTCAAGCTGTGGATGTACAAGGTCAGCTGAATGAGACCCGAATGCTTGCAAATGTAATAAGCAATGACAACAGGGGAATTAAAAGACTAATGGTGATGAAGATCATTACTTTGTAATGACTGATAGAGCGGATATTACTGAAATAGAAGTTGAAGATTCTTCAGATCTGGTCAGAAAAGATATTCTTTTAATTGGAGATTCAATTATTAGTGGAACTGATACATTGACAGAGAAGATAATGAACATTGAATAGTTTGAATAGTATTATGCTTGTTAGGAGCAAAACTGAAGGATGTGAGGCAAGCCTTAGAATGCCAATGTAAGGAAGTACGGATTTGCTTTTATTCATCTCAGTACAAATTATCTCATCTGCAAGGATTGTCTGTTAGTAAGGAACTTACAGCCCTGTTAAACAGCATAACTTATTCAGGTGTTAGGATGTATTTTTAATAAATCACATATAGAAAGGAGATTCATGACACTGGGAATGAAAATATTTTTTGGGTAAATACCTACATAAAAAAAATTGCCCATTTAAAAAAAATGGAAACATGTAGAGCATCTGAGCCTAATTTTGGGCAAACCTTAGTTAGGATGGCATACACTTGTCAAGATCAGGAAAGAGAATTTTTGCAGCAGATATTTTGCAATATTTGACAACCACAAGGCAGGACTTTTGCCAGGTTAAAAATTTAACAGATCACAGATAGCAACATTTGTTACTTATCTGATGGATGTTAATGCTAGGAGCATTAATAATGTTTTTTTAAATTGGAAAATTTGCTATGTTCCCACCAAGATTGATGTTGTTATTGTTTGTGAAACATGGTTAAAGATCAACGACTGGAACCCAGTTTGGTCAGGATATAAATGTTTTCACTGAAACATATATTCTAACAAACGATTAGGTGGATATGTTATGACAGGGATTAAAGATAGTTATGAGATGGAACTTCCAAGATGGCTACACATTAACAGCTTAATTCTGGTTCTCCCAGTGTGAAGACATTTAGCAGAGAAAGCCAGTGGACCTGGATTTCTGAGTAAATTTCCGTAACTGACCAGTAAGGTACACTGTCTGGATGCCAGGAAAAAAGAAATAAAGATGATCTGAAGGAAAATCAGTAACAAAAGGTGATGAAAAAATATTGACTGGGAAAGGTCCTGTAACTGTTTAGCAAAAAAAGCACAAGCTTCAGACATGACTTCCAGTAACCTTGAGGAAATTATAAAGCAAATGCATACAGACTGACTAAAATAAATGAAACCCTGATGGAGTATATCAACTCAAACAATAAAAGGCTGGAAAAAAATGGAAGAAGCTTTAAACAGATACTCAGATGAGATGATAAAACTGCAAAACTCAGAGGTTGAAATGAAGAAAAGGCTGGCAGAATATCAGACTGCACAAGAAGAGATGTTTAAAAAAAATAATAGAATTAGAGGACAGAGCATGCAGAGAAAACCTGAGATTTTCTGCTGCACTTGAGAAGCTGGAAGGAACAGACTGTATTAATTTCATGAAAGCCAAATAAGTGACTAGACTGGTATTCCACAACAGAAATTGTTAACTGAAAGGGCACACAGTGTGTATGCTCCAAACCTGGCTATGAGAAAACAAGCTAAACTTTTAATAGTAAAAATCCAATCTTACCAGCAGAAGGACAACGTACTAAAAGTGGGACACAGCAGAGTGTTTGTGGAGAATGACTACTCATTGCACACCAGGCAGAAGAGGAATACATATAGGGAATGTTGAGAAGCAGGCATGAGATTCAAACTGCTGTATACAGCTATCTTCAAAATATTTTTCCCCTGGAGGAACAAAAACATTTTTGATGAAGTACATGCTAAGGAAGAAATACAAAAGTTTGTCCAACAAAAGTGAGCTGTGACACAGAAAGAGATGCTGCTTTATGTTCTTCTAGTAATAAAGACCACAGAGAGACTGTGCCAGTGAAACATTTCCCATTCTTTCAATGAAAAATGCTTGAGAGAGGGAAAAAGCACAGAGTTGACTAGAAATATCGAGAGTGCGCTGAAGTTGAAGCAGAGACAGGGTTTAGGAGCTAGAGATGAACTGAAATAGAACAAGAGAATCTGGAAATACTGAACTTTCTTTGACTTTGTTAAACTTGTAGGGGACTCTAAAGTATATGCCCTACTTCATGTCATTAAAGTTTGGAGACTAAAATCAGTAACCTAGAAATTGACAAATCTGGGATTACAAAGCAATAATTTATATTTGTAAAGCAGGACAGAATAAGAAAATCTGGAAATATTGGACTTGTTTGGACTTTGTTAAAGTTGTAGCACACTCTAAAGCATATGCCTACTTCATCATTAATGTTCGGAAAAATACTCAAGAGAGGGGAAGAGGGGGAGAGAGTTAAGTGTAAGTAAAACACATTTTTTTCTTAACAGTATTACTTAAGTGGTGCATGATTTTCTCTGCATGTTATAAAGTATTTTTTTCAGTTATTTTTAAGTGTAATGGGCATACTAATGTAAACATGTGCTTCTGTTTATTCTTTTTCTTTCTTTTTTCCCTCTTCTTTCTTTTTCCTTGTTCAGTTTTAAGAAATGCAGGCTCTGCAATATAAAAAAAAAGAACCTGGTTAGAAGAGCATGACAAAAGAAAAAGTAGTGTACTTTTTCTCATTCTTGCTTAGGGGAATGACTGGGTTAAAGGCAAAAACTTTATAAGGTAACAAGTTTTAACATAAAACAAGTAAATGAAAAAGAATATTGAATATTACAAAGTCTTTTTTCTAGTAAACAGTCCTGTATCTGGTTCTTATGTCACTAGCAAACAATCTGATAAATAGAAATGGTTTAGAGAAAATGTTTTCTGAAAGCATTCAAGTGTTTTCCCAGCTGTGAGAGCTATAAAGATAAGGCAAATCCAGACAGCACTTAACAGAATCACAGGCTCTACCATGCTCCAAAATTGGTACTATTTAAGAAAAAATCTTTACTTACAGTTAACTTTCTACCACATCTTCCCCTCCCCAAAGCATTTTTCCAAACATTAATGACATGAAGTAGGCCATATGCTTTAGAGTCCCCCCACAAGTTGAACAAATTCTGAAAAAGTCCATTATTTAAAGATTTTCATGTGCTGTCATATTTCACAAATATAACTGCATTGTAATCCCATATTACGTTACTGGTTTTATTACTGTTCATCTCCTAAATCTTGTCTATGCTTCATTTCCAATGTACCACTGAAAATTTTGAAAATGTTTCACATGTTCAGTCCCTTTGTGGTCTTTATTACCAGAATAACAAGAAGCAGAATTTCCTTCTGTTTCATAGCTTACTTTTTGTTGGACAAACTTTTGTATTCCATCCTTTGCATGTACTTCAACAGAAAATGATTTTGTCCCTTCAGGGAATAATACATTGTAGATACTTGGGTACAGCAGTGTGAATCTCACACCTGCATCTCTACATTCCTTGAATAGTGGAATAAATGTTTTCCTCTTCTGTCTGGTGTACAATGAGTAATCATTCTACACAAATACTCTGCTGTCTCCCACTTTTAATACTTTGCCCTTCTGCCACAAATTTGTCAGATGTATCTCCTTCTGCTGGTAGGATTGCATCTTTACTATTAAAGGTCTAGCTTGCTTTCTTATAGCTAGGTTTGGAGCATACACATGATATGCCCTTTCAACTAACAACTCCTGCAGTGGAATATCACCACAGTTGCTTATTTGTGCTTTCATAAAATTATTGCAGTCTGTTCCTTACAGCTTCTATGGTATAGCTGACAATTTCAGGTTTTCCCTACATGCTCTGTCCTCTAATTCTATTATTTTTTGAAACATCTCTTCCTGAGCAGTCTCATATTCAGCCAGTCTTTTCCTCATTTCATTCTCTGATTTTTGGATCTTTATCATTTCATCTGAATATCTGCTTAAAGCTTCTTCAATTTCTCCAGCCTTTTGTTGTTTGTGTTGATATACTCCTTCAGTGTTGGGTTTATTTTAACCATGTCTGCATGCAATTATCTTATATCTTCCTATAGGTTACTGGAAGTCATATCTGAAGGTTTCATTGCTTTTTTCTGAACAGCTCTAGAACTTTCCCCAGTAAGTGTTTCTTCCCCACTTTTTGTAGCTGATTTTTTTTCCAAGTCTTCTGTATTTCTTTATGCCTGGCATCCAGGCAGTGCACTTACTAGCCAGTTATTAAAATTTTCCCATAAACACAAGTCTACTGGCATTCTCTGCTGAGTTTCTAGTTGCTGCTTTTCTTATTCTGCAAGACTTTTCTTCTTGTGCAATATGTCAACCATTGAGATCCCTCTAAACAATTCCTATTTGTTCTTTGAATTCCCTCTCTCTCTTATTTATGTCATATTTTAAACACCATTTCTGTTTTACTCCACTCCCTAGTTATCCTTTCTGAAGGTATTTCTATTTTCTCTAATAGCTCTTGAATAATTTCCACTACCCATTTTTAAATTTAATTTAAATTCAACTCTTTTTAAAAGGTAAGTAAGAAAGCTCCAGTGTCTCATTTTGTTTCATTACCCTACATCATCTTAGTTATTGGTGCATGATCTGAAATAGTTAATGGGTTTGTTTTAATGCTTTTAATTAAACACTCATGCTCCTGTGAAATATATTTTCAATCTTATTTACCCCAGTTATTGTACCTTCATGAATATGAGAATTCTGAGTCATGCTAGAAAATTCACATTTTGCATTCTAAATATTCTCATATATTTATTTAAAAATCTACCCACTTTTGTTATATTTTCCCTTCTAGGTCCCCAGTACATACTCACATTTGCAAACCAGGTTCCAATTCTCAACCTTAAATAATATTTTCTGCTGAAAGCTAAATATTTTCCCATAAAATTTTGTTAATCTCCACAATAGTAGTTTTAAGTGGAACATAAATCCATGCCATTGTAACCCACCTTCTCTGTCAATAACCCCTTATTACCCCAAATCTACCACTATTGTCTTTCTTTCCCATTTCTGTCAGGGTCTATATTACATTCTTGAAAGCCGACAATGTCGAATCTGACATTGTAGACATGAGAATAGCGAAACTGCAGAACGAACAAGTAAACGGAAATCTCTGTAAAGGGAGATTTCTATTTACTTCAATGTAGTGCGGTCTCGGAGTTGGTATATTTAAGCAGCAGAGGATGTGGGGGGTGCAGCCCCCCTACATGGGAGGTGCAGGGGGGTTGCCCTCTGCCTAACCATTTAGTTTTTTTGTTTGCTTTTATTTTTTTTTCTGAACATTCGATGTTTTAACAATTCGATCACTAGAGGTCAACCTTTAGTGATTCGAACTATTAAATATTCGATGTTCTAATATAGACCCTTTCTGTCACTACTGAAAACCCTCTCGCAATAACTATTACCAATACCCTTTTCCTTTGTTCCTGCTATTCCATTCTGAAATTCTTTCTTTGCCAGCTTCACATGCTCATTTCTATCCAAATGTCTCATAACATTATTATTTACATTCTACAGTTAATATAATTCAGTAGTCTTTGCTTTTTGTCTTCACCTACAATGCCATTTATCTTCCATGATAAAATTTATATGGCAGTCATTCTGATAAAAAGCTATTACATTCATATACTCTTCATGACAGCTCTGCTTGGCTGATATTTTTGTGGTCAGGCCGATCGTGTATGCAGCTGTTGTTTCTCAAACCTGAACCAGTCACATTTCCCCAGACCTTTATCTTCAATAAAATGCTCAAGAAATAAATTTAAAAAAAAACTAAACACATTTCACACCCCAAGCTCTTTTAAGTTGCAGCAAACGTGCAATTGTATACATTTTAGAAAAAAAAGTGAAGTTACCCCAAATAGGCAGCTATACTCACAGGCTTTTCTTTTTCTAATGTTACGTTTAATCATGCTGTTTTCTCTTGCACAGATACCATCTGCCTTGTCCTATCTCTATTTTCCTCCCAGATAAGAAGAATAAGTTAAATACTCTCAGGTAAATTTATATTAAATTTAAGAAAAAAAATATACTGGCTATCCATAAATGGATAAACTAAATTGTTCAGTGTTATATTTAATACTGAAGTTACAAAGGAAGCTGGGGGTGCAACTACCTGCAAAAATGCCCAGTCTCCTCAGTGTCACACTTCATTTTTTCCACTAAACTGCTTACCAATTCCCCTTTAATACTGGATATGATGTATCCTATGCAAATGCCAAACAGCACATATTGTTCAGTCATTTACTGATTAATGCCTGTACCTGTAGACTGTCTCAACAAATGCAGTCATTTACTGATTGAAAAAAAAACACACATTTAATAACACTGCAAACACAAAAAACAGCCCTTTTCAAAAGCTAGAAAACTACAATTTCCTTGCTACTTCCTAGAATGCTTCCTTAGGGAAAAAAAGTTTCCATCATCTGTAGTGTAAACTAAGAACATCAGTTCATAGTTCCACCTTTATAAAAACAAAGGAAATTATATTTTAATACACATATATGAGCAATACACTTCCTCCATGAGCACAAGATCAATTTATATTGCTCATATCCAACCTTTTATCATTACAGTACAAACCTCTTACCTCTTATATGTTATAGTCAAGAAAAAATACTTTTTAAATACAACTAGCATAAAGAGAAGTCAGTGATAAGACTCCTCACCTCACATATAAACTCTGTACACTTTACAGAAATACTTTATCACATGAAATTTACTTACAGAAACTTATTACACACATATTATTAAGAACAAAAACATTTTTACTTACAGTTACATCTTCAGTCCCTTCAATTCTCTTCTAAGCATTAATGGTAAAGTAAAAATGATTTTGTGTCACCAATTTAACACAGTCAACAAATGTCTAGTCTTTTTCATCAGTTCTTCCAGCACCACAATCCTCATGTCTATACTGCACCTTATGGAAGTGACATTTATCTATTCAACTTCCAAATTTCACATTATTGCTGATCTTCTTATTCATCATCTTGACCACCCAACACCATCTCTAGTTCAAGTCCAAGATGTATTTCCTGGTCTTTTTCTGTTACTCAATAATTTTCTTTTGGAACAATGGAAAATGTGTCATTTGCAAGTTCTCTCCATGGGTATTGTATCTGTCAAAAGAATGAGAAGCAGACACACTTTCAGCTCACTGACACTCTATTTAGTAAACTTTTGTTTTAGTTCCTCCTTAGCTTGTTCTACATGCAGAGATGTCTTTGATCCTCCAGGGAAATATATTCTAGAGGCAGATGGATATAGCAACTTGAATCACCTGCCTCTTTTCACCCCATGACTACAGGAATACACTTGTTCCTTGTCACCTGATGTACAGGAAATAATCTTTTTTCACAATCACTCTGGTATCCCCACTTTTTAATATGTTTTCCTTCTGCCACTATTTTATCAGAAGCAGCCCTTTCTGCTGGTATGACTGCATCTTTACTAATGTAGGTCTTGGCTTCTTTCTCATGGACAGACTTGGAGTATACACATGGTGTACCCTTTCAAGTAACACATCTTGCTTTGGAATACAGAACAATTGCTTATTTATACTTTTAAAAACAATGCAAACTACTCATTCCGTAAAGTAGAAAATCTCAGATTGTTTTTGTGTGCTCTGTTTTCTAACTTGAAACAATTCTTAAGAAACTTCATATTCAGACTGTTTCCTTTATTTCTGGCTTTGGGAGTTTTATCAGCTCATCTGAATAGCTTCTTAAAGTTTCTATTCTTTCCAGACTTTTGTCATTTGACTTTATTTCTTCATTGCTACATTTGTTTTAAACACCTCTAAATACTTATGATTTATTATTTCTGATAAAATTACTAGAGGCCGTCTCCTGTTCCAAAGCTGAAACATGAACTGCTTTTTGCTGAACAGCTTCAAGGCTCTTTACCACTACAGTTTTTCTTCTCTTACCTTCTCCAGGTTTCTTCTTTATTGCTATCTGGATGTTGTGACTAGCCAGTAACAGACTTTTACCCAAATTGGTAGTTTTATTTGCTTTCTTACATCACTGGGAAAGCTCTGAGAGTGCAGCTATCTTGAAATCTGCCTTATTTGTATATATTATCACCAACTGCACCATTTATACCTATGAAAATTACTTCTTTCCACTTTTAATACTCCAAACTCTAGATCTTTTATAATAATCAGTTTTTCATTTATAGCTGGTTTAATCTTCAATTTCCACTTTCGTGGAACTGCTTTTTTGGACGGAAATAAAATTAAACTTAATAAGGTTTTACTATGCCTAAACAACTCTAAACATATACACCAACTCAATAGCATCATCTCCTTAGTGAATGTGTTCTCCCAACGACTGTGTCGGAACACTCGGCAGGGAGTCTGCACATTCGGGTAACTCCACACGTTACTAGAAAATGTATTCTTAATTTCTTCTCTCATTCCCTTCATTTATCCAATATCTGCACTCCAGTGGGGGAAAATCCTCTGAAGCCTCCTTGGAGTATAAAAGTACCTATGTAAACATTTCCATGCAAACATCCTAACTCTTCTGGACTTCATAGCATGGCTTTACAAATATTATCCCATTGCTCTTTTATAATTAAATTCTCCCCTCACAGTCTTTTTACAATCTGTATATAATTATCCTGTAACATTTTATATGCCTTACTAATTATCCCTTTCTTTATATAATCATCTGCCTACCAGAACAAGTCTTTCAGTTGATTTTCCCCTCTTTCCGTCTATATTCTGCCAAGTTTCTGGTATGGAAGACATTCTTTGAACTATTTTTTCCTGGAGGTTCAGACATTTTTGATGCAGTACAAGCTATGGAGGAAATAAAAAAGTTTATCCAACAAGAGGTGAGCCAGCAAACAGAAGGGGCTCTGCTTCTCATTCTTCTGATAATAAAGCTCATAGAGAGACTTTACCAGTGTAATCCTTTCCAATGTTTCAAAGGAAAATGCTTGAGAGATAGAAAAAAAAGTATAGAAATTGATTAGAATTGGGAGTACCTTGGACTTGAACCGGAATCTGGTATTGGGAAATGGAGCTAAACAGGAAGAAGACCAGCAACACTGAAGTCAGTGAATAAATGTGAAATTATGAAGCATCAATTACATTTACGAAATACAGCTTTGCAAGAAAAAGTGGCTAAGAAAGACTGTGATTTTGTTGACTTTGTAGAGGAGATGCCTCAGATTCAAGTAATTAATCGTTTTTTAAAACCCCACTTAATTAAATCATCACTTAGAACATAGGCAAACATACATTTTACATTCTAAATATTCTCATATATTTATTTAAAAATCTACCCACTTTTGTTATATTTTCCCTTCTAGGTCCCCAGTACATACTCACATTTGCAAACCAGGTTCCAATTCTCAACCTTAAATAATATTTCCTGCTGAAAGCTAAATATTTTCCCATAAAATTCTGTTAATTTCCACAACAGTAGTTTTAAGTGGAACATAAATCCATGCCATTGTAACCCACCTTCTCTGCCAATAACCCCTTATTACCCCAAATCTACCACTATTGTCTTTCTTTCCCATTTCTGTCAGGGTCTATATTACATTCTCGAAAGCCGACAATATCGAATCTGACATTGTCGACACGAGAATAGCGAAACTGCAGAACAACGAACAAGTAAATGGAAATCTCTGTAAAGGGAGATTTCCATTTACTTCAACGTAGTGCAGCCTCGGAGTCGGTATATTTAAGTAGCAGGGGATGCGGGGAGTGCAGCCCCCTACATGGGAGGTGCAGGGGGGGGTTGCCCCCTGTCTACACCATTTAGTTTTTTTGTTTGTTTTTATTTTTTTTTCTGAACATTCGATGTTTTAACAATTCGATCACTAGAGGTCAACCTTTAGTGATTCGAACTATTAAATATTCGATGTTCTAATATAGACCCTTTGTGTCACTACTGAAAACCCTCTCGCAATAACTATTACCAGTACCCTTTTCCTTTGTTCCTGCTATTCCATTCTGAAATTCTTTCTTTGCCAGCTTCACATGCTCATTTCTATCCAAATGTCTCATAACATTATTATTTACATTCTACAGTTAATATAATTCAGTAGTCTTTGCTTTTTGTCTTCACCTACAATGCCATTTATCTTCCATGATAAAATTTATATGGCAGTCATTCTGATAAAAAGCTATTACATTCATATACTCTTCATGACAGCTCTGCTTGGCTGATATTTTTGTGGTCAGGCCGATCGTGTATGCAGCTGTTGTTTCTCAAACCTGAACCAGTCACATTTCCCCAGACCTTTATCTTCAATAAAATGCTCAAGAAATAAATAAAAAAAAAACTAAACACATTTCACACCCCAAGCTCTTTTAAGTTGCAGCAAACGTGCAATTGTATACATTTTACAAAAAAAAGTGAAGTTACCCCAAATAGGCAGCTATACTCACAGGCTTTTCTTTTTCTAATGTTACATTTAATCATGCTGTTTTCTCTTGCACAGATACCATCTGCCTTGTCCTATCTCTATTTTCCTCCCAGATAAGAAGAATAAGTTACATACTCTCAGGTAAATTTATATTAAATTTAAGAAAAAAAATATACAGGTTATCCATAAATGGATAAACTAAATTGTTCAGTGTTATATTTAATACTGAAGTACAAAGGAAGCTGGGGGTGCAACTACCTGCAAAAATGCCCAGTCTCCTCAGTGTCACACTTCATTTTTTCCACTAAAATGCTTACCAATTCCCCTTTAATACTGGATATGATGTATCCTATGCAAATGCCAAACAGCACATATTGTTCAGTCATTTTCTGATTAATGCCTGTACCTGTAGACTGTCTCAACAAATGCAGTCATTTACTGATTGAAAAAAAACACACATTTAATAACACTGCAAACATAAAAAACAGCCCTTTTCAAAAGCTAGAAAACTACAATTTCCTTGCTACTTCCTAGAATGCTTCCTTAGGGAAAAAAAAGTTTCCATCATCTGTAGTGTAAACTAAGAACATCAGTTCATAGTTCCACCTTTATAAAAACAAAGGAAATTATATTTTAATACACATATATGAGCAATACACTTTTACATCTCCTCCACGAGCACAAGACAAACCTCTTACCTCTTATATGTTATAGTCAAGAAAAAATACTTTTTAAATACCACTAGCATAAAGAGAAGTCAGTGATAAGACTCCTCACCTCACATATAAACTCTGTACACTTTAGAGATATACTTTATCACATGAAATTTACGTACAGAAACTTATTACACACATATTACTAAGAACAAAAACATTTTTACTTACAGTTACATCTTCAGTCCCTTCAGTTCTCTTCTAAGCATTAATGGTAAAGTAAAAATGATTTTGTGTCACCAATTTAACACAGTCGACAAATGTCTAGTCTTTTTCATCAGTTCTTCCAGCACCACAATCCTCATGTCTATACTGCACCTTATGGAAGTGACATTTATCTATTCAACTTCCAAATTTCACATTATTGCTGATCTTCTTATTCATCATCTTGACCACCCAACACCATCTCTAGTTCAAGTCCAAGATGTATTTCCTGGTCTTTTTCTGTTACTCAATAATTTTCTTTTGGAACAATGGAAAATGTGTCATTTGCAAGTACTCTGCATGGGTATTGTATCTGTCAAAAGAATGAGAAACAGACTCACCTTCAGCTCACTGACTCACACTATTTAGTAAACTTTTTTTTTAGTGCCTCCTTAGCTTGTTCTACATCCAGAGATGTCTTTGATCCTCCAGGGAAATATATTCTAGAGGCAGATGGATATAGCAACTTGAATCACCTGCCTCTTTTCACCCCATGACTGCAGGAATACACTTGTTCCTTGTCACCTGATGTACAGGAAATAATCTTTTTTCACAATCACTCTGGTATCCCCACTTTTTAATACGTTTTTCTTCTGCCACTATTTTATCAGAAGCAGCCCTTTCTGCTGGTATGACTGCATCTTTACTAATGTAGGTCTTGGCTTCTTTCTCATGGACAGACTTGGAGTATACACATAGTGTACCCTTTCAAGTAACACATCTTGCTTTGGAATACAGTCCAATTGCTTATTTATACTTTTAAAAACAATGCAAACTACTCATTCCGTAAAGTAGAAAATCTCAGATTTTTTCTGTGTGCTCTGTTTTCTAACTTGAAACAATTCTTAAGAAATTTCATATTCAGACTGTTTCCTTTATTTCAGGCTTTGGGAGTTTTATCAGCTCATCTGAATAGCTTCTTAAAGTTTCTATTCTTTCCAGACTTTTGTCATTTAACTTTATTTCTTCATTGCTACATTTGTTTTAAACACCTCTAAATACTTATGATTTATTATTTCTGATAAAATTACTAGAGGCCGTCTCCTGTTCCAAAGCTGAAACATGAACTGCTTTTTGCTGAACAGCTTCAAGGCTCTTTACCACTACAGTTTTTCTTCTCTTACCTTCTCCAGGTTTCTTCTTTCTTGCTATCTAGATGTTGTGACTAGCCAGTAACAGACTTTTACCCAAATTGGTAGTTTTATTTGCTTTCTTACATCACTGGGAAAGCTCTGAGAGTGCAGCTATCTTGAAATCTGCCTTATTTGTATATATTATCACCAACTGCACCATTTATACCTATGAAAATTACTTCTTTCCACTTTTAATACTCCAAACTCTAGATCTTTTATAATAATCAGTTTTTCATTTATAGCTGGTTTAATCTTCAATTTCCACTTTCGTGGAACTGCTTTTTTGGATGGAAATAAAATTAAACTTAATAAGGTTTTACTATGCCTAAACAACTCTAAACATATACACCAACTCAATAGCATCATCTCCTTAGTGAATGTGTTCTCCCAACGACTGTGTCGGAACACTCGGCAGGGAGTCTGCACATTCGGGTAACTCCACACGTTACTAGAAAATGTATTCTTAATTTCTTCTCTCATTCCCTTCATTTATCCAATATCTGCACTCCAGTGGGGGAAAATCCTCTGAAGCCTCCTTGGAATATAAAAGTACCTATGTAAACATTTCCATGCAAACATCCTAACTCTTCTGGACTTCAAAGCATGGCTTTACAAATATTATCCCATTGCTCTTTTATAATTTGTCATTAAATTCTCCCCTCACAGTCTTTTTACAATCTGTGTATAATTATCCTGTAACATTTTATATGCCTTACTAATTATCCCTTTCTTTATATAATCTTCTGCCTACCAGAGCAGGGCTTTCAGTTGATTTTCCCCTCTTTCCATCTATATTCTGCCAAGTTTCTGGTATGGAAGACATTCTTTGAACTATTTTTTTCCTGGAGGTTCAGACATTTTTGATGCAGAACAAGCTATGGAGGAAATAAAAAAGTTTATCCAACAAAAGGTGAGCCAGCAAACAGAAGGGGCTCTGCTTTTCATTCTTCTGATAATAAAGCTCATAGAGAGACTTTACCAGTGTAATCCTTTCCAATGTTTCAAAGGAAAATGCTTGAGAGATAGAAAAAAAGTATAGAAATTGATTAGAATTGGGAGTACCTTGGACAATCTGGTATTGGGAAATGGAGCTAAACAGGAAGAAGACCAGCAACACTGAAGTCAGTGAATAAATGTGAAATTATGAAGCATCAATTACATTTACGAAATACAGCTTTGCAAGAAAAAGTGGCTAAGAAAGACTGTGATTTTGTTGACTTTGTAGAGGAGATGCCTCAGATTCAAGTAATTAATCGTTTTTTAAAACCCTACTTAATTAAATCATCACTTAAAACATAGGCAAACATACATTAACAGAAAAGAGAACAAATCATTTTAGCATTTTTTCATTTAAAGACAATATACATCACATATATTTTCGTTACTACCATCAGTCCAACACTACAAAATTGCAGAATTCCTGCCCTCCCTTAAACCTCACTCCTCCTGAACATTATTTTGCATGTATTGTTCCTACAGTTTCCATTTACTTCTATGTAATTTGCTCCTTCCCTTTTCTAAAGTTGCCTCTTCCGGTTCTTTTATGTCTTTTATAATATTCAATACCTCAAATACATCTGGTGTAGAATTTGATTTCCATTTTCTAGTAGTCACTTTTCTGGCAACCAACATAATTAAATTGACTAAGACCTTACTATCTCTAGGCAATTCAAATCCTGTATCCCAGCTCAAAAGAATATTTTCCTTACCCAATATTTTTGATACAGTATTCTGTATGGAATTTTTAAAATCTGCCAACTTGTTACCCTCCCAAAATATATGCTCCTACTTACCTATTTCTTTTCCATCAACTCTTCAACATTTGCTGTCTACATGAGGGAAAAATTCTTTCAAGTTTGCTTGGGGTATAAAATACCTATACAAACACTTTCAAGCAGAGATCCTAAACCTTCTTGACTTGGTTGCATACTTTTTTCTTGCAAATTGCTTTTCAAGTCTCTCTTCTCGATGGTTCCAACCTCCCTTTATTGATGCTTATAGTTAACATGCAATATTTTATATGCCCTACCAATTCTCCATTTTTTTACAGCTGCTTCTGTTCTAGATTCAACAAATAACTATCAGAACAGATCTTTTGCATAAAATTCTCCTATCCTTTTTTCTTTGTCTGTACTTTAGATCAGGCCCTGCTTGGGAAGGCAGTCTATAGCCTGCAATCCAAATGTCTTCTTGGCCCCAACCTGCTCTGTTATCTTCCCTGCATGAGTTATTTGCTCTCAATCTTGGGTCTTTTGTCAGGTTTCTCCAGTAAATTCTAGCCCTCTCTTGATTGTTTTCTGTACCCCTACTTGCAGTCATCCATACTGGCAAAATCTCCCTTCTCCATTCTCATATTGGCTTAGTTCTTAGAGTGCTTTCTGCTACTTTATGAATATAATATTTTGTATGTTTATTATTCTCCTTAAGGGTCTGCATCTAAAATCACACACTCTCACTTTTTTGAACTTCCCCCTTGCTTCATCATCATACCTTTCCACTTTATATTATAACCTTCTGCTTGTGTTATGTATATGAGCCTTAACTGTGCAGCTTTAAAATACCCCTTTAAATCAAGTAAATCTTGTTCTTTTGGAAGGATCAACTTAATCCCACTCAACTCTTTCCCTCCTTCCCTCTCTTATAAATTCTGTCAATGCATTATTAATTACTGTCCACAACTTTTCCTCGGGTTGATAAAAGTATGCCTGACCTGTATACATGACTAAAGTGGGTAAACATATTTTCAGTGTTTGTATCTTACTATCCATATCCATAAATAAAGGTTTCCAGTTTCTCAATTTTTGTATTATCTTTTGTTTACTCTCTTCTCACATATCCATAGCTGCCATAACAGAAGCATTTTAATACATACTCCTAAATACTTCATCTTATCATATCCCCTTAAATATGGGTATGTCTGAATCAATTCATGTGTGGGTACATAATATATGGCTGCCGTTTTTGGTTCATCTTCATTTTCTAGAGTTATCAGGTACAAAATAATATAATCTGCAAATAAAGCCAACGTTTCTTGATTACCATGCCAGATATATCCTTGTATTTCTGAGTCCCTTATTTTCTTTGCCAGTGGCTCTAAATATACAGCAAATAAAGGGGAAAGAGGACAGCCCTGCCTAGTTCCTCTGTTCAAACACAGGTTACCTGAGAGCAACCCTCCGACTATAATTCTTGCGTCTGGTCCTTCATATGTCTTCATAAGTAACATTAATGTATCAGGGAATACAAATACTTCCAATGCCCTGCTCAAAACATCCCAACTTACTCTGTCAAATGTTTTTTCTGCAACAAGACCCACCAACAGAGGTATTTTCTTACATCTCCCCCTCCCAGACCATCATGCTGTCAAATATTTGCCTCCCCTCCCAAAACCACAATGAGTCATATTTATCAATTTTGGCAACACCTTTGACATTCTTTTAGCTTGTATAGACAAACACGTTATAATAGTGGTTTAAAACTGAAATGGGTCTATATGAAGGTGGTTCTGAAGAGTTTTTGCCATGTTTAGACAACAGTCACCACAGCATTCTCTCAAGATGTTGGTGCTTCTCCTCTTTTTAAAATACAGTTAATCAAAATCTTAATCATTTTCTTCCCTCCTAGTTTTCAAACTTCTACAGGAATAACATCTGTTTCTGGGGACTTTCGTGAAGATTGATTACACATCACCATTTTATCACATCATCTCCTATCTTAACCATTAGTTGTTGATCCTCATCTACCTTTAAATTTGGCATAAATAAATCTTCCACAAGTATTTCTATTTGTACTCTTTCTTGATTTCCACATTTCTCTGCTTTACACACATTTTCATAAAATTTCCAAAATATGTCTAAAACCTTTACAGGATCTCTTATTTTTCTTGTTACAGGTTCCCCAAGTTTGTTTAGCGACATCCCTTTTAATGTTTTGTTGCCCAGGTCATTGTGCTAAAAGCTTTTGTGCTCTGGAGCTGTTATCAGAAAAAGTTGTTCAGCAGCACTCCTTCTAAACTCATGCATATTATCCAGATCCTCCCTTATTTTCTCTTTATTACACTGCATTTGCTCCTCCTCCTCTTGTTCTGTGAGATTCCTTTTATTCTGCAATGCTCTAGCCTTTATTAGCCCTTCTAAGTAATTTCTATTACTTTTTAACCATATCGCCTCCTCTTTCATTTCAACCCTATTTTTAAACTCCATTTTATTTTTATCCCAGTCACTAGCTATAACCTCTGAAGATATTTCTATCTTTCCTAATAACTCTCAAATAAATTTCCACTACACATTGCTTAAATTCCTCTGTTTTTAACAGATAGGTGGGAAAGTGCCAGTGTCTTAGTTTTACTTCATTACCCTACCTTTACCTTAGTTCTTATTGCTGCATGATTGGAAATAGTTATTGGATGTGTGTCAAAGCTTTCAATTAGGTGCACATGTTCCTATAAAATATAATTTCTAACTAGTCTAGCCCAGTTATTGTACCTTGGGAGAGTTGTTGTTGTATCTTTCAGCTTATCCCGGTTAGGGGTCGCCACAGCGGAACTCCGGTCCACTAATGTTTGGTAGTGGATTTTTACATGACAAGTTACCAGCCCTGACGCACAACCTTCAACGAAGGCACGCCCATTCATGCATGGGCGTACCTTCGTTTAAGGTTGTGCGCCAGGGCTGGTAACTCGGCACGTAAAAATCCACTACCAAACATTTGTAAATTCTTTCTGAGGTCCTACTACTGAATTCACATCTTCCATACAAAATATTTTCATACATTTCTTCAGAAAGTTACCCTCTGTTGTAACATTGTCCTTTCTAGGTCCCCCTGATACATTCTCATTATTGCAAATCAAATTCCTATCCCCACATATAAATATTATTCTTTGCTGAAAATTTTCATAAGCTCCAATACAGCAGTTTTCGATGGACTATACATATGTGCCACTGTAATCTTCCTCCCTTGCCAGTAGCCTCTTACTAACACAAATCTACCATTTGTATCTTTTTCCCTCATCTATCATTTTTGGAGCCCTTCTAGCAATTATAATAATTTCTCCCCTTTCTCTCCATCCCTGATATTCTGCTGAATATCTATTCTGAAATCTTTTCTCTGTCAAATTCACAAGTAATTAATCTTGAGTGTTTTGAGCATTGTTTGCTGAGTGGAATGCAACATTTAAAGGTACAAAGGCAAGTAGTTCAGTAAAAAATAAAGTTTTAAATTACTGGAATTGAATAAGAGATAGCATCTTCTCTAGCAGCCTTAATAATTCAGTGTATTTAATAGAAGAGTGTATAATTTAGTTTTAGTTAAAGACAGCAACTTTTCCTAAGGCTAAAAGTCATTGTTTTCTCAAAGCATACAAACTGTTTTTCATGTATGGAAGGAGAATAGAGACAAGAAAAGACCAGCAAGCAAGCAATCAGTGGGAGCATAGACTGTAACATGTTTTAACATGGTAACATAAATTTTAGGTTAGGCAATGCTTAAGGGTACAACGGTTGATCTGAGGTAGTTGTTCCTATCTGGAGGGTTAAACTAACTTTTTTGAAGAAGTACATAGTTTTGCGAGTTTGTTCTAAGTTGTTAGGCGATGGGAGTGCTCTGAAAACATATTCAGTTTTTATTTATTTATTTATTTATTGTCATCTATTTACCAGGAAAGTCTGACTGTGCACAAGTACCCTTTTTCAGTGGAGGGTCAGGGAGAAAAGTTTCAAGGCAACAAATTTAATGCAGTCAATATTTACAACAACACATTTTATAATGCAGTTACAGTGTATACATAACACAGTAGTCAGTAATGTAAAATTTGTATTGATATTCACAAACATTAATATACAGCATTGTAATGAGAATTCACAGATAAAATGGTGGTAATTTAAAAAATACATTAGAGTGAGTTATTAGAAGAGATAAGCATGTTTAAGTAATAATAGAGAAATGGTGATGGAATGGTAATTTGGTTGTGCTAAATTAGAAGTAGGTGTAGTAGTTTAAGTACTACAATAATATGAAGTACTAAAAGGGATAAGAAGGTTAAACGATTTAGTGCTCTAAAGGGAGGTATAAGAAGGCGATAAAGAATGTTAGGAGAAGCTATATCCCAGATGAGGAGCAAGGGGAAAAAAACAGGGTTTTCATTAAAACAAAAAGTATTGAAAAATCTGACAAGCTCAAATGGAGATGACAAGAAACAACTGTATAAAAGATCAACCTACCAAACATTAGTGGATGCATGTAACACAAAAGTTGGAAATACGCATTCAAAAAAGTTGTCATGCATAAGAGGTGGGAACAGTAACTTCTTATTATAAAGGCTAAGCTTTCCATATTATTTTGGAAAGCAAATGTCCTTACAGGCAAAAAGGTAAGAGTATTAAATTATATTAAGAAATACAGAGTGCAAATAGCACTGCTGCAGGAGACAAACTTGGAAAGAAATAAGGATGTGAATTGGATAAAGTAAGGATTTCACAATGGATATTCAGCAGAATATCAGGGATAAAGGAAAAAAAGAGTGTTCATATTAATTGTGAAAGGAGATCCAATAGTGATAGAAAAGGAAACAAAGATAAGTGGATATTGGCAAGGGAGGAGAATTACACTAGTTTGCATTTATATTCCACCAGAAAATAATCAGCTTTCAGCAGGGAATATTATTTATAGGTGGGGACTGGAACTTGATTTGCAAGAGTGAGAATGTTTCTGGGGGACCTCACTGGGAAAATACAAAAGAGGGTAGATTTATGAAGGAATTTATGAAAATATTTGGTATGAAAGGTGTGAATTCAGCAGTTGGAACTTGGACAAAATTTACATATTATTCCCCAAGGTACAATAACTGGGCTAGACTGGACAGAAATTATATTTCACAGAATATGTGCATTTAGTTGAAAGCTTCAACACACATCCAATACCTATTTAAGATCATGTACCAATAAAAACTAAATTAAAAATGCAGGGTAATGAAGTAAAAATGTCACACTGGTGCTTTTCCCCCTACCTTTTAAAAAGAAAGGAATTTAAGGAATGGACTGTGGAAATTATTCGAGGGTTATTAGGGAGTATAGAAATTTCTTCTGCAGGTATAGCTAGTGAGTGGGATAAATGAAATGGGGTTTAAAAATACGGTAGAAATTAAAGAGAAAAAGATATGATTAAGAAGTAATAGGAATTTTTTCGAGGGTTTGACAAAGGTACTGCAGAAGAAGGGGAATCTAACAGAACAAGAAGAGGCACAACTGCAGAATGCTAAGAGAAAATAAGAGATTATCTGGATAGTATGCATGAGTTTAGAAAGACTGCTGTTAGGCAATTGTTTTTCATAATTCAACAGCACAAAAATCTGTAGCACAATGAATTAGGTAACAGGAATTAGAAAGGGTTGTCAATAACTTAGGGAGTCTATAACAAGCAAAATAACCAGAGATCCAGTAGAGGTTTTAGAGATATTCTGGAAATTTTAAGAATATTTCTGTAAAGCAGACAAATGTGAAAATCAAGAAAGAGCACAGATGGAACTACTTATGGAAGACTTAAGTATTTCAAGGGTATAGGTAGATGCAGTCAAGATAAGAGGAGATGAGATAAACATGGTAAGGTATAATGAATCTGCAGTAAAGTCTCCAGGAACAGATGTTATTCCTGTGGAAGTTTAGAATTTAAAAGGGAAAAAGTGATAAAGATCTGAAAGGTTTTATTTAACAGTATTTTAAAAGTAGGAGAAGCACCAACATCTTAGAAGAAAGTTGTGGTGGCTGAAATACCTAGAAGGCAAAGACCCATTGGACACAGCTTCATATAGACCCCATTTAAATTTTAACTCACTGAAGTCTACAGTGTCTTTTTTGTTTACTTCCAGATCACACCCATATACCTGCTTACAGCATCCAGAACTTTTTGGTTATGGCTTCTTTAAATGACTTATCAGCTAATAATAGGCAGTATTAGAAAGGGCAAGGAGTTTCTAACAAAATGATACCAAAATTGCTAGTCAAGGATGTCCTGCAGTGGACAAATCAATCTTTGTTTGCCATGTATTATTCATATTTATGTTCATATTTTCATAACGGAATCCTACTTGTTACTGATTGGTATGGTGCTAAACACCAATACGGGAGAGGGGGCAATTCACTGAAAAAGCTGGTTTATATCACACTA
The DNA here is from genome assembly GCF_019279795.1 of Protopterus annectens. Classification (NCBI taxonomy): domain Eukaryota; kingdom Metazoa; phylum Chordata; order Ceratodontiformes; family Protopteridae; genus Protopterus; species Protopterus annectens. Next base: position 829,515,141 of record NC_056733.1, read on the forward strand.
AACTGGAAGTATTGCTAGTTGTTTGTTAGCAATTATGAAAATAAGCAGGTTTCCAAATATATTTAATACTTGAAAAAACAAGTGACTTACAAACTGTTAAACATTAGGCGAAACATTAGATATTCTTGCAGAAAACTTTTGAAAACATTTTGAATTATCACATATAACAAAGGCAAACTTGCATTTACATACAAGTAATCAACCCATATTAACAAATTCACATTTACAAACATTACACAGCACATATATTGTTTTATATAATATAATCAAACCAAAATTACACAAATTGTTTAATTTCTCCCTTCTTCTTAAACCTAATTCCTCCTCCAAACCATTTTTCTGCATGTATTGCTTCCACAATTTCTATTTTTTTCTAAGTACTTTACTCCTACCCTTTTCTAAAGCTCCCACTTCCTGTGCTTTATTACAATATTCACTACTTCATGTATGGTTGGTTTTGACTTTAATTTCCATTGTCTAGTAAATGCTTTCTTGATAGCCAACAGAATTAAACTTAACAAGGCTTTACTATGTCTAGGCAAATCAGATACTGTATCCCAGCTCAAAAAAAAAATCATATCCTTGGTTACACTCATTTGCTTGCCCTGTATTCCTGACAAGTGCTCTGTAGGGAACTCATTACACTCCAAGAGCATATGCTCCGAGATATCTCTTTCTTCCCATTACACCTCCAACATTTGCCATTTACCCAAGAAATAATTCTATGGAGTTTGCTTGGGGTATAAAAGTACATATGCAAACACTACCATACAAAAATCCTAAATTTTCTAGATTTTGTTGTAGATTTGGGAGCCATGCATGTGTCCTCCCTTTGTTTCTTTGAGAATTGCTTATCTAATCTCTCTTCCCAATCTTTTCTAACCTCCTCTGACTGATTGCTATAGTTATTGTGCAACACTGTATATGCCCTACTAATCATCCTTTTTTTTAACACCAGCTTCTGATCTGGATTCAGCTAAAAACTCAACCAGTGAAGGTCTTTCAATTAGGATTCCCCTTCCCCTTTATCTTTGCCTATGTTCTGACATCAATCTGTAATACGGAAGGCAATCTCAAGCCTGCAGTCCAAATGTCTTCTTGGTCTCTTCCCATTCTATTACATTTCCCCCTCTAATTATTTGTTTCTAATACCTTGGTTCCTTTTGCCTGCTTCCTCCAGTAAACTCCATTCCCATGCTCCCTATTCCATGTACTCCTACTTTCAGTCATCCCTATCCGCAAAAATCTCCTTTCAAGAAAAAATGTCTTTAATATTTGCACTATAAGTTGCAGATCTTGAGATATCCAGTATCTGTATTGCTAATTACAACTGAACATATGTATTCATACTTCTGTAAATATCTAATAAACATGCATTTACAGAGGAATTTCTTGTCCTTTGAAAGCATATGCCTGATTAACAAAAATGTCCTAACAATACATGTATAGGTTGTATAATTTTGAAGATGAGAAAATTTGTTTGTGATGGTTTGGAAAATATAATTTGGGGTTTATGTGCATTATAATATAGTTATGTAAAAGATTATGAATGCACTGATAATCACTGTAAAGAATATTTCTTACTGATAACATTTCTGTTTGTACATTCTTCCAAGATGTTGCACACTGATTAACAGCTTAATTTTAGCTCTCCCAGTGTGAAAACAGAAGATTAGCTGAGAAAGATAGCGGACCTAGACTTCTGAGTAAATTTCAGTAAATGACTAATAAGTACGCTGCCTGGATGCTAGGAAAAAAGAAATACAGAGGACCTAAAGGAAATCAGCTACAAAAGGCAAAAAAAAAATGGCAGACTGGGAAAAGTACTGTAGCTGTTCAGCAAAAAGCAGTGCAAGCTCCAGACATGATTTCCAGTAACCTAGAAGTATAAGGCAACTGCACACAGATCTGACTAAAATAAATGAAGCAATAAAAGGCCAGAAAAAAATGGAAGCAACAACAGATATTTAGATGAGGGGATAAAACTGCAAAACTCAGAGGTCAAAATGAAGAAAAGGCTGGCTGAATATGAGACTGCAGAAGAAGAGATATTTCAAACCATAATAGAATTACAGGTCAGGGTACATACGGAAAACCTGAACTTTTCTGCTGTAATTGAGAGGCTGGAAGGAACAGACAGTATTAATTTTATGAAATCACAAATAAGAAACTGGACTGGTATTCCACAACAGGAATTGTTAATTGAAACGGAACATTGTGTGTATGCTCCAAGCCTGGTGATGAGAAAACAACCTAGACGTTTAATAGTAAAGATGCAATCTTACCAACAGAAGGAGTTGATTCTGACAAAACTGTGGCAGAAGGACAGAGTATTAAAAGTGGGAGACAGCAGAGTGTTTGTGGAGAATGACTGCTCATTGACACCAAGCAGAAGAGGAGTAAATGTATTCCATTATTCATGGAATGTTAAGAAGCAGGTGTGAGATTCAAACTGCTGAACCCAGTTATCTTGAAAATATTTTTCCTTGGAGGAACAAAATAATTTTTTTATGAAGTACATGCTGAGGAAGAAATACAAAAGTTTGTCCGACAAAAAGTGAGCTGTGAAACAGAAGGAGATTCTGATTCTTGGTCTTCTGATAATAGACCACATAGGGAATGTGCCAGTGAAATCTTTTCCAGTGTTTCAACTGAAAATTCTTGAGAGGGGGGAAAAACGAACAAGAGTTGACTAGAAAAAATGACAGTACAATGGAAATGATGCAGAGACAAGATTTGGGAGACGGAGACAAACAGGAATAGAACACAAAAATATGGAAATACTGACCTTTCTTGGACTTTGTTAAACTTGTAGGGGACTCTAAAGCATCTGCCCTACTTCATGTCATTAACATTTGGAGAAAAAATCAGTAACTTGGAAATTGACAAATGTGGGATCACAAAGCAGTAATTACATTTGTGAAACATAACAGAACAAGAACATCTGGAATATTGGACGTCTTGGACTTTGTAAAACTTGTAGGGGACTCTAAAGCATATGCCCTACCTTATGTCATTAATGTTTAGAAAAAAATATTCAGGATAGGGGAAGAGGAGGGAGCAAGTTAATTTTAAGTATTTTTTTTTCTTAATAATACTATTTAAATAATGCATGATTCTCTTTGATTGTTATAAAGTTTTTTCAGTTATATTTAAATGTAATGGGGATACTAATGTAAATAGGTGCTGCAGTTTTTTCTTTTTGTTTTTCTTTCTCCTTTCTTCTATCTTTCTCCCAGTTCAGTTTTAAGAAATATAGGCACTACAATGTTAAAAAGATATGGATAAAAGAGGATGACGAAAAATGAATTGCTTTCTCATCATTCTTGCATAGTGAATAAGGTTAAGATGCCATCAGCTTAATCTACTAACATGTTTTAAGACAAAGCAAGTAAATGAAAAGAATACTGAATATTATAAGGATTTTAGTACACTTTTTGGCTAGTTCTCTTGTCTCTAGCAAATCTTTTAAAGAGAAATGGCTTGGAGAAATGTTTTGTAAAAGCAGTTGAGTGTTTTCCCAGCTGAGAGCTATAGAGATAAAATAGGGGCGAGAACCAGACAGCATAATTTAATAGAACCACAGGCTGTACCACACATCTTAGCATGGATAACCTTTCTTTTAGGCTGTGTGGCTGTCAGTTTGGACCATTTGTTCCTATTAGGGATAAAACTTTAATATTTGAAGATGTACATAGTTTTGTGTTGTTATTAAGCTGACATGTTTTGAGGCATTGTGTGTGTGTGTGTGTGTGTGTGTGTGTGTGTGTGTGTGTGTGTATTTTTTGTTTGAAGGTTTTCAATAAAACAAAAAGCTGTTATACATAAAAGGTGAGAATAATGTCAAAGAATATGATGCTTTCTATAATGTCTTTAAATGTTAATGTACTCACAGATAAATTCAAAAGATTAGTAGAACTATATTAAAAATGTAGGTGCAAATACCTAATGCTACAGGAGAAACACTTGGAAAGAACTGAACATGTGAATTTGATAAAGAAAGGTTTTCAAGGTTGGTTATGAGTAGAATACCTAGGGAAGGCAAGACAGAGTACTTATATTAATTGCAGAGGAGCTCAATAGCAATAGAAGAGGATAAAAGGACAATAGCAGCAGATTTGCAGTACTAAGGGGCTACTGCCAGGGGGAGGAAGATTACACTGGCATGCATTTATATTCCAGCGAGAAACTGCTATAATGGAACTTAAGAAACTTCTAGGAGAAATAATCAGCTTTCAGCAAGGAATATTATTTATACATGGGGACTGAAACTTGATTTGCAACAGTGAAGATGTGTCTGAGGGCCCAAAAGATAAATATAACACTTACAAGAAGGGTAGATTTTTAAAGAAATTTATGAAAATATTTGGCAAGAAGATGTGAATTCAGTACTAGGAGTTTGGAGTGAATTTACATATTATTCCCAAGATACAAAAAAGTACAGTTTGTACCTACTATAAATGTAGAATGTTCGGAGTGCTCATACAGCTGCAGGCATAACAGATGGGTTATTCTGCCTTCCAAGTAGGGTCCTCAGTTGAAAGCCAAATTCAAAGTCTAGGTCAGCGTCGGTTGTGTCAGCTTCTTCTCTGATGTCAGTCACGGCAGGGGTATAAAAAGAGGCAGCCAGCATGCCATTTTCTTCCAGTTTTCTTGCCCCAGATGTCAGGTGCCCCAAGAAGGAAGGCAAACCTAGACCTTTAATAGTAAAGATGCAATCTTACCAACAGAAGGAGATGATTCTGACAAAAATGTGGCAGAAGGACAGAGTATTAAAAGTGGGAGACAGCAGAGTGTTTGTGGAGAATGACTGCTCATTGACACCAAGCAGAAGAGGAGTAAATTTATTCCATTATTCATGGAATGTTAAGAAGCAGGTGTGAGATTCAAACTGCTGAACCCAGTTATCTTGAAAATATTTTTCCTTGGAGGAACAAAATAATTTTTTTATGAAGTACATGCTGAGGAAGAAATACAAAAGTTTGTCCAAATTCTGATTCTTGGTCTTCTGATAATAGACCACATAGGGAATGTGCCAGTGAAATCTTTTCCAGTGTTTCAACTGAAAATTCTTGAGAGAGGGGAGAAAAAAGCACAAGAGTTGACTAGAAAAAATGACAGTACAATGGAAATGATGCAGAGACAAGATTTGGGAGACGGAGACCAACAGGAATAGAACACGAAACTATGGAAATACTGACCTTTCTTGGACTTTGTTAAACTTGTAGGGGACTCTAAAGCATCTGCCCTACTTCATGTCATTAACATTTGGAGAAAAAATCAGTAACTTGGAAATTGACAAATGTGGGATCACAAAGCAGTAATTACATTTGTGAAACATAACAGAACAAGAACATCTGGAATATTGGACTTCTTGGACTTTGTTAAACTTGTAGGAGACTCTAAAGCATATGCCCTACCTTATGTCATTAATGTTTAGAAAAAATATTCAGGATAGAGGAAGAGGAGGGAGCAAGTTAACTTTAAGTATTTTTTTTCTTAATAATACTATTTAAATAATCACCAGAAGCAACTAGTCAGGATACACCACGAGACACCTTCTCAGATAAAAAACTTTATTCCAATGGGTAAATAAAAATGAATGAGCGCTTTCGCTTGCTGCTGGCAAGCTTCTTCAGATACAATTACTTATGTTCATCCAGAGTTTTTATACTAAAACAGTATCAGCTGATCAAATCATTATACACTCCAATAATACAATTAAATCATTAATTAAGTGCTTAATTAAACTAAATGATGGATCAACCTAGTCATATCCAGGCACTGTAGATGGTGGTTCTTACACAAGCCAAAAACAAAAACAGTCGCTATCACTATTGTAGCTATACAATGCTTATTAGTGAATCATATAAATAATTACTATGTAAGGATGTACTAGCACGATGTTCTATCTATAATTCAAAAAACTGATCATATTGTTGTTCTTATTAAGACTGTTAAGACTTAATATAATTAAAATCAATCTAAACAAAAATAGTAGAAAATATATAAAAATAAAATATGAAATATAATAAGATTAATTCAACTACATCTAATGGTACAAATTTGATAAATCTATGTATATGGAAATGGTGTATATGCTCGCATATACAGAAATCTCAATTAAAATAACCTCATCCTAGGTCTGATACAGACTAATATCTTGTTGTAACACATCAATAAATGTTGCTTCATGCATCATCAAAACATTAGCTTATTACAAGTATTAAATGATGATGCTCGCAATATAAATCTATCTGATGGATGAGGCAAACACTGCGAACAAAGTAGAACACAATACGCAAATACACATGATAAAATGTTAGTTTAGAAAAAATAATATCCAATAAATAAATAAATACAATAGATTCCATATGGTTGTGTCATCAGTAGATGGCAGGGCTGGACAAAATGCATCTATACTAACCCTCCTATGTTATAGTGTACAACGAAAAAACATTTTCACTAAACCTCTTTCAATCTGCCCAGTGACTGCTGCTAATAAGAAATGTAATGCTGTCGGCAGTCGGATGAATCCAAGACATAGAAGGCTAGAATACATCCTGAACATATTACGTTAGCATCTATCCAGTGTCAATTGTGTGATCATATATACAATATGAGTTACTAATAACTATATTGTCACTTCTTCAATGGCGTCAAGCCAATATAGGAAAAATATATATTAGATGCTGTTAAAGGTTATTAATTAAATCAAGTATATAACTTGTTGAAACCTCAGGACATATAACAACCCCGTCTCATTCGCTAAATAGATGATGCTTCAAAGCCAACGAATAGCAAGGGAATCAAGCTAGTATCTGCTCCTCAAACGTACTGGTTCAACAAAGCTTGATGATAATCCAGAGCCAGCTAGAAACCTGACTCTCTATAGTAAGGGCTACATGTTTCTAAACAATAGTCTATAATTCTATAAATCAGTGAAAATCACTGATTATAGTTTATAAAGTGTCACGTGCTATGCAGTGTGATAAATACATATATTGAATGTCATGAAAAATAATTCTTCACTTTGTTAATGTATGTATGTCACAGACTGATATACCTAAAAAATCCGCATATAAAAGATGTGCGAGGCCGCAAAACTTAAAATTGACAGCCTTGAGTTTCTTAAAAGTAAACTCAGATGTCTAAGAACATGTATTATACTCCCACTACACTGTTGAAATATTTTCACACAATGCTATATGTTTTCTGTAGTGAAGATAAAAAATTGAAATGTGTGCATATCCATAATCATAACGCTATTCTCTCATAGTGAGGTAAGAGATTCAAGGCAAATCCTTTAGTATGTTCATTTATAGGAACTTTGAATATCTCAACAACATCAAAGGGAAACTAGTGTGTATATTCTAAGTCTAGATGCTCTCAGATGGAGTCAATAGCTCTAATCCTAGTAGGCCCTATTCCTCTGTTATTCTAGAAATGGTTTTATCAAACATAATTGTTTATACCTGGAGCTCTATGTGCTCCAGTTCTAAATATCCAGTCCATCTCTAATTTAGCTAAGGCTCTCTCATTATCTCCCAACCTCGGGTTAATTTTAATATTCTGTAGTACCCTAAATCTAAATCTATGCGTAGGGTTGGAAATGATGTGCTTAGCTAGCGCATTGAGCTCATTTTGTCTACGTATATCATAAGTATGATTGTATATGCGCTCTCTTAGTTTCCTCTTAGTGAGGCCAACATAGAACGCTGAACATAGCTCACAGTTGGCCATGTAGACTAAATTCATGGTATCACAATTTGTATAGCTCCTAGGTATAAAGTGAAAATGTCCATCGGGGTGTGTATATTCCTGGATGGGATTGATGTGTTGACACATACTACAATGATTGCATGGAAAAGTTCCTGTCTTAACAAATTTAATTTCATCTCTAGATGGCATATCATTTGAGTTGTATGAAAATATTGTTTTCAAGTTATCACATGTCTTGAAAACAAAACTGGGTCTACTACCTACTATTTCCCTTGTGTCATCATTGATTCCAAGAAGGTTCCAATGTCTGTTAATAATCATCTTGATTTCATGTATATCATTGGTGTATTTCAATATGTAATTAATTTTTGTGTTCTGTTTAGACGAAGTGGGAAACTGTAACTTTTTGACTTCAAATTGACAAATGTGGGATCACAAAGCAGTAATTACATTTGTGAAACATAACAGAACAAGAACATCTGGAATATTGGACTTCTTGGACTTTGTTAAACTTGTAGGGGACTCTAAAGCATATGCCCTACCTTATGTCATTAATGTTTAGAAAAAATATTCAGGATAGGGGAAGAGGAGGGAGCAAGTTAACTAAGTATTTTTTTTCTTAATAATACTATTTAAATAATGCATGATTCTCTTTGATTGTTATAAAGTTTTTTCAGTTATATTTAAATGTAATGGGGATACTAATGTAAATAGGTGCTGCAGTTTTTTCTTTTTGTTTTTCTTTCTCCTTTTTTCTATCTTTCTCCCAGTTCAGTTTTAAGAAATATAGGCACTACAATGTTAAAAAAGATATGGATAAAAGAGGATGACGAAAAATGAGTGTGCTTTTTCTCATTCTTGCATAGGCGAATAACTGGGTTAAGGCCATCAGCTTAATCTACTAACATGTTTTAAGACAAAGCAAGTAAATGAAAAAGAATACTGAATATTATAAGGATTTTTAGTACACTTTTTTGGCCAGTTCTCTTGTCTCTAGCAAACAATCTTTTAAAGAGAAATGGCTTGGAGAAAATGTTTTCTAAAAGCAGTTGAGTGTTTTCCCAGCTGAGAGAGCTATAGAGATAAGATGAAACCAGACAGCACTTAATAGAACCACAGGCTGTACCACACATCTTAGCATGGATAACCTTTCTTTTAGGCTGTGTGGCTGTCAGTTTGGACCATTTGTTCCTATTAGGAGGATAAAACTTTAATATTTGAAGATGTACATAATTTTGTGTGTTGTTATTAAGCTGACATGTTTTGGGGGCATTGTGTGTGTGTGTGTGTGTGTGTGTGTGTGTGTGTGTGTGTGTGTATTTTTGTTTGAAGGTTTTCAATAAAACAAAAAGCTGTTATACATAAAAGGTGAGAATAATAATGTCAAGAATATGATGCTTTCTATAATGTCTTTAAATGTTAATGTACTCACAGAAAAATTCAAAAAAGAGTAGTGAACTATATTAAAAAATGTGGAGTGCAAACAGCTATGCTACAGGAGAAACACTTGGAAAGAACTGAACATGTGAATTTGATAAAGAAAGGTTTTCAGGTTGGTTATTGAGTAGAATACCTGGGGAAGGCAAGACAGGAGTACTTATATTAATTGCAAGAGGAGCTCCAATAGCAATAGAAGAGGATAAAAAGGACAATAACGGCAGATTTGTAGTACTAAGGGGCTACTGCCAGGGGAGGAAGATTACACTGGCATGCATTTATATTCCAGCGAAAACTGCTATAATGGAACTTAAGAAACTTCTGGGAGAAATAATCAGCTTTCAGCAAGGAATATTATTTATACATGGGGACTGAAACTTGATTTGCAACAGTGAAGATGTGTCTGAGGGCCCAAAAGATAAATATAACAAAGGAGGGTAGATTTTTAAAGAAATTTATGAAAATATTTGGCAAGGAAGATGTGAATTCAGTACTAGGAGTTTGGAGTGAATTTACATATTATTCCCCAAGATACAAAAAAGTACAGTTTTGTACCTACTATAAATGTAGATGTTCGAGTGCTCATACAGCTGCAGGCATAACAGATGGGTTATTCTGCCTTCAGGCGGGTCCTCGGTTGGCCAAATTCCAAAGTCTAGGTCCGGCGTCGGTTGTCGTCGCTTCTTCTCTGATGTCAGTGCGGCAGGGGTATAAAAGAGGCAGCCGACGCCATTTTCTTCAGTTTTTCTTGCCCCAGATGTCAGGTGCCCCCAGAAGGAAGGCAAACATAATGTTATGCAAAGATGCAATGTTGATAAATCAAAAACAGTAGTTGCAAGCAAATACACCATAAAAGAATACCCCAAAAAGGTTACATGAAAAGTGTTTGTCATAAGGCCTGTCCTAAGAGGGGATGGAGGGAGGGAAACCTGGACTGCAGCTGTATGAGCACTCGAACATCTACATTTATGGTAGGTACAAAACTGTACTATGTTCATCGTGCATACAGCTGCAGTCATAACAGATGGGTAGAATCCCAAAGCTAAGTAAGGGTGGTAGGCACTAAGTGGAACTAGGAGGGGCTAGGATGCCCTGCAGGACTGCTGTGGCAAAGCCCGCTCTAGATTTTGAGTACAGTGGGAGGTGATAGTGCTTGGAGAAAGTGTGCACTGAACTCCAGGTGGCTGCTTCCAAAATGTCCTTGGTAGGGACCCCCCTGAGGAAGGCTGCAGAGGTAGCTGTGGCTCTGGTGGAGTGGGATCTGATACATGCAGGCACAGTTTTTCCATGGAATGAGTAACAAAAACGTATGCAGTGGGCTATCCATTTTGAAATTGTCTGTTTGGAAATAGCCTTTCCCTGAGCACCTACAGCATAGGACACAAAGAGTTGCTCAAATTTCCTGAATGGCTTTGTTCTGTCCAAGTAGTAACAAATTTGTCTGTGAATGTCCAAGGAATGTAGTAGTCTTTCCCCTTTGTTTTGTGGATTAGGATAAAAGGTAGGTAAGTGGATAGTCTGATTCAAAGCTACACTGGATACTACCTTTGGCATAAAGATAGGATTGGTTCGTAAGGAAACTCTGTCTTGATGGAAAATGATGAATGGTTGCACAGCCATGAGGGCCTGTAGCTCCGAAACCCTGCATGCTGAGGTGATAGCCAGAAGAAAGGCTGTTTTCCATGACAAGTACTGTAACTCTGTTGAAGAAGCTGGCTCGAAGGGAGGAAGGGTCAGCTTTTCCAATACGTAGTTGAGGCCCCAAGCAGGGACTGGTGGTTGGGGTTTTAAATTCTTTGCCCCTCTGAGGAACTGCCTTAAGAGAGGGTGAGAGAATAATGGAGGATCTGTGTTGTATTGTGCAGAAATGGCTGAAGCGTGGATCTTGATGGAGGAGAAGGAAAGTCCATTGTTTAACATCTCAGCTAGGTACTGTAAAATTTGAGGTATATTTATTACCCAAGGATTCTGTCCCTTTTCTTGATTCCAGGCACAAAATCGTTTCCATTTGGCGGAGTAAGCCTTTCTAGTAGAAGGTCTTCTGGCCTCCAAGATGACATCCTGCACCTCCTTGGAGAGGAGAAACTGTTGGGATTTAGAGTTTTGAGATGGCTATGAAGGGTTTTGTAGTTGTGCTGGGACAACAGAAGAGGGACTAGAGGTAGGATCCATGGTGGGGAATGTGTCAGGCTCCTCAGGAGCAGATACCAGTGTTGTCTTGGCCAGTCTGGAGCAATGAGAATCATTTTCGGCCTCTCTGCTCTGGCTTTTAATAGAACTTTGGGCAGCAGAGGAAGAGGCGGGAAGGCATAGACTGTCAATGTTGCCCAATTGAAGGAAAGGGCGTCCACTTTCCAGGCCTGTGGATGATAGGTCCTTGAACAAAATTTTTTCAACTGGCAATTTCTGTGGTTAGCAAAGAGATCTATGTCTGGCTGTCCCCATGCCTGAGTTATCTTTGTGAAAAGTTGAGTATGCAACTTCCATTCGTGTGGATCTGTCATATTTCTGCTTAGGTTGTCTGCCAGTGTGTTTTCCTTCCCTGGCAGGAATTGTGCCTGCAGTTGAATTTCCAATTCCAGTGCTGTGTTCCATAGGGTCATGGCTTGCCTGCACAGGGAGTATGAATGAGTTCCCCCCTGTTTGTTTATGTACCACATCACTGTGGTGTTGTCTGTCCTTATCAATAGCTGGCCTGGATGCAGTAGGTCTTTGAAGGTCATAATAGCCTTTTGCACAGCTAGCATCTCCTTTTGGTTGATGTGAAGGTGCTTCTCTTTTCGGGTCCATTTTCCCTGAATGCACTGATCTGTCATGTGTGCTCCCCAGGCATAGTCTGAGGCGTCTGTTGTGATGATTTGAGTTGCTTGAGGTACACAGAAAGGAAGACCTGTGTTTCTTTGGCAAGCTTGAGTCCACCACAAAAATTCCTTTTGAAGGCATGGAATGAGTGGGATAATTGTTTCCAAGCTGTGGCTGTGTTGAGACCATAAGTTTTTCAGGTACCATTGAAGTTTCCTCATATGCAGCTTTGCACATGGGATTAGTAGGATGCAAGATGCCATGAATCTCAGAGCCTGCAGGATTTTCCTTACAGTTAGCCTGGTGTAAGTTGCCATTTTTATGAAGTATTGAGACAGTTGCCCTTGCTTGTCTGGCATGAGGTAGGCCATCTGGGCGGTTATATCCAAGCTGGCACCCAGGAAAATTATTTGTTGAGAGGGTATTAGTTTTATTTCTTTTTGTTGACTGTGTATCCCAGGAAGTTCAACAGTTTTATTACAAACACCAGGTGCTGCAGTAGTATGTCCTTGCTGTCTGCTTGGATCAGGCAGTCGTCCAGATATGGGTAGATTTGTATCCCTTGTAGTCTGCAGAAGGCGATTACTGATGCCAGGCATTTCATAAACACTCTGGGTGCAGTAGATAAGCCAAAGGGCAATGCAGAGAATTGGCAATGGGTTGAACCTGCAAGAAATCTGAGGTATCTTCTGCAATCTTGTCTGATAGGGACATGCAGGTATGCCTCCTTGAGGTCCAATGTTACCAGCCAAGACTCCTTGCCCAGCATGGGAAGAAGCTGCTGTAATGTGAGCATCTTGAATTTTGGCACCTGTAGATATGTGTTTAGAATGGATAGGTCTAAGATAGGTCTCCAATCTTTGTCTTTCCTCTGTACCAGGAATAGTCTGGAATAAAACCCTTGACCTTGTTCTTTTGCAGGTACCTCTTGAATTGCTTTCATGTCCATGAGAGCTGAAACTTGTTTTGTGCCTCTGCCCTTTGATTTTGTGGCAGGTTTGGCATGCATCTCATTTTTGGAAGGGTGTGAAAGTGGAACCTGTAGCCTCTGTCTATAATGTCCAGAATCCATTTGTCTTTTGTAACAATATGCCAATTTTTTGAGAATAATGTCAGTTTTCCACCCAAAGGTGCTGCCATTAAAGCTTTGCTTGGCAGGTGTAGGGGGAAGTCATTGTGTCTGTTTTCTAAAAGACTGTGATCTATCTTCTCCACCTCTTGGGGTTGGTGCTTGCCACTGTCTGGCTCTGAAAGATCCTTGAGGTTGCCCTCTACCCCTTGGGCACCTGTATCTGCTCCTTTGAGGTCTGTCCATGGCTGGAAAGGACCAATTTTTTGAAGGCCAGTTTCTTCTGAAATGTGGAGGCTGTACCTGCAGGAAATCTTTCACTGTTTGCATTGATTTTGCTTTTTCCTCCATTTTCTTTAGCACCTCCTCAGCTTTAACACCAAACAATACATCTTTTTGAAGAGGTGCATCTAATAATTTAGCTTTGACATGATCTGGTAAGGTTTGCTCTTTGAGCCAAGCATGCCTACGTATAACAGACCCCGTAACAGCAGCTCTACATGAGGCCTCTAAAGCATCAAAACCACACTGCAAGGTATGTTTACCCACTTGCTCTGCACCATGCAACAAATCCTGCAACTCTTTTAAATCTGGTTGTTCTGGTTGTGTCATCTTGCTTTTCAGCTGAGATATCAAAAACTGTTGATACTTTAACATATGGAACTGACAGTTTAATGCCCTCATGGTTAAAGTGGCCGAGGTGTACACTTTTTCCCCCACCTTTCTAAAGCTCTGGAATCTCTCTCTGAAGGTAATGGATTTTTAGCAGTAGAGGCATTAATTCCCTTGGGACCCTGTGAAATTGTTTCTGGGTCAGCAGTATGGCTTTTATATAGGAACTGGTGAGAGTCAGGAACCCAGTAATACCTGTCTGGTTTAACAGGAGCTGGAGGCAAAGAATCAGGATTAAGGCTGGCTTCTGTGTACACATCATCCAATATATCTAAAACAGGAGGGATAGCCAGAGGCCTATGCTGGGGGAGCAGAAGAAATTCCCTGAGCCTTTTCTTGGAATCTGAGTAATCTTGGCCTTCCCAGTGAAAGTGTTCCCTCAATGTATGCAGGGTTCCCCCAAAAGAGAAGTCCTCAGGGGGGGGAGACCGAGGGAATGGACTCCTCTGCATCAGAGTCTTCGAATGGAGAATAGGCATAATCCTGGTCCTCAGATAGTTCTGAGGTAACAGAAGCTTGATCTGAGGAAGGGCAGTCTTCCTCTAATTTGGGCCTTTTGTCAGAGGGGGGTTGAGAACCCCTGATAAGAGTAATCAAATCCTCAGCCATTTTAAGCATCTGTTTTTTAGGCATGGTGCCTTGAGAGGGGCTCTGGGGAACCTGTTTTTTGGTTTTCATGGCTGCTTTAGATTTAGTGAGGGCTTTAATGGAGAAGGAGGAAGGCCTGAAGACCCCTTGAGAAATGGCAGGCCTGTCTAAATTCTGAGTTTCCCCGCCAGGTGTGGCGTCGGGATCTGTAGTAGGAAAGGGGGCCGAGAAGCCTGCGACCTCGGGTACTGAAGACACCGGTAATGCATTGTCATTGGTACTCAGGGGAGTAGGCGCCTCACTGAGTACCGGGGAACCGGTAGTCGGTCTTAGCGTGGTTTCAGAAGGTGGTGCGGACCTCGTATGTCGGTCCTTATCTTTGCGTTTTTTTGCTCAAAACTGGAGTCGGAGTATCCAACGACATAATATAATTAAATTTTTTGCCAAAAAAGTGAAGGGCGAACTCCGCCCAATGCTTAATAGTGCGCTTATTGAATCTAGCACAAAAATGGCAGGCCGAGACGTCGTGGTCTGGGCCTAAGCAAGGTATACAGACAGAGTGGAAATCCTTATGCAGTATTTGCTTCCCACATGAAATGCAATTATTAACTTTGTCTGACATCGGTCTGAGGCAAGAAAAGTTTCCCCAATGGGGTACTTAGCTTTCAAGAAGACTTCAGCTGAAATACTTTCGTAAATCTCAGGAGCTGGCCGACCGGCACTTGCAAACTGCTTCGGGCACCGCGCGGCAAGAAAGACTGAAGAAAATGGCGTTGGCTGCCTCTTTTATACCCCTGCCGCACTGAAGTCAGGGAAGAAGTGACAACAACCGACGCCGGACCTAGACTTTGGAATTCGGCCGACCGAGGACCTGCCTGACGGCAGGATAACCCATCTGTTATGACTGCAGCTGTATGCACGATCAACATCTGGGCTAGGCTAGACAGAATTTAGATTTCACAGGAACATGTGCATTTAATTGAAGCTCTTAATATGCACCCAATAACTATTTCAGATCATGTGCCTATAATAACTAAATTAAAATCACAGCATAATGAAATAAAAATGAAACAATGGCACTTTCCCACCTATCTGTTGAAAAAAGAGGAATTTAGGTAATGGGTGGTGGAAATTATTTGGGACCTAATATAAAAGATAGAAATTTCTTCTGAAAATATAACTATGGACTGGGATAAAATTAAACTAGAGTTTAAAATAGGGCAGAAATAAAAGAAAGGGATATATGGTTAAGAAGTAGCAAGAATTATTTAGAGGGAATGACAAACGTTAAAGTACTGCAAAATAGGGGGAATCTCACAGAGCAAGAGAAGCAGCAACTGCAGAATGCTAAACAGAAAATAAGGGGTTACCTCGATAAAATGCATGACTTTAGAAATATTGCTGTTAAGCAACTGTTTTTCATAACTCAGAGCACAAAATCTTTAAGCACAATGTCTCAGGCAACAGAAAGCAGAAAGGACTGTCACCATGCTGAGAGCCTATAACAAGGAAGATAACAAGATATCCTGTAGAAGTATTAGAAATCTTTTGGAAAATCTATGAACGTATGTATAAAGCAGAGAAATGTGGAAATCAAGAAAAGGTACAAGTGGAAATGTTCATGGAAGAATTAAATATGCCAGGGTTAAAGGTAGAGGAGACTCAATTACTAACAGGCTAGGAGGAAATGAGATAAAAATGGTGATGTATAACCAATCTACAGGAAAGTCCCCAGGAATAGATGGTATTACTGTGGAAGTTTGGAAGCTAGGAGAGAAAAAAACTGCTCAAGATCTGGTAGGTGTTGTTTGACAACATTTTAAGAGGAGAAGTACCAACATCCTGGAAGAAAGTGGAGGCCTTTGGCTTAGCTTCTTTAATTTTGTAACCCGAAAGGATATGAAACTGTCTCAGTATGTTCCACAACAATCTAACGTCCCTTTCTGGTTTTGTCAGATATAAAACAATATTGCCTGCAAATAGAGCCAGCTTTTCAAGACTACCATACCAATTATATCCTTGAATTTCAAATGCCCTTATTTATTTTGCCAATGGTTCTAAATATAATGCAAATAAAAAAGGGGACAGATGACACCCCTGCCTGGTATCTCTGCTCAAGCAGAAATTATCAGAGAGGACACCACCCACTTTAATTTTTGAATTTGGATGCAGATCCTTAAGAAGCATAGCAAGAGTTATACAGAATATTGTATTCATAAAGTAGCAGAAAGTATTCTAAGACCTGAGCCAACATGAGAATGAAAAGGGGAGATTTTGTCAATAGGGATTACTGCAAGTGGGGTACTGAAAATAGGCAAGAGGAAACTGGAATTTACTGGAGAAAACTGGCAAAGGAACTAGGTACTTGGAGTAAACAGCTATAGAGGGAAAGGTAATAGAATGGAATGAGACCAAAAAGACATTCTGTTTGCAGGCTAGAGACTGCCTTCCCTACCAGCGATTGATATCACAGTACAGCAAAGGGGAAAGGGATAGGGAACTCCTAAGTGAAAGGCCTTTCTCTGGTAGAGTTTTTAGTTGAATCTAGAACAGAAGCTGCTGTTAAAAACAGGTAATTAATAGGGCATAAAAATATTGCATAGTAACTGCAAGACTCAATCAGAGGAGGTTAGCAAAGACTGGGAAGAGAGACTGGATAAGCAATTTAGAAGGGAACAATGGGAGAACATATGTATGTCTCCCAAATGTGCAAGAAAGTCTAAAATGTTTAGGAATTTTTTGCTTGAAAGTATTTGCATGTGTTTAATATCCCGAGAGTCCAAAGAATTTTTTTTTCTCAGGTAGATGGCAAATGGAGGTGTGATATGGAAGAAAGCGGTAACTGGGAACATATGTTTTGGGAGTGTAAAGAGCTGAATTCCTTACAGAGTACTCTGTCATAAATATTATATAAGCACATTAATGTAACTAAGGAAATGATTCTTTTGAGTTGGGACGCAGGATCTGAATTGTTTTGACATAGGTAAGGCCTTAAGTTTTATTCTGGTGGTTGCCAAAAAGCAATTACTAGAAAATGGAAATCAAAGTCCAAATCAACTGTATCTGAAGTGTTGAAAAATGTAACAAATATAAAATAACTGTCAGTGGGATCTTTAGAAAATGGAAGGAGCAAATTACATAGGAATAAATGGAAACTGTGAGAACAATACATGCAGAATAATGTTCTGGAGGAGAAGTGAGATTTAAGGGAAGTCAGGAATTGAGGAATGTATGTAAAGTTGGACTGATGACGTTATAAAAATAACATGTAATGTATAATTTAAGTAACTGAAAACATATTAATTTAGCTTGTTTCATATTAATGTACATTTGTCTATGTTTTAAATGATAATTTAATAAAGGTGTTTAAAAACTAGATATCATCCACAAACCATAATTCTTTTTCCTTGTCTACCACATCAATTATATCCCTGAATTTGTGGGTCCCATATCTGTTTACCTAAAGGTTTCACTAAAAGATGGGAAGGGGACAAGTCCCTGCCCATTCCCTCTATTCAAACTCAAGGTGACAAAGGATTACTCCTACCTTTATTTCTGCCTCTGATCCATCATATGTTCTCCTTATTAACTGTACTATATTTGGGAATGTAAATACTAACCTTGCACTACTCATGAATTCTTGTTAGACACTTTCTCTGCATTCAAACTAATAAACAATATTTTTTTTATATTCCAATTCCCTCTGAATCATCTTTGTTCTATTAATTTTATCACTCCCTTGTTTCCCTTTCAGAAAGCCACACTGATCCACATCTATCAGATTTGGGAACACATTTCCACTTTCTTCATGAATGTAGACAAACACTTTGTAATTGTGAACACCAGAAAAGCCAAAAAAAAAAAAAACATTGATCTGAAGAAGTCTCCCTATAAGGAGAGTTGAAAAGTGCTTAATAAAACGGACTTTATTTTTTACTTGTGGGTGATCAGTGGAGTGACTTCCTAGCTTTTTTTATCCACTTTGTAATTGTGACTTACGATCAAAACTGGTGTACCTGAGGTAGGGTCTGCAGGATCCTTTTTTAACAAGAAACATCTTTATTAAACCATAACTTATGACATACGCAAGCATACATTTATATAAGTGAAACAAACCACACTGACACAATCCTAGTTGCAAGCATTTTACATCACAAACCATACTGACGCACTCCCAGTTGCAAACATTATACAACACTTATAATCTACCCGATCATTTTCAGTCAAACATTACATATCTAATTTAAGACCTGCCTTTTTTTAAACCTCACTCTTCTGCTGTATGTATTGTTTCCACAATTCCCATTTTTTCCAATGTAGTTTGCTCCTACTCTTTTCTAAAGATCTCAATTCCAGTTGTTTTATCTCTGATAAACACTTATAGCTCAGTGTGGCTTTGTGAAAGGGGAAACAAAAATGATACAATTAATAGAACAAAGATGATTCAGAAAGAATTAGAATATAAAAAATATGCGGTGGTGCAGCGGTAGCATTGCTGCCTCACAGCAAGAGGTTCTCCCGTTCGATTCTCGGCTGGAGTGCGGGGAGTGCCTTCTGTGTGGAGTCTGCATGTCCTCCCCATGATTGGGTGGGCGTTCGAAAGGCATGCGTAAATGGGCGTGCCTTTGTTGAAGGTTGAATATTGAGCTGGCACCTCTGCGTTCGTGAAAATCTACTGCCAATCATTAGCCGACCAGAGTTCCGCTCTGGCGACCCCTAACCGGGAAAAGCAGAAAGACAACAACAACAACAACAGCTGATAAGTTTGAATGCAGAGAAAGTGTTTAAAGGGAATTCACTATTTCTAGTATAGTTGGTTGAGATTTTGATTTCCATTTTCTAGTAGTTGCTTTTTTGGCAGCTACCATAATAAGCGACAAGGCCTTACCAGGCCTAGGCAATTCTAATTCTGTATCATAGCTCAGAAAAATCATCTCCCCTGTCACACCAATCTGCCCACCCAATACCTCCAACAGTGCATCCTGCAGGAGACCTTTAAAGTCTGCCAACTTGTCACACTCCCAGAAAATGTGTTCCCAATCACCCCTTTCATCCTCATCAAAACTCCAACATTTGCTGTCTACCTGAGGAAAAATTCTCTGGAGCCTACTTGGGGTATAAAAAATATCTATGTAAACATTTGCAAACACAAATCCTAAATCTTCTAGATTTTGTTGCATATTTGGGAGACATTCATATATCTTCCCATTGTTTCCTTGTGAATTGATTATCCAGTCTCTCTTCCTAATCCATTCCTAACCTCCTCTGATTGATTCATATACTTATCAAGCAATATTTTATATGGTCTACTAATTATTCCTTTTTTTAATGGCAACTTCTGTTCTAGGTTCTACTAAAAACTCTACTGGTGCTGTTTTTTTCATTTAGGACCCCCCATTTCTTTCTCTTTGCCTATACTCCAATATCAATCTTTGATAGGGAAAGCAATTTCTAGCCTGCAGTCCAAATAAATTCTTAGTATCTTTCTAATCTATCATCTTTCCCTGTCTTATTTGTTTCCCAGTACCTTGGTTCCTTTGTCAGTTTTCTCCAATGAATTCCAGCCCCTCTTGCTTATTGTCTATAGCCCTAATTGCAGTGATCCATACTGGCAGAATCTCCTTTCTCCATTCCAGTGTTGGCTTAGTTCTTAAGATACTTTCTGCTACTCTAGAGATATAACATTCTGTATGATTATTGTTATTCTCCTTACCGGCCTGCATCCAAAATCCCTGTTTCCCCTTGTTTCTTGAGCATCCCCCTGTTTCATCATCCTTTTCCACTTTCAATTATAGTTTTCTGCTTGTGCTATGTATAGGAGCCTTAACTGTGTAACTCTGAAATACCCGTTCAAATTGGGTAATACCAATCTGCCTTGTTCTACTAGAAGAATCAGTTTATCCCACTTGACTCTTGCCATCTTCCCATCCCAGATAAAGTCCTTAAGCTCTTTATTAATTGCTATCCACAACTTCTCCTCTGGTGATAGAAATATGCCTGCCCTCTGTGTAAGACTAATGGGGTTAAAAAAAAAATTAACTGCTTGTATCTTACTATCCATATCCATACGACAAAGCTTCCATTTCCTCAGTTTTTGTATTATCTTTTGTTTAGTTTCTTCACACATATCCTTAGCTGCCACACAATAAGTTTTAATCCACACTCCTAAATATATCATGTTCCCATAAATATGGATGTGTGGGTACATAATTTACTGCTATTGCCTTTGTTTTAGCTTCATTAATTTTGTATCCTGAAAAAGATCTGAAACTATCTCAAAATGTTCCACAACACTGTAATGTCATCTGCAAATAAAACCAACTTTTCTTAACTACCATTCCAATTATGTCCTTGAATTTCTGAGTCTCTTATTTTCCTTGCCAATAGTTCTAACTGCAATGCAAATAATAAAGGGAAAGAGGACATCTCTGCCTGGTTCCTCTGCTCAAGCAGAAATTATCAGAGAGGACCACACCCACTTTAATTTTCACCTCTGATCCCTCATATATTCTCCTTATCAACCTTATAATTGTTTCGGGAATTGCAAATGCTTCCATTGCCCTGCTCATAAAGTCCCAGCTTACTCTGTCAAATGCTTTCTCTGCATCAAGACCCACCACCACCAACAGTATTTTCTTACATTCTGCCTCCCTCAGGAACACCAATGTTCTGTTAATGTGGTCAAATATTTGCCTGCCTCCCACAAAACCACACTGATCCACATCTATTAATTTTGGCATTATTTTAGCCATTATAAACATGGACACTTTATAATTATGGTTTAGTACTGAAAGGGGCCTGTATAAAGCTGGATCTGATGGATCTTCACCCTCTTTATGTATTACAGCTACCACTGCTTTCTTCCAGGATGTTGGTCCTTGTTCTCCTCTTAAAATACTGTTAAACAAAACCTTCCACATCTTTATCAGTTTTTTCCCTCCTATCTTCCAGACATCCACAGGAATACCATCTATTCCTGGGGACTTTCCTGTAGATTGGTTATACATCACAATTTTTATCTCATCTCCTCCTATCCTAACTGCTAATAAATGAGCATCATCTCTCTCTAACCTTTGCATATTTACTTCATCCGTAAACATTTGCATTTGTATCTTTTCTTGATTTCCATATTTCTCTGCTTTGTACAGACTTTCATAGAATTTCTGAAATATTTCTAATTACTCTACAGGACTCTCTTGTTACCTTCCTTTTTATAGGCTCCCTAAGCTTGGTTGTTGCCGGAGTCATTGTACTAAAAGTTTTCGTGCTCTAGTGTTATCAAAAAACAGTTGCTTAATAGCAATCTTTCTAAACTCATGTATATTATCAAGGTACTCCCTTATTTTCTGCTTACCATTCTGCACTGACCCTCTTCTTGTTTTATGAGATTCTCCCTATACTGTAGTACTTCAAGATTTGTCCTTCCCTCTAAATAATTATTGTTATTTCTTAACCATAGTTCCCTTTATTTTATTTCCACCCTATTTTTAAACTCCACCTTAATTTTATCCCACTCCCTAGCTATATTTTCAGAAGTAATTTATATCTTCTTGAATACCACCTGATTAATCTCCACTACTCATTCCTTAAACTTCTCTCTTTTTAAGATGGGTGGGAAAGTGTCTCATTTTTATTTCATTACCCTGTGTTGTTTAGTTATTATTGGTGCATGATCTGAAATAGTTATTGGGTGCATATCAAGAACTTCAATTAAATCATATATGCCTGTGAAATGTCAGTTCTATCTAGAGTAGCCCAGTTTTGATATCTTAGGGAATAATATATAAATTCAATCCGGGGTCTGCAAGATCCTTGACTTTACACTACCGCCACTGATTTCTTCCATGATGAAGGCCCCTTTCAAAACATAAACAATGCTTTCCAAATCTTCAACACCCTCCTTCCTAATTTCCATATTGCTATGGGAATCCCATCTATTCTTGAAGACTTCCCTGCTGCTTGATTTATACATCATATTTTTGTCTTTTATCTGCTGTGAATGTTAACTGTTGAGCTTCTATTTCAACAAGTAGTGGAATATTTACAATTTCTGAAAAATGTTTCAAATGTGTATTTTCATAATTTCCCCAGCCTCTGTTCTATATAAATGTTCACAAAATTGCCCCAAATATACTGGTTGTCTCTTTAGGACTCCTAGTTAATCTTTTTGTCATGAGGTCCCTAATTCTAGCTACAGCTTTTTCCATTTTCTGTTGCCTAAATATTTCAGCGAACATTTTCTGTACTGTGGAACTACTGTCAAAAACAAACGTAATTACAGATTTACTAAACTCATGATGATTGTTCAGATGCTCCCTTAATCTTTTGTTCTCTATGTCTGCAACATTTTAACTTTTGTCAATCCTTCTAAATATTGTCTTACTTTTCTCCATCTCTTGCTACCTTAATTCCACTATACTTTTAAGTGTTTTTTTAATTCTATCACAAGACCTACTCAGCCCCTCTGGAATGCTTCCTATCTGCCCTACTAACTCTTGAATTTTATTACCTATTCTTTGATTTCCCCTTTTTAATTATATGTGAGAAACAACAACTATTTTCTTTTATTTTAGTTTCCTGCGTCTTAACTCTTTTAGGTGCATGGTCAGCTATTTCTATTGGAAGGGTCTCAATATTTTCAACAAAATACACATGCTCCTGTGATCCATACTTTGTCTAGCCTGTCCCAGTTACTGTATGCTGAAGAATGATATGCAAATTCTCTCAAATAAAATCCTTCATACCAAATACTTCCATATAAATCTTTACAAATATACCTTCTCTAGTTACAGCTTTCCTTTTAGGGTTCCTTGACACATCTTCAGTGCTACAAACAAAACTCTAGTCACCACCCAGAAGTAAAAGGTCCTGCATGAAAATAATTATTTTTCCAGTAACTCTTTTAAGCTCCATAATTGCAGTTTTATATGGAACACAGAAGCATACCAAGGTAAGCCTCTTTCCTTGCCATTATCCCCACACTCTCATAACTATTCTATTAATGTATATTTTCCTTTTCTACCACACCTGGAGCACTTCTTCCTATCAATATCAACACTCCTTTTGCTTTAACTTTCAAGATGGCTGAACATTAATTAATAGATTAATTTCAGCTCTCCTAGTGTGAAAACAGAAACTCAGAAGAGACAACCTGTAAACTACTATTTTTGGGTAAATTTTAGTAACTGGCTAGTAAGTACAATGCCTGGATGCCAGCAAAAAAAGAAATTCAGGGAACCTCAAAAGAAAATGAATCACAAAAGGTGAGGAAAAAGTACAGACTTGGAAAAACTCTGCAGCTGTTCAGCAAAAAGCAGTGCAAGCTCCAGATTTGGTGCATGACAGGACTTCACCTAGAGGAAAAAATAAGTCAAATGCACTCAGAGCTGATTAAAATAAACAAAACATTGAAGGAGTATACCAACCCAAATAAAAGTCTGGAAAAAGTGAAGAATCTTTAAAAAGATATTCAGATAAGGTGAAAAAAATGCAAAAATCAGAGGTCGAAATGAAGAAAGGCTGGCTGAATATCAGACTGCTGAAGAAGAGATGTTTCAAAAATAACAGAATTAGGGGACAGAGCACATAGGGAAAACCTGAGATGTTTTGTTGTACCAGACAGCTGGAAGGAACAGACTGTATTAAATTTATGAAAGCATAAATAAGCAACTGGACTGGTATTCCACAGCAGGAGTTGTTAATTGAAAGGGCACAGTGTGTGTATGCTCTAAATCTAGCCATGAGAAAGCAACCCAGACCTTTAACAGTAAAGATACAATCCTACCAACAGGAGGCGTTGATCCTGACAAAACTGTGGCTGAAGGACAAAGTACTAACAGTGGGAGACTGTAGAGTGTTTGTGGAAAATGAAAACTCACTGTACACCAGGCAGAAGAGGAGTAAATTTATTTCACTAATCAGGGAATGTCGTGAAGCAGGCATGAGATTCAAGCTGCTGTACCCAGCTATTTTCAGAATAACTTTTCTTGAAAGGACAAAATCATTTTTAATGCAGAACATGCTAAGGAGTAAATACAAAAAAAATTGTCCAACAAAAAGTGAGCTATGAAACAGAAGGAGAGTCTGCTTCTTGTTCTTCTGGTAATAAAGTCCAGAGAGAGAGAGATTGTACCAGTAAAACCGTTTCCAACAGAAAATGCTTGAGACACAGAAAAAAGCAAAAAAAAGTTGATTAGAAGAACTGGGAGTATGTTGGAAATGAATCAGAGACTGGATTTGGGAGAAGGAGATCAACAGGAATAAATCTGGCAAGTCAGAAATTGTCAAATGTAGGATTATAAACCATTAATTATATTCATGAAACATGACAGAACAAGAAAACCTGGAAATACTGGACTTTTTTTTGACTTTGTTAAACTTGTAGGGGACTCCAAAGCATATGCCCTACTTCATGTCATTAATGTGTGGAGGAACACTTAGAGGGGAAGAGGAAAGAAAGAGTTAACAGTAAGTAAAACAAACTTTTATTCTCAATAGTAATATTTCTATAGTGCAGAAAAAAGTTTATGATAAAAGAAAAAAATATGTGCTTTTCCTCATTCTTGCATAGGGGAATGACTGGATTAAGGCTCTTGGCTTTAACCAGCAACATGTTTTGAAAGAAAGCAAATAAAAAACACTGAATATCACAAAGCTCTCCTCTAGCAAATAAATAAATTAAATACTTGTAGAAGCAGCTCTGTATCTGGTTCTCATGTCTCTGTGGAGACAATTTGATAAAAGAGCAATAAAAACAAATACTTCTTTCTTTTAATGGCTTTCTATCAATGGCTAAGAGGTAATGTTTTCTGAAAGCATTCAAGTGTTTTCTCATTTTGGATGAGCAATAAAGATCAGACATAACCAGACAGCACTAGTAGAATTACAGGCTACACAAGCATGCATAAACTTCCTTTTCGGTTAATCCAGGTCTGTGAGTGTGGCTGCCAGTCTGAGACAACTGCTCCTACCAGGACGGTAAGAACATCAACATTTGAAGTTGTACATAGTTTTGTGTGTTAGTATTACATTAAAAGGTTTTAGGAGTGTATTGCGGTGTGCTTTATTTTGAGGGCTTTCAATAAAACAAAGTTTTCTAGGATGTGACATGGGCTCAAATGGATATGACAAGAAACACGTATAAAAGATTAACCTGCCAAACATTAATGAATACATGAAACACATAAGCATTAACTAGACACTTAAAAAAAGCTGTTATACATAAAAGGTGGGAATAATAACTTTTAAACATAATGACACTTTCTATATTATATTTAAAGGTAAATTTTCTCACAGATATACAAACAAGAGTAGTAATGCAGAGTGCTAATAGCTATGCTACAGTAGACACATATGGAAAGAACTAAATGTGAATTTCATAAAGAAAGGTTTCCAAGACTGTTATTTAGCAGAATACCCGAGACAAAAGAAAAGTACTTATATTAATTGCAAGAGATGCTCCAATAGTGATAAAAGAGGATACAAAAGATAATGGTAAATCTGTAGTACTAAGGGGCTACTGGCAAGGGAGGAGGATTAGAGTGGCATGTATTTATATCCCACCTAAAACTGCTATAATGGAGTGTAAGGAAATTCTGGGGAGAAATAATCAGCTTTCAGCATGGACTATTACTTATAGGTGGGGGCTGGAATTTTATTTGCAGCAGTGAAGATGTATCTGGGGGGGTCCAGAAGGGAAAATATAACAAAAGGGTAAGTTTTTGAAGAAATTTATGAAGATACTTGGTATGGAAGATGTGAATTCAGCAGTAGGAGTTTGGAGGGAATTTACATATTATTCTTCAAGATACAAAAAGGCAAGTCTAGACAGAACTTGTATTTCATAGGAATATGTGTATTTAATTGAAAGTTTTGATACACATCCAATAACTATTTCAGATCACGTGCCAATAATAACTAAAAGAAAAATGCAAGGTAATGAATTAAAAATGAGCCACTGGCAGTTTCCCACCTATCTGATGAAGAGAGAGGAATTTAAGTAAAGGGTATATTGAGAATTATGCATTAGTTATCAAAGAAGATAGACATTTCTTCTGAAAATATAGCTAGTGAGTGGGATAAAATTAAAGTGAAGTTTAAAAATAGAGGGGAAATAAATGAGAGAGAGATATGGTTAAGTAGTAACAAGAATTATTTATAGGGACTGAAAAAAGGTTAAAGCACTGCAGAACAGTGAGTATGTCACAGAAGAAGAGTAGGAGCAATTGCAGAATGCCAAACAGAAAATAAGGGATTACCTTGATAATATGCTTGAGTTTAGAAAGATTGCTGTCAAGCAACTGTTTTTGATAACTCCAGAGCACAAAACATTTTAACACACTGACTCAGGCAACAGAAAGTAGAAAGGGTTGCTGTCAAACTTAAGGAGACTATAACAAGGAAGATAACAGGAGATCCTGCTTAGGTAATAGACATTTCAGAAATATATTTTATTTATTTAACATTTGTTTACTGGGAAAGTCCAAATTGGAACAAAGCCAATTTTCAGCAGAGGCCCAGGGAGAAATGCTCCAGATGCATGTCTTTGTAACGTGGGAGGAAACCGGAGCACCCAGAGGAAATCTTGACGAGCACAGGGAGGGCATGCAGACTCTGCACAGAAAGCACCCCAGCCGAGAATCAAACTGGGAGAACCTCTTTCTGTGAGGTGACAACACTACCGCTGGACCACTGCACTGTCCCAGGCACCAAGATTAGAGGTAGATGAGCCTCAATTACTAACTGTTACAATAGGAGGAGATGAGATAAAAACTGGTGATGTATAACTAATCCACAGGAAAGTTCCCAGGAAT
Organism: Protopterus annectens; assembly: GCF_019279795.1. Classification (NCBI taxonomy): domain Eukaryota; kingdom Metazoa; phylum Chordata; order Ceratodontiformes; family Protopteridae; genus Protopterus; species Protopterus annectens. The sequence continues at coordinate 829,542,243 of NC_056733.1, forward strand.
AGATGGTATTCCTGCAGAAGTTTGGAAGCTAGGAGGGAAAAACTGAAAAATATCTGGAAGGTTTTGTTTGACAGTATTTTAAGAGGAGGAGAAGCTCCAACATCCTGGAAGAAAGTGGTGGTGGCTGTAATACCTGAACAGGGTAATAACCTACCAGATCCAGCTTCATACAGGCCCATTTCAATCATACACCATGAGTATAGTGTTTATGTCTACAATGGCTAAAAGAATGGTAAAGTTGATGCCAAAATTGATAGATATGGACCAATGTGGTTTTGTGGAGTGGAGGAAAACATTTGACAACATTAACAGAACACTGATGATCTAGAGGGAAGCAGAAGGTAAGAAAATAGCACTGTTGTTGGTGGGTCTTAATGCAGAAAAAGCATTTGACAGAATAAGCTGAGTGTTTATGAGCAGGGCAAAGGAAGCATTTTGTATTCCCTGAAAAAATTATAAAGTTGATTAGGAGGATATATGAGGGATTGGAGGCAAAAATTAAAGTGGGTGGGTTCCTCTCTGATAATTTCTGTTTGAGCTGAGTAACAAGGCTTGGATGCCCTCTTTTCCCTTTCTTATTTGCATTACAGTTAGAACCACTGGCAAAAAAAAAAAAATAATGGACTCAGAAATTCAAGGGTATAACTGGTATGGTAGTCAAGAAAAGCTGGCTTTATTTGCAGATGATATTTTATACCTTTTAAGACCAGAAAAGGACATTTCAGTGTTGTGGAACATTTTTAGACAATTTCAAATATTTTAGTGATACAAAATTTTATGAAGGTAAAACAAAGGCAAAAGCTGTAAATTATGTACCCACACATGAATTGGTTAATCAATATCCATATTTATGGGAACATGATAAACTATCCATATTTATGGGAACATGATACAATGAAGTCCTTAGGAGTATGGATTAAGAAGGACTCTTGTGTAGCAGATAAGGATATGTGGGAAGAGACTAAACAAAAGATATTACAAAAACTAAGAGATTGGAAGCTCTGTTTTATGGCTATGGATAACAAGACACAAGCTGTTAAAATGTTTTAGTCCCTTTAGTTTTATACACAGGTCAGGCATATTTTTATCAACCAGAGCAGAAGTTGTGGACAACAATTAATAGACAGCTGAAGGATTTTATCTGGGTGGGGAAGACTGCATGAATCAAGTGGGATAAACTGATTCTTCCAATAGAACAAAGTAGTTAGGGATTACCCAATTTGAATGGGTATTTCAGAACAACACAGTTAAGGCTCCAACACAGAGAACAAGCAGAGCCTCTGACTGAAAGTGGAAAGGGATTATGAAGAAAGAGAGGACAGATCAAGAAACAATGAGAGACTGGGATTTTGAATGCAGATCCTTAAGGAAAATATTATTTTCATAAAGCAGCAGAAAGTATTCTAAGAACCAAGCCAACACGGGAATGGAGAAAGGAAATGCTGCCAGTAGGGTTAAGTGCAATTAGAAATGCAGTCAAAAGGCAAGAGGGGAAATGTATTATAGAACACTGGAAAAGGAGCAAGGTATTCGGAGCAAATAACATGCAAGGGAAAGGTCGTAGAATGGGAAGATGCCAAGAATTTATTTGGACTGCAGGGAAGAAAATGCCTTCCCTATTAAGGCTTGATATCAAAGTACAGGCAAAGAAAAATAAATAGGGCGTCCTAAACAAAAGACCAGCACTGGTAGAGTTTTTAGTAGACTCTAGAACAGAAGTTGCTGTTAAGAAAGGAATAATTAGAAGAGCATATAAAATATTGCATAACTATAAGAATCAATTAGAGGTGGATAGAAAAGACTGGAAAGAGAGATTGGATAAGCAATTCACAAAGCAACAATGGGGGAATATATATATTTATATGTATGCCTCCCAAATATGCAACAATGTCTAGAAGATTTAGGATCTTTGCTTAGACGTGTTTACATAGGTATTTTTATACCATAAGTAGACTCCAAAGAATTTTTCCTCAGGTAGGCAGCAAACATTGGAGGTGTGATGGGGAAAGAAAGAGGTAACTGGGAATATAGCTTCTGGGAATGTAATGAGTTGGCAGACAAAGATTCCCCACAGACTGCTCTGTCAGAGATACTGGGTAAGCAACCTGGTGTAACTAAGGAAATTATTATTTTTTTTAGCTATGACACAGAATCAGAATTGCTTAGACATAGTAAGGCCTTGATGACTCTAATTATGATGGCTGCCACAAAAGCAATTACTAGATAGTAGGGATAAGAGTCTAAACCAACTGTACTAGATGTTGAAAATGTAGTAGCAGAGATAAACAACTGGCAATAGGATCTTTAGAAACAGGCATGTGCAAACTGAATAGAAAAAAATGGGAATTGTGGGAAAAATACATGCAGTGGAAGAATGAGGTTTAAAAGAAGGCTGGATTTGTATGAGCTATGTAATGTTTGACTGACAATGCCTGGGTAGATTATGTGATATATAATGTTGGCAAATAAAATTATGTCAATAGCTGCCTATGTCATAAGTGATAACTTAATGAAGATATTTCTTGCTTAAAAAATCCCCTTTCATTTTGTCCCTCACATTTTGTTGAATATCCACACTGAAACTCATGTTTACTTCTATCTGACTGCATCTCCTGTAAGCTGAATTTGCACCCTACAATTCATTAATATAGTACATTACTCTTTTTGTATGTGTACATATTGATAAAACAGCCATTCTATTATTTTAGTTACACTTCCTTATAAATCCTGACACTTCTTACATTGATCTTACTAGCTTACAGTAGCTTATGCATACTTTGTAACACTTGACTAACACGACTTGTAATTTCATCCATTTGTTTGAGCTCATGTCACATTTTTTCAAATAGTTCAAATTTAGTGTAGTATATCCAAATTTAAGAGCAAAAAAGCAGCTACTTGCATTGGCATCTACCCTAAAATATAGGTACTCATGGTGATTGCACATCAGCAGATGACTTTTTTTTTTTTTAACTGCAATGTGATTTCTACCAAATACATAAAAAATGTATATATATGTCAATACTGACTTTTTTTTTTTTTTGCAAGAAAGATAGTTCTCACTTTTGGCTCAGTAAATTCTAAATGCTACAGTTAAAGATGCTGGGGAGGTAGATACTTCATTTCAACACTATTTCTCCTGAATTTATTTTCTCTTTTTTGTAAACTACACTTCTCTCAAAACTTGCTTTTATTACCCTTCTAGGAATAAACTGATGCCCCTCCAACTGATCCACTGAAGAAGTCCTAGACAGCAGGGTCAGAATATTTTTCTATCATTTAACTTTCAGGGCCTTTGGAATTACTATTTAACTGTAGCCTCAGATTAGGCTTTGTGCCTCATGAATGGAGAAAGGCAACACTCATCCCTCTGCACAAATGTGTACCATCTACAGGCCCTGGAAACTACAGACCCATAAGTCTCACTAGTCTTATATGTAAAGCCATGGCAAGAATTATCAGGAAGATGATCAACAGAGATATAGTAAACCTCCAGACACTGGACCCAACCCAGTTTTGTTTCATCAAGGGCAGATCATGCCTACTCAACCTGGTGGACTTCTTTGAGGTCACCAAAGGAATGGATGAGGGCAAAATCATTCACACTGCCTACCTTGTCCTGGGCCAAGGCATTTGACACAATACCCCACTTGGGCATTGTTGACAAACTCAAGAGGTTAGGTACAAACCCGTATGTGGATAGCCAACTGGCTCACAGACAGGACCCAGGAAGTTAGAATTGGGGAGTCCACCTCTACAAAGTGGCCAGTCACAAGTGGAGTCCCTCAGGGATCAGTCCTTGGACCGCTCCTTTTTGGCATTTACTTTTCAGAAGTCAAGGCCAATGTCAGTAGTCTCTGGCTGACAAAATTTGCAGATGATTGCAAATTAGGAGCTGTCATTGAATCTCACACTGACAAATGTTCTCCAGGAAGGGCTGACACAGACAAACAACTGGTGCCAGAGCCATGGACTAAAACTAAATGACAAGGAATGCATAATAGTATCCTTTGGGAAGTTATCCATCCCTGGTTACAATCACACTGACAACACACCCCTTAGAGTTGACCCCGCAGTCAGGGGACTTAGGACACACATAGTAATCTAGCCTTTGATCATCCATGTCTACAGTGGTGAGGAAATCATTCTATGTTGCGCAACTTATAAAAAAAGGTATGGCATCTAAGCCCAAGGAAGTCATTGTTTTACTGTATTTGGCATTCATCAGACCTATCATTGAGTACAAATCTCCCCTTTGGTATGTACCTAACCAGGCATATCCAACAATTGGAACGTCCACAGAGGTTCCTCACTAAAAGAATACAGGTGTAAGTAATATGTCCTATGCAGACCGCCTCAATGTCCTATCCCTGTATTCTGTTCTCCTACACGCTTTTGAGGGGAGATCTATTCCTTGCATATAAGGCATTTTCAGACACCACTCTGATGGACCTTCTGTATATCCACAAAACAAACACCACCAGAATTACCCGTTCTAAAGACTTAAACCTTGGTAGTGATATAAACAGGACCTGCTGGAAAGATAGGTATGTATCCTAGAGACTACCCAGTCTATGGAACAGGCTCCCCCATCCATGTGAAGCAGAGTTTCTTCCTAACCCAATTCAGTGCAACTTGGACAATTGGATGGAAAACCGGAAATTCATCCCTGGTTTGGCACCTATGTCTAAAAAATAGCGCATCAGGTAACCTGTAAATGGTTCATTTCCCAGGCACACGCTTACACTTTAAACACTAGCTTACACTTTAAACACTTCTGAGTGCTTCTGTTCTGTTTTTCTTCTAATTTACTAGTAGTCATCTCCTGCACTGATTCTGTACATAGATCTGCTTCTTGCTGATCAGACTCAAGATTCCTGTAATCCAAAATGTTCTTCTCTTTTCCTAGCTGACTTTATTTTCACATATTTTTTTCTTTGCTGACATTCAAACAATGGATCTGTCAGCCAATAACTGAATTTCAGCCAAATCTATAACTGTTACTGATTTTATTTTTTCACACTGGGAGAGTTCTAGTTAGTGGGCTTCTCAGCCAGACACCATTTTTAGGAACCTCTCACGGCTCTTCACTTCTTGCTGCAAACAAGAACTAAATAAAAGTACAAACTGTGACTCGCAATAAACTGTAAAATCCAAAAAGCATGATGGACTCAAAAAGTCGTAGAAGATGAAATATTTAATATAAAAAACAAAAATATTTATTTTTACATTAAACATTTCAACTTCTACGACTTTTGAGTCAGTCGTGCTTTTGGAATTTTGCAAAGAACTGTCAGAATACTTTTTGAAATTCTTGGCTTTAAGAGGAAGCCAGCAGTTCTGGAAATGTCCAACTGTTTTTGGAAACAGGTAAAAAAATGACTACCTTTGCTTAATTCAGTGAAAATGAATTTTACTTTGACACTAATCCTTATGATGAACATTTAATGTGATTTGCATTAATAAATAACTGTACAAAACAGAGCATGAAACCAAAATTAACATCAAATTTAAAACTGCAGTTGGACACTGCTAATTACTACAATAAACATAAAAATTATGTTTTCAATTTATTATTTGGATATGAACACGGATTTAAAAAACAATTAGTCCCCAGAATGAAAACATGTTTCCAATGCACTAGCAGCATGAACACTATGGGAGAAAAAGCTGCACCCACCATCTAATGAAAGATCTGACATAACAAAAGCATTTTACATGAAAACCAACCCAGTACAGTTAACAAAAATAGATGCCACTGCCAGAGTAGTCAGAAAACTTTGTACCCAAAATAAAGTTTCTAGCTCCCATAACACGTGGGATGATTTTACAGCAGGAGGCTTTGCTTAAACTCAAAAACGTTCCCAACCCACACCATTAAAACGAAGAAGCAACTGCTGTGAATTCCTGAAATAATGTTACAGGTTTCACTTATTTACTGACTTGTATAAAGATTTAGGCCTCCTTAAACAGCGTTTTCCAGACATTATTGACTAAAGACAGCAGGGTTCCTTTTTCTTAGTTACTTAGATCAATCCCAAATAAAAAGGCCAGTAGTGAAATACTGACAGACTAAAATCTGACCATTTATCCAAGTACTGAACACCACAAAATCCACAAATTAAAAATAGTATATGCATACAAAATATATTTATGTTAAACCAGGACTGCATAACAGTTTTATAAAATTTGATATCCATAGCTACAAGAAATCTCCAGTCAACAGCTCTGAAGATATTCAGTAGCTCAAGACAGTTACTTTTCAGCATCACCTGAACATTCTAGTCTGTGTAAATAAAAGGACAGCTGTGAACACTTGACAACTTGCCTTCAGATTTTGCAATTTCCAAGTCAGTTATACTAGTTTAGGAGCTGCAGGGAAATATAAAAAGCTTATGGAAAAATTTGGCAGCATATGCCAGTTAGATTAGTCAGGCTGTGTTACGTGTCTTTAAAAAGTGACTTATCTTCGTAAGCCATATCCCACAGCAGTAGAAATAACAGGTTTATAGGTAGGTACTAGGCTATCGGCACAGGCCTAGCCAGCAAGGTACCATAGCTTATGCCACCCAAGAAAGTTATTTTCCTGTGCCACTGTCCAGCAGAGACACAGAAGTGATACCTGGGGTGTATTTCCTATTTCCCATCAACTCATCAAGATTTTTCTTGAAGAGTGCTAATGAAGAACTTTGCTTGACATAGATGGGTAGCTTGTTCCAGAGTATAGGAAGTCTCTGGGACAGGAATCTATCCCTCCAGCGTGTCCTGTTTATTGTGGTGACAAGGTTTAGGTCCCTAGAGCGTGTAGCTTGGAGGGATTGGGATTTCTTTAGGTGTAACATGTCCAACAGCTCTGGATATGACATAGCTTTATATGTTAGGCAGAGATCACCTCAGAGTAGGTGATATGCTATGGAGTAAAGCTGGAGTTTTTTGAGGTGGTCAGTGTAGGGCATTTGTTTGAGGCCAGTAATCCTCTTTGTGAGGTACTTCTGTGGCCTTTCCAGCTGCTGCAGATGTCTTGTGGGGTACATTCCAAAAGGGGCGTTGTACTCTATAATGGGTCTAATGAGTGACGATTAGGAAGGTATTAGGCAAACAGTCTACAGTGTATTACAAACCTAGAAATAAACTATATTCAAACATTTCCTCTAGACTCAAGGTCAGCCACACAAGACAGACCAGGAGGAAAATAGTAGGTTTATTTTGAAGGTGTCGAGGGCACTACTTTTCTTGACATGTAGTGGAAATTTGTGGCAGAGGTAGAAGATGAAATGGAACACAACTCTCTCATGCCGTGTCCTATCTGTATGTTGATGAAGGCTTACTTCTTTTAACCAGGTACTTGAGGAACCATTTGTTCTTCAAAGGAACAGGAGGTCAAGGAAGGCCAAATCTTTCTTGTTTCAGAAGAGTAGACACAGATCACCACAGAGGAGTCTGTAAGATAAAGAGTACATAGGGAGAGCTGCTAGTCTGTATGGATAAAGTACACTTGTGTAAAATCTTCCCATAACAGTAGATACCCTTTTCTTCACTGTTGTACTATTCCTTACAGTAGGGATCCCCTGACTAGGGCAGCCCAATGTCTGGACAGTATACAAAAGCCTTAGTTTGTATGTGTGTATATTATATATATATATATATATATATATATATATATATATATATATATATAAAGGATGCTGTACATCACACGTAGGCTACCTGCGCTTGGCATATGGCATAAGGGTGACATACAAATGTACCATCCTCAGAACTGAAAAGCCCCAGGAGGATTAACAATCCAAGGAGAAAAGAGAAGTGTGCATCCAGAACGATAAAGAAAAAGGGGAGGAGGGAGGGTGCAAATACTGCAACAGTGAAGAGAAGGACATCTGCTGTTATGGTAAAATTTTACACAACTGTACTATGTCCTTCTATATCACTGTTGCAGTATTCCTTATAATAGGGATATTACAAAAGGTCAGGAGGAAAGGTGGGAGGAGGAAGGTGCACACAACCTTTAAGAAATACATGCAGGATAGCCCTGGAAACCATATCCAACTAATAGTGTTTGATGAAAATATGCACAGAAGTCCAAGTAGCTGCCTCAAGGATGAAGTTGGTATCCAATCCTTTGAAAAAAAAAACACCAGAAGAAGCCACAGCACTGGTAGAATGAGCCTTAATATAGAAGAAAGGCTTTGCCCACAAAAAGAGTAACAAGGAAATGGCCTCAGATATCATAAAGAAATGATTTGCTTAGAAACAGCAAAACCCAAAGACCCAGGATGAAAATAACAAAAAGTTGCTCAGATTTATGAATGGCTTTAGTTTTATCAAAATAATATCAGAATTGTCTATGTAAATCCACGGTGGGAAGAACCTTCTCACTAGCAGACTTTGGAGAGGGGATGCTTCTCTTGACAATAAAAATCTTTTTGGTTTTGCAACTGCTGAGCTTTTCAAATCTTTTCAGGAAAAGGGTAAGGCTGTGCAGGAACTGAAACATTTTTTGTTTCCCCTATTCTCAAATTTCAGAGGAATTACCCTACCAAGTCTGCCTTTGTCTGTAGAGTCTCTCCCTCCTTCCACGGGTAAAAAGGGTGCTGGAAGTGCTCTTCCTGCTAAGTCTACTCAGACTCCTACAGCTCAGAAGCCTCTTTTTCCAGACAAGTCAGGTTCTGTCTGACTGTCTTCTTCCCTTCATCCTCAGCCAAATTCTTCTTTCTCTTCATCTTTCCCTGTCCCCTCCAACTTCGTTAGAGATCAGTTAGGACTCATGGACTCTTTCCATCGTTCGTCATGGGTATTAAATGGTTTAGAGGTCCCCCTTCCCTTTTTGGGGATTCTTCAACCTCCTGAGGAACAACTGCCCTTTTTTTCCAGATGTTATTCAGAGCCTTTTGTCTCAAGGAACCATCCAAGCAGTTTCAACTCCTCAAAAGGGGAGAGGATTTTATTCTAGAATGTTTCTGGTTCCAAGGAAAGAAAGCACCTGGCAACCCATTCTGGAGTTGTTCCAGCTCAACACCTTTCTAAAGGTTCCTTACTTTTGAATGTTATCCCGTCATAGCTTGTTTCCTCTTCTTCCTAAGGCTTTCCTAGTCTCTCTGGATGTCAAGGATACCTGTCTTCATATTCCTATTCATCCCCTTTTCAGGAAATTTTTATGTTTCTCTGTTGCATCCTTGTATTTTCAGTTCTCTGCTTTTCCCTTTGGCCTCTCTACTGCTCCAAGGGTCTTTGCCAAATGCCTTGCTGTTGTGATTGTTTCTGCAGGATGAGGGGAAAACAGATCTTTCCTTATCTGGATGATCTGCTCATTCAGGCTTCCTGTCCAGAGGTTTTGCTTCAGCATCTTCACACTGTACTATTTTTCTTCTGCAAAGCCTAGGATTTAAGTAAACTTCCAAAACTCCTTCCTGACTCCTCCTCAGATTATATTTTTCTCATGTGCAGGCTCCAGACTATTCCAATACTGGCATCTCTGCCTGCTGCCAAGGCTTTGACTTTGATTGCATTTTTTCAGCCACTTCTTCCTATGGTCGCCATGGTTTCCACCATTCCTGTGCTTCCTCTGGACAGAATTCATATGAGAAAGCTTCAGTGGTTCCTAAAGTCAGTCTGGTATCAACATTCTCATCCTTTAGACTTTGCAGTTTCTCTTCTGTCATGTCTCAAGTTAGAGCTTAAGTGGTGGATTTATCAATTAGCCTTCAGTCCTCACTCAGGAACTCTCTTCAGATGCCTCAGACATGGGGTGGGGAACTTCTTTTAGTACTCTGTTGTCTTAATCAAAGGAAGGACCATATCAGTATCAAAGAGATGAGAGCTCTTCTCCTGGCTCTTCAGGCCTTCCATACGCTTTTCCTTCCAGGGCCCCTCAAAATCTTTACCGACAATACCACAGTGATGTGGTACATCAACAAGCAAGGGGGGACATGGTCTTACCTCCTCTACAGACTGGATCTTCAGGTTTGGGATTTGGCTATCCAGTATCAGATGACTCTTCAGGCTGTTTATATTCCTTCAGATCAGAACATTGTGGCAGACTCTGTGAGCAGGTCAGTAACACAGACTCAGAAGTGGATGCTTCACAAAGATGTGTTTCTGGACATTGTCCACAAGTGGGGTTCCCCTCAGGTAGATTTTTTGTCTCCCCTCTGAACAAGCAGCTTTTTCTCTCTTGCACTAGAGTCCCATGTCTTCTGGCCTGGAAGGTGGACGCCGTATATTTTTCATAGAAGAGGGTATTTTTTATCCTTTCCCTCTCTTTCCTCTCATACAGAGGTCATGTTCAAGAATAGAGCAAGATGCTCCCAAAATCTTGTTGGTGACTGCGTTTTAGCCCTGACAGCATTGGTTCCTCTTCTTTTGCATTTAGCCAAGGGCAGTCATCACAAGTTATCTCAGAGGGTGGACCTACTCACACATGACAAGGAGTCTCTCATCCATCCCCACTTATCCACTCTTTAACTCACACTGTGGTTGATAGGGTTTTGATCCTTTTTAGGCACCTTTTTTTTCTTAGGGTGTGCTTCTGGTTCTGCAGGAGGCCAGAAAACCCACTATTTTATTTGTCCAAATGGGAGAGATTTTCTGTTTGGTGTCTTGCTCATAACCTGGATCCACTTTCTGTGGAAGTTCCTTTGGGTCTCTCTCAGTGAGTTGCTCAGTGCTGGGTTGGCATACTCTTCTGTTAAAGCCCACCTGTCAGCCATTTCTGCTTGTTTGCGTTTTGACTCATCCTTTGGTTTCTAGATTTGAGGTCAAACAATTTCTTAAAGGCATCTTTCATATTAGGCCACCCAGAACATCTATTCCTCCTTCCTGAGACCTTAATTTTGTCTTGGAAAAATTGACTCGGGTCCTTTTGAGCCTGCAGCTTCATCATCTTTACAGCACTGTTCTTGGAAGGCTGTTATTCTTTTGGCCCTTACCTCAGCCAGACAGGTGTCTGAGCTGCAGGCCCTTATAGTTGTTCCTCCTTTTTTAGTTTTTCGTTAGGACAGGGTGTCTCTTCATACTAATCCTTCTTTTATGCCCAATGTGGTTAATGAGTTGTCTCTTAATCAGTCTATTCATTTGAAATGATGAGCCACTTCAGAAGATGGCTCTAACAAAGAGAGAGGGCCAAAGTCTTCCCCTCAGAATCAGGAAGATCTGGAATAACCTGAAAAGCCTGAAAGAGAGAAGAGCCAAAATATACCTGGACATATTGGTCTGGTAATTAACAGCCCTGAAGGCCAGAGTAGCAGCAGTACACACGATCGTAAGCAACCCCTTCATAGTTTACTTTCCTTGTCAGAGGGGAGCAGCTTAGTACAAAGTAAAAGCTAAGAGGGTTTATCAGAAGAGAAAAAAAGAGAGTCAGCTGAGGGACATTTGCAAAGAAATTTGTAGTAATCAGACACCTTATAAAACCTATCAAATTTTTTAGGAGCAGGGGGTGGGGAATCAGGAGCCTGAGAAGCTGCAGAAAATATTATCCAACAAGGCAGAAAGAACAGGAACAACAACAGAGGGCTTGGGAGCCTCCATCTGAAGGAGTTCATAATACCTCTTTTGAACATCAGAAACCTGGGCACAGTCCTACTTAAACTCCCATCATACAGAAAACAGTATGCCCAAAGGAAATCTCCTCAAAAGCAGAATCAGGGTTAATAGAATAATCCACGGGAGAAAGAATCGGGTAGAAAAGGCCAAAGATTCCTCATCAGAATGTGCTTCCTCATCAGATGAAACCTGCTCACCAGGCCTCTTAAGAAGAGTAGAAGACCAAGGGGGAGCAGGAACCAAGACCCCCTTAGGAAACTTCAAAGCCATAAGGGCACTGAACAAACCATGTGTAAATTCCTGCCATCCACGCTGAGGATCCTTATGAGTAGGATAAAGTTGCTTAGTCTTTTGCTTCTTTTTCATAGGGACATCAGCCCTAAATATTTTCGGTGACTCAGACTCCTGCCTACACTCAATAAGCGTAGTGGGATTCTCCTCTCTAACAAGGATTTACAAAACACCCCTAGCCCCTTGGGATATAATCAGCTGCAGTTCCCCCGAACATCCGGAACTGACATCTGTGGAGCCTTCGGGGACATGTGAGAAGCTGGGTCCATGCCAGCCTCCAAAGCAGTCGCAGCAGAGGAATCTGACTGAATAATCAGACAGTCCTCCGGGCTTTCACCAACCTCGAGAGAGATGTCTGGTGGAGGCAATACATTGGAAGAATCCAACTGAACTTTCCTGGACAACTACTTCGTGGACAGCAGACCCTTGGGCCAGGAAGATTCTGCCATAGTATCTTGAACCAACAATTTAAGATGCTGGCTCTCTAGGTAAACAGCTAAAGAGGTAGGCCGACAATGCAAACTTTTTGGAACACATGCCTAACAAACAGAACAAGGTGTATGGTCATGAGAAGCCCCTATGCAAAACAAACACAACTTGTGATGCTCCTTATGGGGAATCTGTCACCAGTACTGGCATTTCCCCTTTTTAGATGCCATGTAAACCAAGAACATCAAAAAGATAAAAAAAAAAAAAAAAAAAAAAAAAAAAAAGACCCCAGTGGGGCACTTATCTGAAAATAGCCTGGCAACCAGCAGACGAAACAGTGTTCAGACCGATGATTGGAAATGATGTTTGGAATGGTAACAAAGAAGTTCTCAGGATGGTACAAGCATATGTCACCTTTATGTCCTATGCAGAGCATGTGTGTGACATACAACGTCCCTTTTACAACCTAAGGATTTGGTATATCGGCTGGACATCAGGCTGCCCTAGTGTAAGGAATACTGCAACAGTAGTACAGAAGGACATTTTATGTTCTTGAGGCCATTGACTTTTTAGTTGAAAATCTTTGAGGTTTCTCAGGTTGCACGATATGCCTAGACAAATACATGTCAAGAAAGCATTACATTCAAAATATAAACAGGTTTGATGACAGATGCCTAAAGAGGAATCAGTCCTTTGTATCTACAGGAGATGCCTTTGGAAATTAGATAAGCCAGACAGAAAGCTTTCTGAACTCATGTGGAGGCATGATGGTTAAAGTTAAGGAATTCTAAACAAGAGTGCCTAAATTCCTTTGTGTCTAATGGTATGGGTATATCATCTATATATGAAATGACAAAAAAATGTGTTTACCAAAATGAAGTAAACTACATTTTTCACATTTAATTTGATACTACTGTCCTTGAACTAGTTGCTCCCATAGTTTAACACACTGTAGCAACTGTGAATCAGTGGAAAACTGAAAAAATTTACAGTCATGTGCATAACCACAGGCCATAAGTATTAGTCTGAGAAGTAGATACCACAAAGGAGATGCCCCAAAACTGAGTCCCACAGTACTGTACTGGTAAGTTTTTTTTCCCTTTTAGAATTGGCACACACAGTTCTAATCTTACTGGTTCTGTCTATCAGCTAATTACAAGTATGTGTACTTTATTGACTTTTTAAAAGAAATTACTGAGATGAGAAAAGCAGGACCTGCCTTTAACAAATCCAAACTGAAGATGACTCAAAGTTAAGAGATTTTCAATGTCCATATTAATAAGGTTCCATATTAATAAGGTCTGAGATAATATGTTTTACAGCTTTAAATATGAGGCTATAGAGCTTAAGGAGTCTATTCTTATCAGGGTCAGTGGCTATGCTGCTTCTTGTGCAATGACATTACAATGGCTGTTAACCAGGCTTCGGGAACAAAACTGATGGACAGGTTTAGATTGCAGAAGTTAAGTAGGGGGTTCAAACTGGATGTATTTGGCACTGATAATCAGGCAACTTGATATGCTATCAGGGCCCATATATGAGGTGTTCTTAGCTAGGAATGTGGTTTCTTGATTAACTATAGGTGGAATAAAATGTTCACTAAATTTGTCATGTAGGATGTTAAGTATTTCTTTTTGGGTCACAGCAGGCAGTATTACTGTGGACTACCTTTTAACATTGCTGGGTGTTAGTTCTTAATTTCATAACATAATTAAAGATTTGCAGTAATTTTTTCTGTTTCACTTATTTTAAGTTCAAATTCAGCTTTGAGCTTCCCAATGCCCCCCCCCTTAACCTCGTTACTAGTAATGTGCTGTTACCGTACTTATAATGACATTTCTTACAAGCAAAAAAACAACTTCTTTCTTGCTATACAATGAATTTATATAGGTATTCCACAACGGGGGGTTGTTTTTAAACTTCTCATTATGCTTGGTGCATAACCAGCCTTATCAATGCAATCAAAGTCAGAGAAGCAGACAACAGCTTTAGCAATAGGGTCCATCATCAAGTAATTGAGATAGGTCTGTGTCTGACAAATCCGTAAAAACACAACATATTTGCAAGGGAAGTACCACTAGTTTTAAAAGGAAAAGGTTACTGATTTACGGTTTGACTTAAGGGAAGATGTTGTATATGGAAACATGCAAGAAGTGGCATTGTTTGCGAATTCAAGAAAAAAGTGTATGTAGGCCCCTAACAGGATGGCTAGCTATTTTTACAAGGGAGTAAGCATTTATAAGAAGCATTAGATATGGCAATCACTGACAGTGAAGGGCAACCAGTTTATTGACAGAGAGATAAAGTTCCCCATTAGAAAGTTATTGGGTTTAATGGGAGTTCAGATAAAATGCTAAGACCGCTATTATGGTACAGAAGGGGCTATATATTCATGGTGTTCTAGAGCTGATTATGAAGTAGCATCTAATCTTGTTTAGAGTAATTTGGATACTGAGGAGTCTGAATTTGGTGCCCCAAGGAATCAGTTATGAGCTGATGATATCTCTCTCAAATAATGATGCTCCCCCACAACTACTAGTAGATCTGAATTCATGACCAGTCACTACACCAAGAAACAGAGGGAGTGCTTTAATTGCTTTGACAACACTTCACTGTAACTGCACACACATTAATGTGTCCAGGTTGCTGGAGGTCCTCAAAGTCAGGTATCTTGTAGCTCGCCTCTTACAAAAGATTTACTTTTACTGCATTTAACATGTCAGGCTGTAGTACAGGCACATTCACCTTGTGGACTTCAAGATGGTTACAATTAAAACCTAGACTTATCATGCAATGTCTACATTAAATCAAGTAAAATAGTTTCTTACTAGAAATATAGTCAAAATAAATGAAATAAAGTAAAATAGTTTCTTATTAGAAATACATTCAGAATAAATTAAATCAAGTAAAATATTTTCTTATTACAAACACATTCAGAATAAATTAAATCAAGTAAAATAGTTTCTTATTAGAAATATATTCAGAATGAATGCTTTTAATCAAGACAAGTCATTTAAATCTCATTTTTTTCTTTTACTAATTGGAAATGCACTTCTGGTTTCAGCTCATTAAGTCATTGCCTCATGGTAGCCTTCATTAGAGTGTATGGAAGCCTGCACTTGCAGGGGGGGAGGCGATTGGAGTCCTCATTGTGATGCATGTAGCTCGCCCACTATCCAGGGGTGTAGGTTAGATCACACAAATTCCTTAACTACTGGAATGCCTGGACAGTTCAAGTAACACTCATGGCTGCATGTATGATGGCCATTCCAGATAGCTCTTGCTTCCATGCTGCATTCTGATTAATTCCCTAGTTCGGGGGAATGAATGGGCACAGTCTGACTAGGGTAAGACTTGATGGTTAGCAGGTACAGGGGCAAAACACATCTAGGAAGGAAAAAAATTGGTTCATGCAGGCTAGTTTCTGAACCAGATTTGTCAGATTTAACACTTTGTAGAGAAGGATGTCCAACTACTGAAGCAGTTCAAGTTTGTTTCTTAAAGTGTACATTACTGAGCTACAAGATGACAAACGTCAGGTCTGGCATGTGTATAAAACTAAAACAGTTAATTTATATTAACACACATTTCAATTTATTTTGTAATAAACAAAAGTTTTGTACAAACATTTAAAAATTACAAAGTGAGACCATATTATTTTAATGTACAATAGATATTGAACATGGTTATAAGTCAGGAGTTACAATCCCTGCAATAAAGACATGTACCAAATCTGTCATATAGTTACTCTGCTGGGTGAGGAAGACCCATCTATATTACAAGTTAGTATATTCTAGTACAAAAATAGTCCAAGTGTTAAGATCAGCCTCTAGGTACTATTATGACAGAGCAGTATCTCAGTCCAAGTCCAGAAGCTATAGACACAGTCTTTTTACAATGCAGTGCCTTCATTTACACCGCTGTGCATCTTAAAGGGAAACCAACAAGTTTAGCCATGGGCCAGGAAGAATAATGCTGCTGAGTTTATTGCAAAGGACTGCAGTCTTCATGCATGGCACCCCAAGTAGCAGCACACAGTCTGTCTTGCAAACCTTAAATTAGGGTACCAGGAGGAATTTCTACAGCTTTACAATCAAGTGTACCAGTTTTTCACTCAGAAAGAGGGAAGAGGCCTATGGTTCAGTGAACAATCCTTTCCATGTGCCATCCCCTGTTGATTTCGAAGCTACATCACTTAATGTATAAAGTCTAACAATGCTGCCATTTGCTTTTCCACCTTCATGTACTGGGCCACGGGGTGATTTTTTTTTCAGGGGGCAGGGCTCTTCCCACCTGTTGTATTCCTCAGCAAAGGCTTCAAAACCTTCCTCTAGGATTGCAGTAGGATACTATTTATCCTTCATGAGGTCCAATTGTTCTTGGTACTCTGTAAAAAGCCGCTGGAATTTCAAGTTCTGCCCAATAACAGGAAGCAACTCCTTCAGCAACTCTCTTTTCCGGAATCCCTACATAAGGGGGAGGAAAAGAAAACAACATTATTGTACATAACACTGCAGAGGTGTGATCATTGTGAAACTAGCAATTCATAACACTTTTCTATGCAACAGTCCAGCAAGCTGTCACCTCAAACAGCAGTCAGCTACAGGGTATAATCAAATCAAAAATAATGAATCACTTCATAGCCTTTAAACAACACTATTACTTCTGTCTTGCCTTTCCAAACGTGCTGTCAAGAACATTTAATACACAAGATGAAATTCTTATAACACTGATATGTATCACTTTCTCCACCTAGTCAGTAGCTAATGCCATGTA
The DNA here is from genome assembly GCF_019279795.1 of Protopterus annectens. Lineage (NCBI taxonomy): Eukaryota > Metazoa > Chordata > Ceratodontiformes > Protopteridae > Protopterus > Protopterus annectens. Next base: position 829,559,280 of record NC_056733.1, read on the forward strand.
CAGTGGTTTATAATGAAAAGTTGTCGAGTGAGTAGAAGTTCTGGGAAGGCTGCCTATCTATAATCTGCTAGTGTGAAGTCAGACCCCAAATAATCTGTACTTATTTCTTGAATAACCCATGTTGCATGACAAAATAAGAACTTTACTACAGTTAGTGATATTGCGCAGATACCTTACCAGCTGTAAAAGACTAACTAAACATCTTCTCTAATCTGTGTACTGAAGGTTTCTACTCCTGACACAAGGATGGTACAAAAATCACCTCCTGCTGTACACCGCAACAAGCAAATTTATAGATTTTAAATGTTATCACTTGTCAAATACAAAAATGAGGAGATGCAGCAATGCACATTTTACTTTGTTACTGCTTAAAGTGCACTTGTCATATCATGAAACAAGTGCAATTAACAGACCTTTTAAGTTGGATATAACCTCCTTACCATGTTTTTGATGAAAAACATGTTTTTGGCATTTTATTTTGTTGATATGGATGCTCCCAGTTTTTTTTTTCCTCAGATCTGAAAATCTCTGTTATTAGATTATGAAATGACTGAACCCACAATGTCTCAACTAAACCGTAACCTCCATTTATTTACTTATATATTTTTATATACTACAGACAGGTCTCACCACTAGTCTAAGCCCAGCCTACTCCCTTATCCCATATAATCTCCAGCCCTCACTCTCACTCTTGCAGAGGTGTTCCCAAACTCCACTCACTGCCACAACTCAAACTAGTACCACCTTTCTTACTGCCACAACTCAAACTAGTACCACCTTTCTTACTTCTATTCCCACACACACTACCTATTCACTCCCTTTCTACCTTCACCCATTCTACTACATCTTTCACAGCCACCTCTCCTCACCCCTGTCCTCCTGTTACTATCCTTCCTAATACATATCACTTACTTCTACCATCCAACCCACTACTACACTTGCCAAGATTCTACAGTCATACTCCAGTCAACAACAAGGCACTCCATACCTTTAACACACACTCAGACGCAAAGTCAGCTTGTAAATAAAATATAAAATGCTCTGTGTGTGTGTGTGTGTGTGTATGTATACATATATATATATATATATATATATATATAGACACTGCTTAAATATTCATGTACTTTGCAGACTTATAACCACTGTTTAAAATATCATGTACTCTATAAATGCCTGTATACTGTTTATACACGGTCATTCCATGTGTAATCTTGATAATTTCTGAAAAAACTCTGAGGAGCTTTTCTCCACGTCTCTGCAGAAGAAACGGAGATTAACTACACCCAGTTATACATTAACAGAAATTGAACGCAAAATAATAAATTACATAAATTAATGTATAGGCTACTTACATTTCCATGCTAAATACATCAGTAGTAGTTTCTTAATTTTTACAAAGATAAGTTGTCATCTAGTTCTCACTAGTGAAATATCTCACATTGAAAATGAACTTGAGATGTAGTAGAGAAAATGCACTGTAACTAAGGAGTTTCTCCTCTAAAGAGGTAAGTTGTTTTTATTTACCACCAAATGCCTTGCAACTGTATGCAAATCACTGCCCAATATCTATCATGACATCATTTTGTGGGTGTGGTTATGGAGTAAATCGTGAAACTAAAAATACCACACTATAATCTTCAGTTTTTTGCAAAATCACTTCTTGGGAAATGAAGTTAACAGCAAAACAAAGATGCTTCTGAAAGCGATCCATAATCATTGAATAAGATGCAACCAAGACATGGCTACATTACTAATGGGGGTGCTCTTCCCCTCAAAACCTGAATGTTCTGGCTTAATCTTACTGTCAGATTGGGAAGCTCTTCCTTGGGCAAGGAGGGAAAAATGAGAAGTCTTATCTGGACTTTCACTTTTGTGTAGAAATGCATATTTTAATGTTACAACTGTTAAACTTTCCTTGGTTGTCTCTCACTCTGCCAAAGCATTAAATGTGGTGATGGAAAGACAGAACTACATATAACTTATTTTTTTATTTTATTTTATTTATTTTTATTTTACATTTGTTAACCGGGGGTGTCTGACTGAGATGAAAAGGCCCTTTTTCAGCAGAGGCCCGGGGAGAAAAGCTCCACAAAGAAAAATTACAGATACATTTAGTTATTTAGACATGATCAGTATACACACAAATTACAAAAGACCTGTTTTTACAGTGGTATGCAGCACATCAACAGTTACGGTGGCGAGAACAAACAAAAAATACTAATTTAAAAATAAAGGTAATGAATAGATTTGTGGTGTACAGCTGAAATTTGGAACATAGGTAGAATACATACATAGTACACAGGTATAGTACATACATTGTAGATTAGCCAGTGTTTGTAAGATTGAAAACTATTGTCAAGTACTCTAGATTTAGTATGTATACCTTATCCGCTTTCACTAGCCTGGGGAGCAATCATGGCACTGCCAACTTTGCTTGAGATGTTGCCTGATGAGATCTGTAAAGGAGGCTTTGGATGATGCGTTTTGAATGCTAGTGGGGACAGAGTTCCATTTATAGCCACCAAACTACTATATAGCGCATCTCCAAAGCTACTGCAGCTGTTGGTGACTTCTAGTAGTAGTTTGCTTGATGATCTAAGAGGCCTTTTGGCTGAGTGATGTTGTACTAGGTTTTTGAGGGCAGGACACTTATTGGGGAGGTAACAGATAGAATGACATTGTGAAGACTGTGAATAGCAGTGGCCCTAAGATAAAACCCTGTGGGACTCGTATAGTTATGGGCAGCTGAGGAGAGAGAGAATGTTCCCATTTCACAGCTTGGTACCTGTCAGTTAAGTAGCTTTGGAACCAGGCAAGAGTGGAATTTGATAGGTGATATTGGTTTAGTTTGTTTAGCAGAATTTGGTGCGAGACTGTGTCAAATGCTTTGGACATATCCAAAAAAAGAAGTTACACCTGTAGGCCTTCATTTTTGAGACGGTTTACTGTGTCTGTGAAGCAGAGGAGGGCTGTAGTGGTACTATGGGCAGGTCTGAAACCATGCTGAGTAAGTGACAGGATGTTGCTGTCTAGAAGATAGTTTAGCATCTGGGTATGGATGCATTTTTCTAGGATTTTGGCCAGGGGGAAAAGTAAAGCAATGGGTCTGTAGTTAGTAAGTTCAGTGGAGGGCCGCCTTTATGTATGGATGTATAGGATATTTTCCAGAGTTTGGGCACATAGTTTTCAATTTGTTTATGAGAGAGGAGACTGGGATAGCAAAAGCATCTGCTGTGAGTTTCAAGAAATAGCTGGGGAGTAGGTTGGCTGCTGTTGATGAGGTTTTTAGTTTGGAGAGCATGCTTTTGATTGAAGTGGTGGAAACTGTTTTGAGGGTAAAGCTTGCATTAGTGTTATTTGTGTTGGGGGGGATAGTGAGGAAGGAACTGTCCTGTGATACTAAGGATAGAATTGAGTTTACAAAGTGGAAGTTGAATTGTGTTTCGATGGGAACTTTAGTGTCTGGGGGGTGGTTGGTTTGGGGGTAGCCTTTTGGATGGATTTTAGTAGCTGGCTTACATTTTTCCAAAATTTTTGGGGGTTGTGTTGGTATTTAGTTTGTAATGTTGTGTAGTAGGAATTTTTGTCCAGCCTAATGCATTTTTTTTGCATGGTTGCGCAGTTCTTGGTACTTAGTTAGACTTTGTGTTTCTTTGTTTTTTTTGATAGTAAAGCCAGGCACAGTGTCTCTGGACTTGAGGATTTGTTTGGTTTCTTTACTGAGCCAGGGGTTTGTAGAGGTTCTAACCTTGATTTTGCGCAATGGAGCAACAGTGTCTAGGTGTTGTAGAAATGTTTTGTTGAAATATGCTATAGCCTGGTCAAGTGGGAGGGTTTTTAGGGAGGTCCAGTCACAGTTACAGAGTAAAGTGTTGAGGACCTCAGGAGAGAATTTTTTTGCATTTCTAGTGGATATACAGTTAGTGGTTTTGCATATGCTTGTTCTACTACGTATAAAGTATATTATGTTGTGGTCACTTAAGGTGTCTGGGAGACTGCCTGTGTGAGGGTACAATGTGGGGTTGTTAGTTAAGACCCAGTCAAGGATGGATTCCCTTTTAGATTTACACCCATACATAAAGGCGGCCCTCCACTGAACTTAATAACTACAGACCCATTGGAATTTGGACTAGCTGCTGGTAGCCATGGAGATTTATTAGATTACTTGGTGGTTCTGATATACAGGTGAACCAATCTAGGTTGAAGTCCCCCAGAATAAGGGTTTCTTGTGAGTATGTGGAAGAACACCAGGATAAGAAGTCTTCAAGGCTAGCAGGTGTATTACCAGGTGGAATATAGATCACAATTGTGGTGATGACCTTTTTAGGGCGAAGTTGAAGTTGTGAGAGAAGTATGTCCCAATTATTGGGGGAGGGTAGGAGTTTGGTAATTGACGGACAGTTAAGTTGGACTTGTACAGTAAGGCAGTTCCACCCCTTCTGAAGTGGTCTGTCTTGTCTAATGATATTGTAGCCGGTAGGGAGAACTTCTGAGTTAGCTATGTTTTTATTTAGCCAGGTTTCTGTTAAAGCAACTATGTCTGGGGAGTAGTGTGCTACTGTAGCCTGGAGTTCAGGTATTTTATTTTTGATACTTCTAATATTAATATTTAGCATTAAAAGATGGTTGGTTTTGCTGCTGTTGTTGATTTGCCCAGGGATGAAGAAAGTGGGGATGTTATGTTCTGACATTTGCGTTGCAGCAGTTTGTGTTGGACAGGATGGATTTGGGCCTGGATTGGGCTGGATATCCCCACTTATGGTGAGCCTGGTGTTAAAATGGTGATACAGATGTTGGACTTTGGTGAGGGGTGTGAGAAAGTACTGTGTTTTTTGGAGCATATGTGTTTAGTTCTGAATTGGTCCGTTATGTAGTTCTTGAACAATTGTGGGCAAATATTATTATAATGTGTGGTGTCTGTATATGAGAGTGCATAATGTAGTGTTGTGCTACTAAGTTTAGGGATATTGCTAGAGTGATAACTTGTGGTGTTGTAAAGAATTATGAGAAGACAGACTAGACTTAGTTGTGTGACAGTCATGGTTATAAAGTTTAAGTTTGTTCTAGGTGGGGGGTCTGAATAGGAATTATAGGGTTGCACTATATGTGGATGGGGAAGTAGTGTGGGTAATGTAAAAAATGCATTAAAAGTTTTTTATTCATTTTTATTTGTTAACTAGTGTAGGGCACTGATCTACATGGACATTTTTCATACCCAGCCCAGTAGCAGTGCCTGGTTAAGAGAGATGTTCAGTTACACAACAGGGTAAATGAAGGCTGAGAGAATCAAACCCTATACTTCAAAGGGGACTTGGCAAATTAACACCATATCGTGAGCCTCAGACTGCTAATGTAGTGGTTTATGGTAATAATAATAATAAAAAAAAAAACAGATACGTTCTTAGCACATCAGTTGATCTACTGGGGGCCCATTCTTGACTGCATTCCAGGACAATGTTACTCCTCCTTACCAGTCATAACCTGGTAAATTTTTCTTGAAATGTACATTTGATGCCAAGGCATGCCATATCAGCCTGTCAATTCACACCTAAACACCCATCCATACTGGTAGTGTATGGATGCACTTCCCCAATTTACAGCAAACTCCTAACAGGTGAAACTGGATGGGGAGGATATCTAAGCACCTGGGGATTACACAAGGTAATTTATGAATTATCAAGGAAGGCTTCCCCTCATTGATAAACAGACACAATAAGAATGCATCCATTTTATCTAACAGTGTAGACAGATCCTCCATGAAGGATCCCTTGGGCTTAATCTTTAACTATACATTCCTCTGGGTGGAAGTTACAGGTAATTCAGAAGTCTGGAGTCCTTAATTACAGACATACAAAATGAAGCCCCATTCTTAGAGTTATGACTGAGACAGTAATGTCTGGAAAAGTATACACCATAGACCAAGAAGCAATACCCCTAAATCGAGTGGCCTTTGACTGAAGCTTCTACCAATGGGCAGTAACTCACTTGAAGGCAAAATATAAAAATATAGTGAAACACTTTAAAAAGGGTTTACTTAAAATGTGAGCTCTTACTTTCCTGATGCAAAGGAGACGAAACAGCTATTCAAACTTCCTAAACTCATTTATCCTGCTTTAGGTAAAACTGAGGTGGTGGTGCAAATCCAAAATGTGAATCTCTTTTTGCCCTAGAAAATAAAACCGGCAGATGACTGGATTGGTGCAGGGGCAATCTGGATGCCTCTTCTGGGAGGAAAAGTGGGCTATTGTTAAGGGACACTTGATCTTTGTGAAATACCAAAGTTTCTTTCTGCATAATGGCCTGCACCTTCAAGATCCTGCAAGCACTGGTGATGGCCATCTGCCAAGAAAAAAAAAGTTTAGGTCTCTGAGTTAAGTAGCCCAAGTGGGACCAAAACAAGAAAGTTCAAATCCCAAAGAGGGGGAGAAATCTTCAAAGGTGGGAAAATATGTAGCAAATATTCGAGATCTCCTTAATCAGACAGCGGTGGGCCACATTTTTACCCTCCACAACTCAAATACCTTAATTGTGGAACAACTAAGGTGGCCTGAAAGCTGAAGAGCTGAGAAGGTATCAAATAGTGTTATGTCTAAATGGAAAATCTCTTCCACTTGGTAAAGTAAGACTGCCTAGGAGAAGCTTTTCTATGTAGTACAATATGACTGTCTGATAGAAGACTTGCTGATGAGACCAGGAAGCTCTGATACCCCTACATGGGGGGGTCTGGTAGGACCAGAGGGATCAAGACCACAAAGCAGCTCTTGATAGGTAGCCAGCTGTCTCCTCAACTGGCAAAGACCCCTTGGCTGATAAAATGAGTTTCCTGCATTGTCAGGGACAGCCTGAAACCACGAGAAACAAAGGGATGACATAAATTAGTTCTTTCTTTCTAGAGAAATGTGTAATCAGCAGAGATGGTGAGAAGGCATACAGCAATCATTCCTACCACATAACAGAGAACATAAGGTTATTCTCGTGTAGGCGTTGGCTACCCCACTCAAAACCCTGACGACAGAAATCTCAGTGTTTTAACAGGCTGGTCATTTCCAGCAGCTGTTAAAAAGCATGTGTGTTATTTTTTAAATCACCTTTACTGAATTAACACTTGTGACATAAACAAATGATATTCTTTTATATCTGTTAAAATGTTCATTACTTCAAGTACAGTTGGTTTACACTTTGATTTCCCTTTTCTACTAATTGCTTTTTTTCCAGCTACCAGAATTAAACCTAACAAGACCTTACTATGGCGAGGCAATTCAGATCCTGTATCCCAGCTCAAAAAACAATTGCCTTAGTTACACCCATTTGCCCACCCAGTATTTCTGACATAGTAGTCTGTAGGGGGATTTTTTTTTTTTAAGTCAGTCAACTTATTACACTCCTAAAACATATACTCCCAGTTACCTCCTCCTTTCCTATCATACCTCCAACATTTGCCACCTGCCAGAGGAAAAATTCTTTGGAGACTGCCTGGGGTATAGAAATACTTAAGCAAACACTTCCAAGCAAAAATCTTAAATTTTCTAGACTTTTTTGTATATTTGGGAGCAATACATATGCCCTCCTATTGTGAAATGCTTATCCAGTCTCTTTTCCCAATCTTGCCTAACCTCCTCTGATTGATTCCTATAATGTGCAATATTTATATACTCTACTAATTATCCATTTTTAACATCAGCTTCTGTTCTAGATTCAACTAAAAACTCTGTCAGAGCAGATCTTTCTCTTAGTGTACAGGGAAAGGGATGGGGAATCCTATCATCAATCCCTGGTAAGGAAGGCAGTCTCTAGCCTGCAATCCAAATGTTTTCTTGGCCTCTTTCTATTTAATTACCTTTCCCTCTCAAATTATTTGTTCTCAATACCTTGGTTCCTCTGCCAGTTTCTTCCAGTACATTCCAGCTCCCTCTTGCTATTGTCTATGCCCCTAATTGTAGTCATCCCTATCGACAGAATCTCCTTTCTCCACTCCCATGTTGGCTTAGTTCTTAGAATACTTTCTGCTACATTATGAATATAATATTTTGTATGACTGCTGTTATTCTCCTTAAGGATCTGCATCAAATATCCCAGTTTAATTCCTTATTTCTTGAATCTTCTCCTGCTTCACCATCATCCCTTTCCACTTTGAATTGTAGCTTTCTGCTTGTTATATGCACAAGAGCCTTAATTGTGTACCTCTAAAATATTCCTTCAAATCAGGTAATCTTAAATTATGTTGTTCTTCTACTGGAAGGATCAGCTTCTCCCCCACTTGACTCGTCATCTTCCTCTCAGAGAAAACCCTTCAATTCTTTACTAATTACTATCCACAACTTCTCTTCTGGTTTATAAAAACATGCCTGACCTGTGTATAACACTGAAGGGATTATAAACATTTTTACCGCTTGTATCTTGATAACCATATCCATAGACAAGAGTTTCTTGTTTCTCAATTTTTGTATCATCTTTTTTTAGCTTATTCCTACATATCCTTTTAGCTGCCATAACAGAATAATTTTTAACTCATACTCCTAAACATTTTATCATGTCCCCATACATATGTGCATTGCTGAGCCAATTGATGTCTGGGTACACAGTTTACAGCTTTAGCCTTTATTAAGTTTATATCCCCAAAACCTGAAACCATCTCAGAATGTTCCATAACACTGAGATGCCCTTTTCTGGTTTTAAGAGGTACAAAATAATATTGTCTGCAAGTAAAGCCAACTTTTCTTGATTACCATACCAATTATATCCTTAAGTTTCTGAATCCCTTATTTCTGACACAAACATTTCTAAATATAGCGCAAATGGAAAGGGGAAAGCGAACACCCCTGCCTGGTTTCTCTGTTCAGGCACAACTAAGACAGGAACTCTCCCACTTTGATTTTTGCCTCTGATTCCTCATATATCATACCAATTAACCTTATTACTATGTCAGTGTATCAGAGAATGCAAATGCTTGCATTGCCCTGTTCATAAAACACCAGCTTTCTCAGTCTAATGCTTTCTCTGTATCAAGACCCACCAACAACAGCAGTAATTTCTTACATTCTGCCTCCCTCTGGATCATCACTGCTCTATTAATGTTGTCAAATAATCGCCTCCCCTACACAAAACCATACTAATCCATATCTGTCAATTTAGGCAACACCTTTGCCATTCTTTCAACCATTACAAATAAACACTTTATAATCATGGTTTAAAATTGAAATATGTCTATATGAAGGTGGAGCTGATGGGTGTTTACTGTCTTTTGGCATTACAGCCACCGCAGGTTTTTCCAAGATGTTGGTGCTTCCCCTCCTTTTAATATACTGTTACACCAAATCTTTGTGATCTTTATCAATTTCTTCCATCCTACCTTCCAAACTTCTACCAGAATACCAACTATTTCTGGAGCCTTTCCTGCAGATTGGTCATACATCACCATTTTTACCTCAACTCTTCCTATCTTAACTAATTGTTGAGCCTCATCTACCTCTAACCTTGGCATATTCAAGTCTTCCATAAATATTTCCATTTGTTCTTCACGATTTCCAAATTTCTCTCTGCTTTATACACATTTTCATAAAATTTCCAAAATATCTCTAATACCTCCACAGGATCTCTTATTTTTCGTGTTATAGACTTCCTAACTTTGGCAACAACCCTTTCTACTTCCTGTTGCTTACATCATTGTGCTAAAAGTTTTTGTGCTTTGAAGTCATTATCAAAAAACAGTTGCTTAACAGAAATTTTTCTGAATTTATGCATATTATCAAGGTAATCCCTTATTTTCTCTTCAACACTCTGTAGTTGCGCATCCTCTTGTTCTGTGAGACTTCCCTTATTCTGCAACATTTTAACCTTTGTCAGCCTCTATAAATACATCTTACTTGTTAACCTTATCTTTTTCTTTTATTTCTATCCACTTTAATTTTATCCCACTCACTAGCTATAACTTCTGAAGAACTTTCTAGCTTCCCTAATAACTCCTGATTAATTTCCATTAGCCATTCCTTAAATGCCTCTCTTTTTAACAGAGAGGTGGGGAAGCACCAATGTCTTATGTTTTACTTCATTACCCTGCAATTTTAGCTTAGTTATTGGTAGATTATCTGAAACAGTTACTGGATGTGTGTCAAAGCTCTCAATTAAATGCACATATTCCTGTGAAATACTTCTGATTAGCCTAGCCCAGTTATTATACTTTGGGGAATAATATGTAAATTTTGTCCGAGTTCCTGCTACTGGCTTCATTATCTTCCACACCAAATATTTTCAGAAGTTTCTTCAGAAATCTACCCTCTTTTGTTATATTTTTTCCTTCTAAGTTCCCCATGTTCATCCCTCTCGGTGACAAATCAAATTCCAGTCTCCACCTATATACTGGCTTACAGGATTACGGAGCTGTAATGAGCGGTTTCAAATGGCCCAGTGCTGCAAGGTTTGATTACCTCTGCTTCCATTGCCTGTGGGACAATGAGCAAGTCACTTAACCAGAGACCGCCCCTGGGCTGATTTTGAAAAAGGTCCAATTAGTGCTCTAACCAGGAAACAAATATCAATAAAGTAAATAAAATAATGTTCCCTGTTGAAATATGATTAGTTCTCCCCATTTTTTAAAGCTACATAGTAAGAGTTTTAGGTGGAATTTATATAAATATATGTCAGTGTAATTCTCCTCCCTTGCCAATAGCCCCATACTACTACAAATCTACCATCATCTTTTTCCCCCCTCTTCTATCACTATTAGAGCTCCTCTAACAATTAGTATAACTGCTCCTCTTTTCCTTTGTCCCTGACATTCTGACAAATATCCATCCTGAAACTTTTTTTTCCAGAAATCCTCTCTCTATCCAACTGACATTGCTCAGTTCTTTCAAAATGTTGTCATGTAGCACTGCTATATGCACTCTGCATTTCTTAATTCAATACTCTTTCCTTTTAGTCTTTACCTAAGAGACCATTCACAATCCAAGATAAGGAAAGTGTCATCATTATAAGAGGTGATTATTCCCATCTATTACATATAACAGCTTTTTAGATGTCTGTTTCCAGCTTTTGTAATACATGCACCCAATAATATTTGGCAGGTTGAACGTTTATACAGTTGCTTTTTGTCCTCTTCATTTGAGCCTATGTCATATTTTACAACACTTTTCGTTTTAATGAAAGCTCTCAAAACAAACAAAAAAAAAACACACACCCTGAACCTGTTAATAGAAATACACAAAACTATGTACATCTTCAAATAATGAAGTTTAACCCTCCTAATAAGAACAATTGTCCCAAATAGACACTGCACACACAGGCATAATCTGACCTAAAGTTAAGTTTATCCATGCTAATACACCATATTAATGGATGTGTTCCTTCTTATACTAATTGTTGTCTGTTCTCATTTTATTTTTAGTCCTCTCCCAAATGTAAAAAACTTGCAAATTTTCAGAAAACATTAACTTTTAGCCTCAAAGAAAAGAGTGTTCTGTTTTTTACTGCCTTATCTATAATCAGCTTGTCTCCACGAAAACATAAAAAACTGTAGCCCTCAGTTACAGGCTTCTAAAGTCATGCTGAACATTCATTGCTAAAGATAAACTTCCCCATTACATTCAATGTTCGCTTGTTTCCATTTAAACTTATTAGTTTAAGCAAAAGCAAGCAAAAACATATTAGCTCTATATATTATGATCTGTGTACCATCCCCTATATTAACAACAAAGATTATAACAAACTTAAACTTGCTTTTGTCTATCCTTTTTTCTCTTTTTGCATTGTAATGCCTACATTTATTAATACTAAAGCAGAAGAATGAAAGAAAAATAAAAGGCATTGTTTACTTTCATATCTTTATCACATGCAATATTTGATAACGCTTAACTATATAAACATGTAATTTATAACATAAAATTTATAGAAACACTACTATGAAAAGAAAGTGTTTAATTTACAGTTAGGATTTCCTTCCTCTTCCCTTCCCCTTAGTGTCCTTCCAAGCACTGACATGAAGTGGGACAAAAGCCTTCAAACCCCCACAAGTTTAACAAAGTCAACAAAAAGTCCATTCTTTCCACTTTTCCTTGTACAGCCATATTTCACAAATGTGATTGATGCTTGTAATGTCACATTTATTCACTAATTTCCATGTTGCTGGTCATCTTCTTGTTCATCAACATCTCCAGACTCTGTTTCAATTCCAAGCTACTCCTGACTCTTATACTCAACTACTGTGCCTTTCTTTGTCTCTCAAACATTTTCCTTTGCAACACTGGAAAGGGTTACACTGGAAAAGTCTCTCTATGTACTTTATTATCAGAAAAATAAGAAGCAGAGTCCCCTTCTGCTTGATGGCTCACTTTTTGCTGAACAAACTTTTGTATTTCCTCCTCAGACTGTTCTACATCAAAAACTGACTTTGATTCTCCAAGAAAAAATATTCTGAAGACAGCTGGATACAGAAGCTTGTGGTCTTTACTACCAGAAGAACAAGAAATTGAATCTTTCTCTGTTTCACAGCTCACTTTTTGTTGGACAAACCTTTGCATTTCCTCCTTAGCATGTGCATCATCAAAAATGATTTTGTTCCTCCAGGGAAGAATACTTTGAAGACAGCTGGGTACAATTAACTAGTGTAGATCTATGACTGAGAGTGCATTTAAGGAACAGACAGAGATGACTATTGAAGAGGAGATATAAAGTACAAATCTACTATCATCATTAAAAAGGACTGCAGACTTTAGCCATATAGTAATGAGTAAATGAGTTTAACTACAAAACAAAATTATAACTAAACCTTTAAAAGGGGTGCCACTGTATACAAACAAGTGAAGACTCAAAATATCCCCTTGAAATACTAATAAATGCTTGTGGTAGCCTTGATCAAAAAATGTGACAAGGTTTTGTTCAAAAGATGTTGGAATAACCCTAGATGTAATTATGCATACACTGGGGCAACCTTAATATGTCTGAGAAATAACTCATACTATAATTTTAGTAAGATCTAGAGAAGTGATGCATTCAAAGCACATACGCCCTTTGTGACCTTCCAAGAATGAGGTGTCAAATATGGCTAAAGTCGTCTAGAGGTCCTCCCAAAAGCAGACTTGTTCAGCTGACAGGAATGTAGTAGGATGACCAATGTTCAGACTTGTTGGGGGTTCACAAAAGCCAAGATGGCACTCTAGAGTGGACTGTTCATGAAGTCACTGGGAAATGAGAAAGCTTAATGGCTGCTTCTAATTATTACTGAATTGACTATTGGCAAACCTATGGTGATACTGGTGCAATTTACATGGTATGTAAAAGCACAACTTCAGCAGCAGATTTGGCAGTCGGGGGGTGGGGGTGGACAACTGAGGTTCCCCATTACATGATGGTGGTGTTTTCTTAGGAATGACTGTTATACAGATCCCAGTACACAATGGTTATTCAAAGAGCATAGAGTAAATTAGCAACATTCAGTGTTGAAACTTTTCCCCCAGCTGGAAAGCAGATGTTTACAAGTTCTCAGTCAGCAATGGCTCAGATAAGAGGCCTACCTCATGCCGTGGACTGAGAGACTGTGAGTCCAAACATTAAAATGCTTCAGAGACTGAATTCATTGGAAATTAAGGATGACAATGGCAGCAGACAGAGGAGGAAGGTGGTAGCAGAATCTTGCAGTTCACCTTCTGGAACACCCTGATATATAAAATAGCAAGATCCTCCAAACTTTATGAAATAGAACAAATCACTCATCACACTGGCATTTCAGACTGTTACCCCAGCCACTACCAAGTAAATTGGATTACAGCAGCTAAAGTTTAACCTTATCCATTTTCTCCCTCCAACCTCCCCCCAAACCACATAAAAAAAGGACTGCAGACTTAAGCCATACAGTAAATCAGTTTAGTTACAAAACAAAATTGTAACTAATACGCACAAGCAAGCATTCAAGGATATTGCCTCAAAAATACTAATAAATGCTTGTGGTAACCTTGACCCAGAATAACATCACTCACATATTAACCACAGCATTTTAAATATCACTCAATTCTGACTCTCTATGAGTACATTCAGCTAAAATATAACTGAATTAAGACTGTACTACTAATAATAATAATAATAATAATAATAATAATAATAATAATAAGTCTTAAAAAGAAACAAAATAAGTAAACGAGTCAGTATAAACAAATAACTCTTCAAGAATACAAGACTATTTTAAGTGCCTGTACAAACACTGGTGAAAAATTCCAAGGATATACTAATATGGACTTAAAACAACATACAATACATACAGAGTCTTTTATCAGTGTGTTCACAGGTGTAAAAAGTAGCCTTGAAGTTTGTTTTTTTTAAGAAACATCTTTATTAAATTATCACACATGACACATTTATATAAATGAAAACAAAACATACTGATATAGTTTTAGTTGCAAACATTATACAATCACTTATAATCTATCCAGTCACTGTCATTCAAACATTATACAGCTCATTCAAATCCTGCCTTCTTTTAAGCCTCATTCATCCTCTGCATGCATTGTTTCCACAATTCCCATTTTTTTCTATGTAATTTGCTCCTACCCCTTTATAAATATCCCAAATCCAGTTTTATCTCCGTTACTATATTCACTACTTCTAGTACAGCTTGTTTAGACTTTGATTTCCATTTTCTAATGATTGCTTTTTTGGCAGCCACCATAATTAGACTCAGCAAGGACTTACTATGTCTAGGCAAATCTGATTATGTATCACAGCTCAAAAAAGTAGTCTACAGGGAAGCTTTAAAGTCTGTCAACTCATTAAACTCCCCAAAAATTTGTTCCCAATTAACTTTTTTATTCCCCATCGCACCTCCAACATTTGCTGTCTATCAGAGGAAATAATTATTTGGAGTCTACATGAGGTATAAAAATACATATGCAAACATTTCCAAGCAAAGATCCTAAATTTTCTAGACTTTGTTGCATTTTTGAGAGATGTACATACATCCCCTAATGGTTTCTTTGTGAACTGCTTACCCAAGCTCTCTTCCCAATCCTTTCTAAACTTTTCTGTTTGAATTTTGTAGTTATCATGCAATATTTTATACGCTGTACTAATAATTCCTTTTTTAACAACAGATTCTGCTCAAGATTCTACTAAAAACTATACTAGTGCTGTTATTTCCCTTAGGATCCCCCATTGCTTTCACTTTGCCTATACTCTGATAGGGAAGGCAATCTCTAGCCTGCAGTCCAAATAAATTTTTGGCCTCTTCCCATTCTAGGTTTTTATGCCAGTTTTCTCCAATAAATTCTAGCCCCTGCTCGCCCACTGTTTCTATCCATAATTGCAGTCATCCCTAGCGGCAGAATCTCCTTTCTCCATTCCGTGTTGGTTTAGTTCTTGGACTACTTTCTGCTACTTTATGAATATAACATTCTGTATGGTTATTATTCTCCTCCTTAAGGATCTGCATCCAAAATCTCAAGTCTCTCATTGTTTCTTGAGCTTCCCCCATTTCATCATCTCTTTCCACTTTGAATTATAGGTTTCTACTTGTGCTATGTACAGGAGGCTTAACTGTGTATCTCCGAAATACCCCTTCAAATCGGGTAATTCCAAACAGCCTTGTTCTATTGGAAGAATCAGCTTATCCCACATGATTCTTGCCATCTCCCCCCCAGATAAAATCCTTCAGCACTTTATTAACTGCAATCCATAACTTCTCCTCTGGTTGATAAAAATATGCCTGACCTATGTATAAAACTAAATGGACTAAAAAGTACAGTTGTGTACACTTACCATAAATGTAGATGTTCGATTGTCTTCACTGTTGCAGTCATCACTGTAGGGTTCTTCCTGCCGGCAGGCAGCCCTCGGTCGGCCAGAATCCCAAAGTCTGGGTCCGGTGTCGGCTGTTCAGTCATGGTCTTTGACGTCAGAGCGCTAGGAGTACAATGCTGCCAGCCGACGCCATGTTCTCCAATTTTTCTTGCCCCAGATGTCAGATGCCCAAAAGTGAAGGCTAATAGTAAAACAAAAATGTAACAAACAACAAACCCCATGCCCTGAAGCAAATACACCTCAGAAGAAGGGTGAAGTAGGAAACCACACTAATGAAAGTATAAGAGGGGACAGGTGGGTGGGTAACCTGGACTGCAACAGTGAAGACACTCGAACATCTACATTTATGGTAAGTGTACACAACTGTACTATGTTCATCGTGTTTCACTGTTGCAGTCATCACTGTAGGGTTGAATCCCAAAGCTGAGATAAAGAGTGGTGGTTATAGTGTAGAAGGGGCTGCTAGAAGGCCCTGCAAGACTGCAGAAGCAAAGCCTGCCCTAGACTTAGAGTAAAGAGGGAGATTGTAGTGCTTAGAGAAAGTATGCACTGAACTCCAAGTTGCAGCTTCCAAAATATCCTTGGTAGGTACTCCTCTGAGAAAGGCAGCTGAAGTAGCAGCTCTGGTGGAGTGAGTTCTAATTTATCCTGGGATTTGCTTTCCATGATGAGAGTAACAAAATCTGATTCCATGAGCAATCCATTTTGAAATGGTCTGTTTTGAAATAGCTTTGCCTTGGGAATTTGTTGCGTAAGAAACAAACAGTTGCTCTGTTTTCCTGATATCCTTGGTTCTGTCCAGGTAAAAACGATGTTGTGTGTGTACATCCAAGGAATGCAAGATCCTTTCCCCCTTATTTTGTGGATTACTGAAAAAAGTTGGCAGGTGAATAGTTTGATTTAAAGCCACTTTGGAAACCACTTTACGCATGAAAGTAGGATTGGTCCTTAAAGACACCCTATCTTGGTGAAAAATAATATAAGGTTACACAGCCATGAGTGCTTGTAACTCAGAGACTCTCCTGGCTGAAGTCAAAACCAGCAGGACAGCTGTTTTCCATGATAAATACTTAATATCAGATGTGGCAGCAGGCTCAAAAGGAGGCAAAGTGAGTTTTTCCAGAACACAGTTGAGGTCCCAGGCAGGTATGGGTGGTGTCCTAGGGGGCCTTAAATTCTTTGCTCCTCTGAGATATTGTTTCAGAAGTGGATGCGAAAAGATAGGAGGATCTGTATTGTAATGTGCAGAGATAGCTGAGGCATGTATTTTTATGGAGGAGAAGGATAAACCCTTATGTAGCATGTCTGTCAGGTAAAGTAAAATCAGTGAGATATTAGGAATGAGAGGATCCGAATCCTGAGCATGCATCCAGGTGCAAAATCTCTTACATTTACCTGCATAAGATTTTCTAGTGCTAGGCCATCTGGCTTCTAAGATGACATCCATGACCTGTTTGGGAAGGAAAGGATTAATCATAGACCCTGAATTCGCCAGGCTGCCAGGCTGAGAGTTTTGACATGAGAGTGCAGAACCTGGCCCTGGTGTTGGGACAAAAGATTTGGAATCTGAGGTAAAATCCAAGGTGGCTCTTGGGATAGATTCATCGGTGTTGAGTACCAAAATTGACGAGGCCAATTTGGGGCCAGTAAAATCATCATCTTGGGCTTGTCCTGCTTGATCTTTAGTAACACCCGTTGAAGAAGAGGTAGTGGCAGAAAGGCATACCCCGAGAGGTTTCTCCAACTGAATGATAGTGAATACACTTTCCATGCTAGCTTGTGAAATGTTCTTGTGCAAAAAATCTGTAACTGGTGGTTGAGGGGGGGATGCAAAAAGATCTATGTCCGGGCAGCCCCAGGCTTCTGTAATCATCTTGAATATTTGGGTGTCTAGCATCCACTCGTGTGGGTCTGACAGGTTCCTGCTCAGGCTGTCTGCCAGAATATTTTGTTTTCCTGGCAGGAACTGAGCTTGTAGATCCACTTTGCAAGCTAGAGCTGTGTTCCATAGAGTCATGGCTAGTCTGCAAAGGGGGTAGGAGTGTGAACCCCCTTGCTTGTTTATGTACCACATAACTGTGGTGTTGTCTGTCCGTATCAGTAGTTGTCCTGGTTGTAGGAGATCCCTGAAAGCCAAGAGGGTATTCTGTACAGCTAACATCTCTTTTAAATTGATATGTAGGTGCTTCTGATCCTCTGTCCAAAAACCTTGCAGACCTTTTCCCTGCAAGTGGGCTCCCCATGCGTAATCCGAGGCGTCCGTGGTTAACACTTGGCTGGCTGGAGGCAGACTGAAGGCTTTCCCCTTTGTTGTGAAGACATGCCATGGTCCACCAATGGAATTACTTTTGTAGGCAAGGCAATACAGCAATCTGTGTGTCTAGACTGTGGCAATGCTGGGACCATACACTTTTTAGGTACCATTGTATTTTTCTCATATGTAGTCTTGCATTTGGTATGAGAAGGATGCAGGAGGCCATGTAACCCAAAGCCTGCAGGAATTTCCTTGCAGTTAGCTGAGTTATTGACGCCAAGGTTTTGAAAGTTGGAGCCAGCTGCTGTTGTTTTTTGGATGTCAGGAATGCCATCTGGGTTGTTGTGTCTAGAAGAGCACCCAGAAAAGTTATCTGTTGTGAGGGAGTCAAATTTGACTTTTTTATGTTCACAGTGAATCCCAGGTACTTGAGTAGATTTTGAACAAATTCTAGGTGCTGGAGTAGGACATCCTTGCTGTCTGCTTGAATAAGGCAGTCGTCCAGATA
Source organism: Protopterus annectens (assembly GCF_019279795.1). Classification (NCBI taxonomy): domain Eukaryota; kingdom Metazoa; phylum Chordata; order Ceratodontiformes; family Protopteridae; genus Protopterus; species Protopterus annectens. The sequence continues at coordinate 829,577,825 of NC_056733.1, forward strand.
AGGGTAAATTTGAATTCCCTTGAGTCTGCAATAAGCTACTACTGGTGCCAAGCACTCGGTGAAGACCCTGGGCGCAGTAGACAAGCCAAAGAGCAGCACAGAGAATTGGTAATGTTTCGAGCCGGCCTTGAACCTGAAGTATTTTCTGCACTCCTGTCTGATAGGGATGTGTAGGTAAGTCTCCTTTAAATCCAATGTCACCATCCATTTATTTTTGCTCAACATTGGCAGGAGCTGTTGTAGAGTAAGCATCTTGAACTTTGGTATCTCGAGGAAAGTGTTTAAGACTGAGAGATCCAGGATGGGTCTCCATGAATTTTGTTTTCTGGGAACTAGGAAGAGCCTGGAGTAAAAGCCTTGGCCCATCTCTGATTGTGGAACCAGTTCTATGGCCCTCATAGCCATGAGGGATCCCACCTGGTTTAATGCCTCTGCCCATTGGTGTTTTGGTAGGTCTGGCCATCCGTTTGGTCTTGGCAAGGTATGAAAGTGGAATTTGTAACCTCTTGAAACTACATCCAGAACCCACTTGTCTTGGGTTATGCAAGTCCAATTTTGTTGAAAAAGAGAGAGTTTTCCTCCTAGAGGGGCTTCCAGGAGAGAAGTTCCTGGAGCCATGCAGGGGGAGTCATTGAGCCTGTTTTCTATAAGATTGAGGTCTGTCCTCTCCACCCCTGGGGATGGAAGCACTCCACTGTCTAGGTCTGAAAGAGGTCTGTGCTTGGGCCCTCCCTCTGGAGCGCCTATATCTACCCCTCTGAGGCCTGTCTGAGCTGGGAAAGGACCAATTTTTAGTTGGACAATTTCTGCTAAATCTTGGGGGCTGAACTTGTAAGAAATCCTTAACCGTTTGCATGGATTTTGCCTTATCCTCCATTTTCTTTATCACCTCTTCAGCCTTAGCCCCAAACAAAACATTATGCTGAACAGGAGCATCCAGTAACTTAGCTTTCACTTGATCAGGTAAGTTTTGTTCCTTTAACCAAGCATGCCTTCTAATGACTGTGCCAGAGGCAGCCGCCCTGCAAGAAGCCTCCAAGGCATCAAAACCACAGTGTAAACCATGCTTCCCCACTTGTTCAGTGGCATGCATCAAATTGTGTAATTCCTTATTATCTGCACATGCAGTAATGGTACCCAGTTTTTGTTTCAAAACAGACAGTAGAAATTGCTGATATTTTAGCATATGAAATTGACAATTTAAAGCCCTAATAGATAAAGTAGCAGAAGTGTACACTTTTTTGCCCCATCTCTCCAAAGCCCTGGAATCCTTATCTGTCGGAAAAGGGTTTTTAGCTGAGGCGGCCTTAACCCCCTTAGGACCCTGAGAAATGGTTTCTGGATCAGCAGTAGGATTTTTGTAAAGGAACTGGTGGGAGTCAGGGACCCTGTAATATCTGTCGGGCTTAGCAGGGGCTGGAGGAAAGGAGTCAGGAGTTAAATTAGCCTCAGAAAAGGCATCATCCACAATATCCAAAATAGGAGGAATAGCCAGGGGTCTATGTTGGGGAAGAAGAAGGAAATCCCTAAGCCTTCTCTTAGATTCCGAGTACTCCTGTCCTTCCCAGTGAAAATGTTCCCTCATGTCATGTAATGTTTCCCCAAATGAGAAATTCTCAGGGGGAGAAGCTGATGGAATGGATTCCTCAGCATCAGAATCCTCATAAGCAGGGAAAGTGCATTCCTGTTCAGAGGAAGACACTGAAGAAATAGATGCCCGATCAGAAGATTCATAATCCAATTCTTGCCTTGGCCTTTTGTTTGGAGGGGGATGTGAACCCCTAATCATGGTTAGTAATTCCTCCGCCATTTTAAGTAGCTGTTTCTGAGATTTGGGTCCCAGATCAGAAGAGGCCTGGGCTGGTGTCTTAGATTTAGAAGGAGTCTTTGCCTTTGTCTTTGGCTTTGCCTTTATCAGAAGTTGTGTAGGCCTGAAAACCCCCTCGGAAGCCGGTACCTGCACAGCGGCTCCGGACCCATCCGAGGGAGCATTGTCCGAAGGTCCTGCAGCTGGAGTGCTCAAAGGCCTAGTTGGCTCCTCGTGGGGTCCGTTTCAGCAATCGGTTCTGAAATGGCCGACGACAGGGGCTGCGAAAGCGCCTCACTGACGACAGCCAGAACCTGTAGCTGGCTCTGTTTGTAAAACGTCGTTTGATTTGGACCTCGGAGGCCTGTCCTTATCCTTGCGTCGTTTGTGAACTCCGGTAGTCGGAAGCATGTCTGACGACATTTTATAATTAAATCGCCTGCCAAAGTAGTGAAAAGCAAAATCGTACCTGCGCTTAATCGTACGTTGGTTAAATCTAGCACAAAACCGACAACTAGCTACGTCGTGGTCAGGGCCTAAACAAGGAATAGAATAAGAATGGAAATCCTTATGAGGTATTTGCTTCCCACAAGAAATGCAATTATTAACTTTTTCTGACATCGGACTGGAGCAAGAAAAAAGTTTCCCCAACCGGGTACTTAGCTTTGAGAAGAAGAAGTAAGTCTTCGGACTGAAGCAGGAAAAAATATCAGGAGTCAGCCGACCAACACTTGCGAACTGCTTTCACCGCACGGCAAGAAAGACTGGAGAACATGGCGTTGGCTGGCAGCTTTGTACTCCTAGCACTCTGATATCAGGGAGCATGACTGAACAGCCGACACCGGACCCAGACTTTGGGATTCTGGCTGACCGAGGGCTGCCTGCCAGCAGGAAGAACCCTACAGTGATGACTGCAACAGTGAAACACGATGAACATCCATTTTAACTGCTTGTATCTTGCTATCCATACAACACAGCTTCCAATTTCTCAGTTTTTATATTATTTTTTGTTTAGTCTCTTTCCACATATCCTTAGCTGCCACACCAGAATCCTTTTTAATCCATACTCCTAAATACTTCATTTTAGCATGTGCCAATAAAAATGGGTATTGCTGCATCAATTTGTGTGAGGTTACATAACTTACAGCTATTGTCCATGTTTTAGCTTCATTAATTTTGTATCCCGAAAAGATATGAAGCCGCCTCAAAATGTTCCACAACATTAAAATGTCCTTTTCTGGTTTTATCGGGTATAAAATAATATCTGCAAATACAGCCAGATCAAAAATCAGCCTTGAAGTTCTGATGCATCATACTGACCTCTCACATAATCAGCATAGTGCTTAATACTAACAGGTTTGTCAGCATGCTGAGATATTTCATTGAAGTATTCATTAATATAGTTGGTCCTGGTGAGAGTTCTGTTTTGTAAATTCAGATTAAGTAAAGAAAAAATTCTCATCAATAATATGGATAAATGCAGGTATAAAGTTTGGTTATACATTATATCACACAGTTATAATCTACTCATTTCCCACAAGTTTAAAGCTCATTATAGAAAATGTCCATTAAGACGGCACAATATAACAAGAAATCATGACACCTGGAGAAAAGAGTAGAACACTTACTCAGTGCCTATGCCAAATTTCTTTTAGTGTGAATATTACCTTAAATTTCCAGTGAAAATAAGCCATTTGACTAGTTTGGCTGATACATTCAGCCAAACATACAGTAAACAACTGTCTTACCAATACTGTGGCATCCCACTGACTTCCTGCAGACTGATGCACTGGTCCAAGCAAATCCTTGCATAGTTCTCTTAACCGGTACTCACAACCTGCATGGACAAATAAGACAACATTTTATTTTATTTATATTCCCTCACTCCCAAGCTCTGCACACACAGCAAACACCAACCTTTCAAAACAGGGACACTTTTGTCATGCATAATTAAATACAGCATACAGGACAACCTGTAGCCCCTAATCATATTGGCACTACATTATGAATATTCAAACAGTGGCACAATAAATCTAGTTTATGCCAACTTCAGCATTCAAATTATCAATAAGGCAACAGCCTCGACAATCATAATACACATAAGGTCCTTCAAGTTAAAAAGAAAAAATAAAGGCCCTACCCACCAGTATAGGAGCTGTTTCCCGCAAATCCATCCCCCACTTTATTCCATCTTTGAATTAAACATGCCTTAAGGGAGTAGCAAATCAGCTCCTAATATTACATTCCCCTCCCTGAACTCTTGTTGTTAAACTGAATTAACAACAGGTTATACAGACTAGCATACTGTGAAAGGTTTATTGAAACAAGCCGACCCAAGCACTACCGTCAAGACTTTTTCATTTTCTTTATAACACAGATTACTGTCAGATACACTGCACTTCCTCAGATGACAATTACAAAATGACCACCAGATAGTCTTTTACAGTCACTTTTATCTAGTTTCAAACTTCATCCTTGATGAGATATTCTTTTCCTGTACTGAAGCAGTCTTTGTCTGCATCCTTATCTCATCCAGAGAAAACTGGTTCCTTAGTAGGCCGAAATGTTTTCATTAATAGGCCAGTCTGTAACTTTTCCTGATGTGCTAGCCATTTTCCTTTAGCAGGTTTATTCACTTAAATATCTGTATACATTCAACTGTTTATGATATTTCAATAAGCCTGTATTGTCAATGCCATCTGTTACAAAAACATTCAGAAGTATAATACTTTTTGTTCCACACAAACAGATTCCATTAAAGTAATCATACTTGTTTACTGCATATTTATTTTCTGTACCTGCGGATGCTGTGTTACATGCTTTTTCTAAAAATATCACACTGTTAATATGATAGAAAGCAGTTTTACCAAAAAAACAGTTATATCAAATTATATATATATATATATATATATATATATATATATATATATATATATTTCTATAAAATGCATATTACTATGAAGGAAACCAGTTTGACTTTATATAATTCTATCACTTGTGTATACTTTCTTTGTGCAGCGCGAAAGTATACAAACTAATATAACTTCCCCTTGATGAAGCATTCCCATGCCATGCAGGGTACTCACATACGGCTATGACAACATGGTCAGAATCAGAACTAGCTCAGCTTCCTCTTCCACCGATTAGCGGCCTACTTTTATGCTGTCTCTACACACAGGTAACCAGTGAGGGAAGTAATGTATTACAATATGTAATATATTATGCAATTATTACAATTTCTAGTAACTCGTAACATAACTAGTTACTTTTTCAAAATAGTAAAGTAATTGTAATATATATTACTTTTTTATTAACTAGTAACTTAAATGTGCATTACTTTGAGTTACTTTTGCTTAAACCAGTGGTTCTCAACATGGATGATATCACTCCCTAAAGAGCGATGGAAAACTTCTAGGGGCCCTGGACAGTATGGATGGTAATCAGATGTTAGGATATAATAGAGACTTTCAAGGATCAATTTGGATGAAAAATTACAACATAATGTTAGCATAGCATTCATAATATATCAGGTCTATATTACTACATTGAAGGACCTTTACAACGAACACCTCTCCATCAACACAAAAGCATCGAAATTCACTTCCTCGAATCACAGAATTTTCCCAGGGCAATGTAACAATTGTCCTGTACCACAACAGAGCACATACCGCACAAAATCAAACCCACCCAAGTGGAGGAGCTTCACCCCCAACTCTATATACCAATTCTGAGATTGCACTACAGTGGGGAAAAGGGCAAAGTTGAGGAGTTGGGCCAACTACTTCCTTACCCTGGGAAAAATTCTGCAATTCTCTGAAGTGAATTTCAATGTTTCATGTCGATGGAGTGGTGTTCGACATAGTAATATAGATCCAATACAAGACTAGCATTAGGATGGAGCAAAATTTACTTCATTTTTTTAGCACTGCAAGGAGGTGGAAGGTAATGATGACCAGACTTCGGTCCTGCCCTGGTACTGTGGGACTCTCATCCACTACAACATCCCCTAACACTGGGACAATTCTCGTCTGCTAGAGATCATAACCTTACCTTTCCATATAATAAACAGCATTGGCTCGCCATATGAGTCAATTAGAATCTAACTCTCCACTCATCGGTTTAACATGTGATGCCCCAACCTACTGCACCAAGCAGGACTCTTGGGTGGATCTCTGATCAACCAAATTTTGTCTTGACAATTTTTTGCTATGTTCTATTTAAAATTTTTTTCAGGCTTCGATTTTTTAGTTGCTGAAAATAGACAAAATGTGATATGTTTATATAGGTCTTGTCCTGCTGGCTGTGTATGGTTTGGTTTAATTATTACTTGTGACTCTCTAGTTATAAAGACTAGTCATCATCTTCTCCTTTCGGTTACTCCCGGTAGTGGTCACCACAGTGGATCAACGATTCACAGAACAAGAGGCAGTAGAGTTTTACAGTGTTGAGTTGCCAACCTGGAGCCCAACCTTCCTCAGAAGGCACACGCATGCGCACACACACACACCTCGGGCCAATTTAGAATGCCCAATCCACCTGCAGGACATCTTGGGAATGTGGGAGGAAAACCAGAGCACTCAGAGAAAACCCACACAAACACAGGGAGGACATGAAGACTCCGCACAGAAGGCAACACAGCTGAGAATCTTGCTGTGAGGTGACAACACTAACCACTGCACCACTGTGCTACTTAGCTGCAAAGACTAGTCTGCTGCAGTTTTTCAACTGTTAAATACTATTCACCATCATTCTAACATTGTTTATACAGCTTTAATAATACACTTGTATGCATGTGTTTACTCATGTGAGCAACTCTCAATATTATACTCGATAAACTATACTTATATAAAAGTAACGCAATACTTTAGTTAGTAACTAGTAATGCATTACTTTTTTAGAAAAGTAAGAAGTAATGCAAATATATTACTTTCACTGAAAAATAACTAGTACTAGTAACTTATTACTTTTATAAATAACTAGCATGACATTGCAGGTAACATGGCTGTAGCACAGGTGAGTAAATTTCATTTCTGCAAAATACTGAGTTTTACTGTTTTTGTTCGACTTTCCTGAAAACTGTATTTGTCTCAAGTTAAAACAATTCCTTTTTTTTTTCATCCAGAAACATTTTGGGGAATTCCCACAAATAACATGTATAATTGTATTGATATGCACTTTGTTACTTTCTCGACAGGGTAGAGCCTACCAGACAAAATCTTTAAGAAGACCTAGGGAGAAAAGCAAAGCTCCATTACAAAAAAGTAAGGACATAAAATTTCAGTCTTGGGACAAGTGCTCAGGCAATAAAGATAAAAACATAAATGTACACCAATATTCTGCCTCTTCATATGCATATGGACAACTGATCAATTTGTTAGTTTTGAAGACAAACTGTGAAGCAGCACATGTAGCATGGATGGGAAGTATTCATTAGGTGAGCAAAGTGAAGGTGGTTTAAGCTGTGGGGTTGCCTGGAATGTAGGGGAAGGCAGACTGAAGACCTGAAGATACTGAAAATGTTGTAGCTTCTGGCCAACTCATTATGCCACTGACAGTTTTCATTACAAAAAGGAATGCACAGCTATGCACAATAGGTTTGTGTACATGACAGGATCACTTCAGCAGAGATGCACAGCTATGCACAATAGGTTTGTGTGCATGATAGGACCACTTCAGCAGAGATGCATAGCTATGCTATGCACAATAGGTTTGTGTACATGACAGGACCACTTCAGCAGAGATGCACAGCTATGCACAATAGGTTTGTGTACACGACAGGACCACTTCAGTAGAAGAGAAGGTGCATCTGCTGAGTCTGTCCACTAGATCGCTGGTTTTCCCGGGATGTGCGTTGCAACCAAAAGGCAGTCTGAAGATATCGCCCATTTCCACACCCTCATGGCCTCCCTGCACAAAGGGTAAGAATAGGTTCTTCCTTGTTTGTTGATGTACCAGACAACAAACATGTTGTCAGTGTGTACTGCAATAGTCCCTAAGGGGAGAATGTCCTGAAAGCCTTGCAAAATCAGTAGGACTGCTTTCATCTCTAGGAGATTGATAGGACATCGATATGCAACCTGACCTCAGCCTCCCATTGTAATGCCCCCCCACAAACAAACTGGGAAGCCTCACGGTGGCTATGGGGGGGCTGTTCAAGAATGGTCTGCCTACAATGACATTGTCTGAATGTATCCACCAAATGAGGTGACACCTGATGTGAAGGGACAATGGCTGAGAAAGGATGGACCATTGTGTCGCTAGTGTTCACTGGAGAACCTGCAAAAAATCTGGCTAGAAGGACTAACAGAATGGCTGCAGACATGGATCCTAGGGTCTGCAGGATCAATCAAGCCATGGGGGTCTGTTGGGCTAACAATTCCTGTACCTGACTTCTCAAAGTGATTATTCTGTGTGAAGTAAGAGAAGCTATCTAATCCCTTGTGCTGAGTTGCGTACCTATGAATTCCAGGTTCTGTACCGAAGTCAGGTTGGATTTGTTCAAGTTTATGGTGATGCCCAGAGTGTGTGATAATTGGAATAAGTAGTCCCTGGCTTGGATTAGCTGATGCCTCATGGGAGTGGTCAGGAGACAATCGTCTAAATATGGAAACACCTAGAATATCCTGAACCTCTAGTGGGCCGCAACCACTGCCATGCATTTGGCGAACATCCAGGGGGTTGTGGTGAGCCCAAAGGGCAGTGCTCTGAGAATTGTTAATGATTGGTTCCCAGCCAAAAGAAGAGATATCTCCTGAAGTCCCTGTCTATTTTGTGTGATAGTACACATCCTTGAGAAATATCAAGCACATCCAGTCGTCCTTGTGCCACAGTGGCAAAAACAGACTGAACTGTAACCATTCGGAACCTCAACTTCTTTACATATTCATTCAATCTGCTTAGATCCAGGATGGGTCTCCTCAACTCCCCTATCTATTTTGGCATTAAAAAGAAGTGGGAGTAGGTTGCAAATCCTCTCTGTTGGGTTGGGACCTCTTGGATGATTCTTTTTAGCAAAAGTTGTTGGATTTCATGTGCTGCCTGTTCCATTTGACTGGGTGGCACATCAGGAAGGCGTTTGGAATTTGGAGGAAGCAGAAAAAAGGGAATGGAATAACCTCTGGATATTATGCTTAACATGCAATGGTTTAGAGTCAACTGGGTCCAGGCTTTTGGGTGCAAAGCCAATCAAGCCCCAGACTGCCTCCAGAGATGGACAGTCAGGCAGTGCTTCAGGAGTGCTGTTAGGGTTTATCGGGAGGGGGTTCCCTAAAGCCCTGGTTCAGCAGACCCCCTCTGCCTCTAGGGCAGTGTCTACCATCAAACCATCCCCCACCTCTATAGTAGGGTTTCCTGTGAGAGTCCTGGAAAGGTCTTTGGGGCTTGCGAAACTACATTTTCTCACCTCCACGTTGGTTCCTGGAGAAGGACCTCCTGGCGGGGGGGGCTTAGAATATTTGATTCCAAAAGCAAAAAGAGCCCTACCATCCTTCTCGCTGTGGGTAACTGTGTCTCAAACTGACTGCCCAAAAGGGAGGAGCCATCGTAAAGGACACTGACAAATGATGCTTTAAAGGACTCTACAAAATCACACAGCCTCATCCAGGTATGCCTCTTTAGGGAAAGTCTTGAACCGGCTGCTCGTGAGGTGCCCTCCATGATATGGGAGATTAACCTCATCAATGAACTGATGACAGGATGAAAGAATGGTCAGCTTGGGAGACATTTTCTTAAATTCCTCCACAGGCATGGGCTCTGACAGACAGGCTGACAGTTCCTTGATTAGGTCTCTCTGCAGCTGACTGAGGTGAGCCAGATGGTTCAATGACCTCAGAGCAAAGGTGGCCAAGGCGGAAACGTGCTTCCCAATTCTGTCCAGTGCTCTAGACTCCTTGTTAGGTAGATGGACATTGGCGGTTTCCTCTGCCAGCTCTTTCTTGGTGGCTGCCATCACCACAATGGCATCAACTATGGGACCCTTACTCCAGTGTTTCCTGTCTGTGGGGGGTACCAGAAAACAATCGGGTCATTTGGGTATAGACTCGATGGTGTCCGATTCCTTCCATGCAGGGTAGAACACTAAAATCAACCAGGGCATCCACTGGGGGGGGGGATCACCCAAGACAGAGATGGGCCCATCCTGAACACTCCAAGAGAACTAACTCCTAAGAGGAAGGAGGTTGAGCAGACCACCCACCTTTCTGCTTTAGAATCTCCAATATGTCCCCAAAGGAGATGTCTTCAAGTGTGGATCAGGGGAATCCTTCCCCCTCATCGAAGTCAGTATCCTCTGTTAAAGAATCCAGCGGGGAATCAATGTGCCTCCTTTTGCACATCTTCTTTCAAGGGACTTCCTCAGCTGCGTACTCTGGAGAAGTGTCAGAAGAAAGGGGTCCCTTCTGAGCAGACAATTCTTGGAGGCTGCTCGGGACAGGAAGACTCATGGCAGGACAAATGGGAGCAAGGCCTGGATCTGATGATCTGATGTGGAACATGTACTGTTGGATCACCAACTCAGGAGAAAACCCTCTCCACTATCTGAAAGGCAGAAGGACCAGGAGAAGCCCTTTTCACTAACCCCAAAGCAAATGCCACTGAGGGAAAATGGGCAGAACTCACTCCAGATCCATGGCCTCCTGAAGGGATCAGACACAAGCTGTCGCGTGCTGAGGCGCATAAGGCAAGGGATGGCTACAAGAAGGATGGAGCCAATCCCGGTACCCTGGACCCAGCACCTACACCACAGCTCTGAGACTCACTCTGCTCAGAGAATGCCAGGACAGGGCTAGTCTCCAGGGCATCCTCTGCTTCGAGGAGGGGGAGCTTCCTCTGCACTAAGTCCGATGTGCACAGCAGTCCCAAATCCCGAGACTCTGAAACCAAGGGTCAGAGCAGAGAAGTCCTTTTGGGATGGCCAGGGTAGTGCACGAATGCAAAAGGGGACGGAGTTGAGACTAACCCCATCTGGATCTGGGCCTTGAGGAATCTCATCATCCTGTCCATATCCACCTCGGACCAGGTTCTGGAGGACCTGGATGAAGGCAACAGGTTTGGGGTTCTGGAATGCTTGAACCTAGAGGAGAGTGCAGGAGACCTCATCAAAGTTCTTGGATCTGAAGTTACGGGTTCCGATCTAGGAGGCAAGATATAGTGATAAAGTACAGTTGTGTACACTTACCATAAATGTAGATGTTCGAGTGTATTCACTGTTGCAGTCTTTACATTAGGGTTTATCTGCCTGCAGGTAGCCCTCAGCCAGCCTGAATATCAAAGTCTTGGATCCCTGCATCAGATGCTGTCTCTTCTTCCATGACGTCAGGTCGTCAGGGGTATAAAACATGCAGCCAACGCCATTACATCAGTTTTTCTTGCCCCAGATGTCAGGTGCCCCCATAATGGGAAGCAATTGTATGTTAGGTTACACCTCCAACAAAAAGTAAATACACCAGAAAGCTGAAATACACTAAACAAGAAGAAAGGTATAGCCAAGAGAAGTGAGGGGGCTGGAGGGAGGGTAACCAGGACTGCAACAGTGAATACACTCGAACATCTACATTTATGGTAAGTGTACACAACTGTACTATGTTCTTCGTGTTTCACTGTTGCAGTCATTACATTTGTGTTGATTCCCAAAGCTAAGGAAGTTAGAGAGCATTAGGACCAGCTATTATGCCCTGCAAGACTGCAGTGGCAAAACCAGCTCTGGCTTTAGAAAAAAATGGGCATGTGGTAATGCTTCGTGAAGGTATGTACAGAGCTCCAGGTAGCAGCTTCTAGGATGGCCCTGGTAGGGACACCTCTGAGAAAGGCTGTAGAGGTAAATGCAGCCCTGGTGGAATGTGATCCTATCCCCTGTGGGGTAGGTTTTCCATGGTGCTTATAGCAGAAATGAATGCAATGGGCTATCCACTTAGAAATGGTTTGCTTTGAAATGACCTTCCACTCTGCCCTTGCAGAAAAGCCAACTAGCAGCTGTTCAGATTTTCTGAGAGGCTTAGTCCTGTCCAAATAAAATCTAAGTTGTCTGTGCACGTCCAGAGTGCAGTATTCATTCTCCTTTGTTTTGTGGATTAGGGAAAAAAGTAGGCAAATGAATGGACTGATTAAGGGCCACACTAGACACCACCTTGGCCATAAAGGAAGGATTGGTCCTGAGGGACACCCTTTCTGTATGGAAGATGACGAAGGGCTCCACTGCCATGAGGGCCTGTAATTCAGACACTCTTCTTGCTGATGTGATGGCTAAAAGGAAGGCTGTTTTCCAAGAAAAGGAGTTTCAACTCTGCAGTTGCAGCTGGCTCAAAAGGAGGTAGAGTGAGCTTTTCCAATACAAAGTTAAGGTCCCAGACTGGAGTAGGGGCTCTCCTGGGTGGTCTTAAATTTTTGGACCCTCTGAAGAATTGCTTTAGCGGGGGGGGTGAGAGAAGAGGGGTGGTTCAGTATTATAATGTGCTGAAATGGCAGAGGCATGAATTTTAATTGACGAGAAGGAAAGGCCCTTGTGGAGCATCTCTGTTAAGTACTGAAGAATATGCAGTAAGCTGGGCAACGTTGTGCCCATCCCCCTGAGTCTGGCTCCAGGAACAGTATCTTTTCCACTTTTCAGCATAAGATTTTCTAGTACTAGCTCTCCTTGCCTCCAGAATGACATCTAGCACCTGCTTACTGACAGATGTTATTAAAGAGCTCAAAGAATTAGCCAGGCTGCACGGTTCAGGGTTTGAAGCTGAAGATGCAGAATATGGCCCTCCTGCTGGGACAGCAGGGAAGGGGTCTGAGGCATGTGCCATGGTTCCAGCAGTGACATACTGCACAAGAGGGGGTACCAGTGCTGGCATGGCTAGCCTGGTGCAATCAGTATTGCCCTTGGTTTGTCCTGTTTGATCTTTAGTAGAATTCAAGGAGGAGAGGGAGAGGGGGAAAGGCATAAACTGAGAGGCTTTCCCAGGTGAAGGACAGGGCATCCACTTTCCAAACTTGACTGTGGGAAGTCCTTGTGCAGAATTTGTCCAACTGGTAGTTCTGAGGGGAGGCGAACAGGTCTAGCTCTGTACTCCCCCATTTGTTTCTCAAAAGGTTGAATATCTTTGGTTCCAGTTTCCACTCATGTGGGTCCATGAGAATTCTGCTTAGGTCATCTGCCAGTGAATTTAGCTTGCCTGGCAGGAATTGAGCTTGCAGGTGCACTTGGTAGCTCAAGGCAGTGTTCCACAGAGACATGGCTAGTCTGCAGAGAGGGTATGAGTGGGCTCCCCCCTGCTTGTTTATGTACCACATAACAGTGGTGTGGTCTGTCTTTATCAATAATTGTCCTGGAAGAATGTGGTCCTTGAAGGCTGTCAGGGAATTCTGTATAGCTAACATTTCTTTTTGACTGATATGCAGGTGCATCTGACTCTGGTTCCATTTGCCCTGAATGCACTGCCCTGCCAAGTGAGCCCCCCATGCATAGTCTGATGAGTCTGTTGTTAGGGTATGGGCGGGCAGGGGGTAGAGTGAATGGGAGCCCCTTGTTGTGGCAGCAGGCCTTTGTCCACCAAAGGAACTCTGTCTTTATACAAGGAATGATCGGAATCATTGATTCCAAGTCCTGAGAATGTTGACACCATAGGCTTTTTAGATACCATTGTAGTTTCCTCATATGCAGCCTTGCATATGGAATTAGTAGAATGCAAGAGGCCATGAACCCCAGGGCTTGCAGGATTTTACTTGCAGATAGCTGTGTCTTTGTGGCCAGTAGTTTGAAGTAGGCTGTCAAATAAATTTGTTTCTCTGGTGTGAGGTAAGCCATCTGGGAAGTTGTGTTCAAGCTTGCTCCCAGGAATACAATTTGTTGGCAGGGTACTAGATGAGATTTCGTTTCGTTTATGGTGTACCCAGTGAGGTTGGAAGTTTCTTTACAAATGCCAGATGTTTTAGTAGTATGTCCTGGCTTTCTGCCTGAATTAGACAATATTTCTTTGCCTGCAAAATGCAATGACTGGAGCTAGGCACTTTGTGAATACCCTGGGCGCAGTAGATAAGCCAACGGAAGTGCAGAGAACTGATAGTGCATGGAGCGTGCTCTGAAGCGTAGGCATTTCCTGCAAGATTCCCTTACTGGAATGTGCAGGTAAGCTTCCTTTAAGTCTAAGGTTGCCAACCAGGCATCTTTGCCTAGTATAGCCAGCAGCTGTTGAAGTGTTAACATTTTGAATTTTGGGATTACCAAAAAGGTGTTTAGAATAGAGAGGTCCAGGATAGGACACCAGGAGCTGTCTTTTCTGGTTTCCAGGAAAAGTCTTGAGTAAAAACCTTGTCCCCTTTCTTCTGCTGGGACAGGTTGAATAGCCCTGATACTTAGAAGAGAGAGAACCTGCTGTTGAGCCGCTGCCCACTGATTTGGGGGTAGGTCTGGTCCAGGTATGGGTAAATTTGAATTCCTCTTTGTCTGCAAAATGCAATTACTGGTGCCAGGCACTTTGTGAAGACCCTGGGCGCAGTAGATAAGCCAAAGGGCAGTGCAGAGAATTGATAATGCATTGGACCAGCTATGAATCTGAGGTATCTTCTGCAGTTTTGTCTGATAGGGACATGCAGGTATGCCTCCTTGAGGTCCAAAGTCACGAGCCAAGCTTGCTTGCCCAGCATGGGAAGAAGCTGCTGTAATGTCAACATTTTGAATTTCGGGACATCCAGGTAAGTGTTTAGAGATGAAAGATCCAGAATAGGCCTCCAGGCTTTGTCTTTTCTGGGTACCAGAGAGAGTCTTGAGTAAAATCCTTGTCCTTGTTCCTCTGGATGTACCTTTTGAATAGCTCCCATGGTCATGAGTGCTGTAATTTGTTTTTGAGCCTCTGCCCATTGATTTGGTGGCAGATTTGGCATTCCTTTTAACCTTGGCAGAGTGTGAAAGTGGAACCTGTAACCCTGTGAAATGACATTGAGAACCCATTTGTCTTTGGTGATCATATGCCAATTGTGATAGAAAAGAGCCAGTTTATCTCCCATTGGGGCTGCCAAGAGAGAAATGCTTGGCAGCTGTAGTGGGAAGTCATTGGGACTGTTTTTTGTAAGGTTGTTGTCTGTCTTCTCCTTCTTTCTGGCCTGGTGCACCCCACTGTCGAGGCCTGTAAGGACCTTGTGGCTGTCCTCTGCCTCTTGGACATCTGTATTTGCCCCTTTGAGGTCTGTCTAACAGGAAAGGACCAATTCTTTGTTGGCCAGTTTCTGCTAAATCTTGGAGGCTGTACTTGTAAGAAATCTTTCACTGTTTGCATAGATTTTGCCTTATCCTCCATTTTCTTTAGTACCTCTTCTGCCTTAACTCCAAATAGGACATCATGCTGCAAGGATGCATCCAGTAGTTTTGCTTTAACATGATCTGGCAGTGTATGTTCCTTTAACCATGCGTGTCTTCTAATGACAGAGCCTGTAACTGCTGCTCTGCTGGAGGCCTCTAAAGAATCAAAGCCACATTGCAAAGTATGTTTTCCCACTTGTTCAGCAGCATGCAATAAATCCTGCATTTCTTTACAATTAGGAGGATCTGTATCTGAAAGCATTTTTTGTTTCAACTGAGACATCAGAAATTGCTGATATTTTAACATGTGAAATTGGCAATTCAAAGCCCTCATTGCTAAAGTTGCAGATGTATATACTTTCTTTCCCCATCTGTCTAATGCTCTGGAGTCTCTGTTGGAGGGAACTGGGTTCTTTGCTGATGAGGCCTTGACCCCTTTGGGACCCTGAGAAATAGTTTCTGGGTCTGCCACTGGGCTTTTATACAGAAATTTGTGAGAGTCAGGGACTCTAATACCTGTCTGGTTTAACTGGAGCTGGAGGTAAGGAATCAGGATTTAAGCTGGATTCAGTATACACATCATCCACAATGTCTAAGACTGACGGAATAGCCAGGGGTCTGTGTTGAGGTAAAAGTAGGAATTCTCTGAGCCTTTTCTTGGATTCTGAGTAATCCTGGCCCTCCCAATGGAAATGCTCCCTCATGGTGTGTAAAGTTTCCCAAAAAGTGTAATCCTCTGGGGGAGAGGCTGATGGAATGGTTTCCTCAGCATCAAAATCCTCATAAGGGGGTAAAGAGTAACCTAGGTCTGAGGAAGACTGTGAGGAAATGGACACCTGGTTGGAGGAGTCAGAATCCACATCCTGTCTGGGCCTTTTATCAGGAGGGGGAATGGGACCCCCTGATCAGAGTGATCAGGTCTTCGGCCATTTTGAGCATATGTTTCTTAGACATGGAGGCCTGCCCTGGAGACTGTGATTTCTTTGTTTTAAGAGGTGGTTTAGGCTTAGAAGAGGGTTTAAGGCTAAGCTGACTCAGTCTGAATGCACCCTCTGAAGTTGCAGGAGGCTCATGTACACCAGATCCCTCTGCAGGGTCGGTTTCGGTAGTCTGTAAAACTTGGGAGTCCGATGGCCCAGCCATCTCCACTAAGGAGTCAGTGGCTGACTGTGGTTCTGCAGAAGCGGTCGTCAGGGGCTGCGAAGGCGCCTCATTGAAAACCGGCCTAGAAGAGGCTTCGTCGTCCATTTTGGGCCTCGGATGCCTGTCTTTGCGCTTTTTATGAATTGCGGTCGTCGGAAGTTCCGACGGCATAATATAATTAAATTTTCTGCCAAAGTAATGTCGGGCAAAATCAAACCGACGTTTAATAGTGTGCTTGTTAAACCTAGCACAAAACCGACAACCAGTGATGTCGTGGTCTGGGCCTAGGCATGGGATGCAATAAGAACGGAAATCCTTATGAGGTACTTGCTTCCCACAAGAAATACAGTTATTAACTTTTACTGACATCGGAATGAGGCAAGAAAAAGTTTCCCCAACTGGGTACTCAGCTTTGTAGAAGACTTCGGTTCTGGATTCGGAAATGAAAATTTCAGGAGTCAGCCAACCGGCACTTGCGAAATGCTTTTGCTTCGGGCACCGCGCGGCAAGAAAGACTGAAGAAAATGGCATCGGCTGCATCTTATATACCCCTGTCGCACTGACGTCAGGGAGGAGGCGACAGCAACCGACGCTGGACCAAGACTTTGGAACTCAGGCCGACTGGTGAACCGCCTAACGGCAGGATAACCCAAGTGCAATGACTGCAGCAGTGTAACATGATGAGCATCATCATCTTCCAGATCCATAGAAGCTGTTGGATCCAACCGGGAGGTGTAATTTCTGCAGATCCAAAGATCTCTTGGGCTTCTTCGCTTTGACAGACTCCGGGGAAACTGGAAGGCCCCTAAGAATAAGTTTATTTCTGTGGTCTGCTAAGGCCCACGGATTAAAAGCTGCACAAATGTTACACTCCACTTTCAAGTGGTCAGCATAAAGGCAGTACACGCATTCCTTGCATGCATCCTGGTTGAGAATTTTATGCCCACATGAAGTGCAGCATTTAAAGCCGAAGTTTTGTCAGCCATGACTGAACAAAACCCTGCCAAAATACAACCGTCACCAGAAATACTGGTAAGTTAACTCTTTCACCCTAAGATTAAATTTAATTATAAACCTTAAAACTAACTGTAAATATAGTTTGAAAGCATTAGATGTTAAGAAAAGTTTAACTATATGCTAAAGCTAACTTACTTTTTTTTTTGCAGGAAAGAAAGAAACACACGCATACACACACTACAGAGAAAAAAGGAACAAGGACTTAAAAAAAATCCAAATAACTATGACAACTCTCTAATCAAGTCCCGAGAGTACAAAATCCGCTTCCGGTTTGCTGAAACACAATGCTAAAGCTAACTTACTTTTTTTTTTGCAGGAAAGGAAGAAATGCACGTATACACACACTACAGAGAAAAAAGGAAAAAAATCCAAATAACTATGACAACTCTCTAACCAAGTCCTGAGAGTACAAGATCCGCTTCCGGTTTGCTGAAACAGCAAACAAGATCGAAGATGCTTGGGGGGACATCTACAAACCTATGGATGTTGGGCATTATGGGTAGTAGGAAGGAACTTGAGAGTTGGATCCAAGTCTGTAGAATGTGGCTGAGTCAGATCCGAGACCTTATCGTGGTGAGGAATGAAGAAGATGACATCAGATCATAGGATCTCTGAAGGACCAAATCAGGAATGGAGTATGGCCTACGTATAAAATAAACATTATAGATGTTTACATTGCGTATGATGGTCAAAGTTAAGTGAAATCGTACTGCACCTGAAAGTGCCGAAAAATAAGTACTACAGCTGTCCTGAAGCAAGATCTGTTTAAGCCCTTACCAAGCATCCCATTCACCTGCTGAAGTAAGGGTTTCTCCATTCATTCTTTTCCTACTACCAGACAAAGCAGTAACAAAGTCTAAACAATTTCAGTCACCTATACCTATGGAGATGTTCCTGATCAGCTATCTGTAATTACCAACTTAAAGGCAGGTGTTTGTCAGGAGGACGGAACAACAGAATCTCTATGTAACATCACCAAAACATCACCAAAATATTGACTACTCTGTCAGCCAGAGACTGGATTAAACTGTGTAAGAAATGACATCTATGCTCCTTCCTTATACAGTTATCAGGTGACAAACACCTGAACCCACACCCCATATCTATTGCCACTCACACCCCTTATCTATTGCCACTCAATCAAGCTTCAATACTAAGCACCTATCCATGCAGCTATATAAATTTATGTGGCATTAATAATAAATGGATGCTGCTTGAGTCATGGTCTGCCTCACATAACTCCAAAATTATGTCAGTCACATAGTCTTCAGTCAAGAGAATCGAAGATTGCTATTTTGCTCTCAAAATGATTCCACCTTTTCAGATAATATGCCAGGAACTAAAAAGGGCATACATGTATTATCATCTGTAAAGAATTCGGCAACCCCCTCTTGAACAATCAAAATAATACCACATTTAAATTTGCTCCCAACTGGGCAGTTATATAAATCACACTGGGTGGTCATACAAAGCTAACTGTCACAGTTCCCACTCTTACACTACCTTCAGTTTGCTTAGTATAAGACACTTTAAAAACAGTCACTGAATTAGAAAATGAACATACGTCATTAACCCTTGGTGATTTCAAAATTAAGTGGAAGGAGCAGCAGAAAAATATATGAGTAAAACTTTTATTCCTGTATAATCATACCCAGATGACCAATGAGAGCAGACAGCCCAACCAGGCCATGAAGGCATGTACTCTAATGGATGCTCTTAGAACAAATATTCCAACAAGCTTGCAAATCTACAGATTCTAGCAAATGACATAAGCAACCACTGCCCTCTGGCTGGTAGTTCAAAACTAGGAAACAACCTTGTCATCTAATAGGATCTTAGTCCATCTATGACTTCAGCTAGCTACTACTGGAGCTTGAAATAGTAGCCTGGACACCCTTAGTCAGCTGTCCTGATACATTAACTTCTCTCACTACCTTCTATAACACATTTGTATATATGGCAGAAAGCCTCTTCTTTATTAAATAAATGTCTCCAAAGCAATAATTTGCTATGGTCAACTCCAGAGCTAAAGAAGCTGAGAAAAATTAGGGAAAAGGTCAGGTCTCAATAGATAAAAAGACATTAGTAATACAACAAAAAATGAAGCCTACCTGAAAAGAAAACACCGTGCCACAGTTGCAATCAACTCCAAGAAAGTCTCCAGTAACAAAAACCTCAGGGTCAGCCAAAGAAGGGTTGCTGAGTGCTCAAGATACATCATCAACAAAGTATTCCCTAAGCATGCACAACTAAGAAAAACAGCAGCAATGCCTTTAATGCAATGAAAGATCCCATGTTCTGCCTTCCTCAGCATATTAACAACATCCCTAATGATAGAAAAGCTACCCAAATTCATTCTATACTCCAGTATTCTAACTTCCATTTTAAATACATAGATCAAAACACTGCCAAAGAAATGCTTGATAAAACCAACTACAACCATAACTCTAATTCTCCTATAACACACCCAAAGTTCTTACAGCTTTGTAGCACCATATTATACAGCCAGTAGTTTATATTTTAACTTTTCTTTCACATTAATGACATTCCGCTAACTTCAGATGTGTTAACCAATCCACTCCATGAGTACCATCTCCCAGCTATCCAGCGAACAGGCATCGTATTGCAAATATCTACCCCTTTGGCAAAATTCTGGAAAAAATAATTTACAGTTAGACTTTAGAGTAAACCCAAAAATACAATGTGCTCTACGAGACAAAAATGAATAGTGGTATTTGGTGACACAGAAGTGGAAGGAGTAATACAGTCTTTTTACCTAAGAAGTTAGCAGGATTAAGGAAGTATGCAAAGCCTGGATGAGGTTCACAACTTGGCTAACAAGATATTCCACCAAAGAAATAGAATAACAGGACTCAGCACAGGGGAGTGAATGGGGATGCACTCCCTCAAATGCAAAGGGTGTTTGTACCCCCTCAGTGAGGGAGGGGTAGGCATTCCATTCTTCATAAGGGGCAACTGCCCTTGTCCAGGAAAATAGCATTTTTTGTAAATAGTTAAGTTGTTTTTTTCACTTATTTTTTTTTAAGCTCTGTATATTACAGAACCAATGGCAATAAAAAAAAATTCAAGAAGCCAATAAAGAAAATAAAGTCCAGACACAAAAGATAAGAAATGATGACACAAGAGCAAATAGGGAAAAGAAGAAAGGAAAAGGAAAAACAAGCATGGTGGAGTAGAAAGAATTATGCTAGGAAAAACAATACAGAAGATGGGAAGAATACTAGAAGAACAAAGTCAATAAAGAATAGATGATTTGAATGTATGGAATACTAATCTTTGTAAAAAAAAAAAAAAAAAGGAAATGCATAAATGTTAACCATGCAGGAACGTATGAAATTAAGGGCTAAGAAACAGCTGCAAGCTCTATTTATAAGGAGGAAAGATAAAGAGGAGTATTATTATTATTATTAATGACTAGGGGATTACAGATGGAGGTACAGAATGTATTACAAGGTAGATCTTCATTCATTCATTACTGACAGGACTTCGGTTCCGTCCTCGGAACCAACATGGCCGGTACCAAGCTCGCACCAGCCAAAAACTCTCAGCTAAGACCTACCCACAATGCCCCTCTCATAGTCTCATCAGATCGAGTTTCCCTGCCCTTACAGTATAGAAATAATAATAGTAGGAGTCTCTGTCTGAGCAGATACCTTAATTAATAAGGAGATCCTAAGGTCACAACCAGGAGTCCAGGCAGGGGGAAGGAGGGTGGGAAGTAATGAATGAATGAAGATCTACCAACACAGATGGAACGTTATGGTAAGACATAACTTCTTTATCCAATGTTGTAAATCTTCATTCATTCTTTACTGATAGGCCCGAGTCCCCAGCTACCCGAGTCCTGGGTGGCCCTATGGATTCCCGAGCACCACAGAACCAAAAGATGCTTGCCCCTGGAGGCCAGATCCAATTTGTAATGAGTGATAAAGGTATGAGGTCTTGCCCAAGTGGCTGCTGCGCAGATATCATCCATAGAGGCTCTGGAATGAAAGGCCACTGAGGTAGCTATCGATCGAGTAGAGTGAGCCTTTATTCTGGAAGGCAAGGACACTTTGTTTTGATGGTAGATGAAAGTAATGGTATTTCTGAGCCAAGAAGATAAAGTCATTTTGGAAACAGGCTTACCCATTCTGGGTCCTGCAAAGGCCACAAACAATTGTTACGATTTTCTGAAAGATTTAGTTCTGGCCAAGTAGAAACAAAGTTGCCTATGAGCATCAAGGTTATGCAGAAAGTATTCCCCTCTATTTGAATGGTGGCGAAAGAAAAACGGTAGGTCAGTAGATTGGTTAATGGAAAAAACAGAAATGACCTTGGGTAAAAAGGAGGGGTCAGTACATAGAGAAACTCTTTCCCTATGAAACATCAAGCATGGTCTCTTGACACTCAAGGCCTGCAACTCGGATACTCTTCTCGCTGTGGTAAGGACTAGTAGAAGCAGAGTTTTCCAAGACAAAAATTTGATATCACAGGAATTCAAAGGCTCGAAGGGAGGACTTGTTAACGACTGATGCACCAAAGTCAAGTCCCATGGCTCTATAGGAGGCTTGACAGGAGGTTTAATATGCAATACTCCTTTCATGAAGGTTTTGCACAATCAGTGTGACATAACAGATGAATTGTCAGTTCCATTGTGAAAGTTTGCAATAGCTGCCAAATGCACTGTATTTGTCGATGCTGAAGCTCCTGCATGCAACAGTATAGTGAGGTATTGTAGGATCTTCTGAACGGGCATGGAAAAGGGGACTAATGGGGATATTATAGCCTCTGGAAATTATTCTCTGCACCCCTGCATTCGTTATGAGTTGCCAGGCCTGTAGGTGTAGAGAAAATTGACCCCTGACTGCTTTCAAAGGAAAGCAATCGGGCCACTGTTCAGGAGCGCTGGAAGGGTCGGCCAGATAAGGAATCTCTAGCGCCCTAGTTGCGCGGACCTCCTCTGCCCCAAAAGGGGAGTCTTCCGGATGAGTTGCTCCCTCTGCCCAGGGGGGATTGCTCATTACGAGTGTCATGAAAAGATCCTTGGGACTTCTTTTACCACAATTTTCCTCCCCTCTGATTCCTGGAGTAGGATCTCTGGGGGGGGTGGAAAAACGTATGCCCACAGCAGACAAGGTCTTACCATCCCTTCTCACCAAGTGATAGTGTGTCTCTTACTTTGGGACCAAAAAGGGAAGATTCGTCAACAGGTGCGTTGACAAAGGAAGATTTAAAGGAGTCCGCGAAGTCGCACAAATGCATCCAAGCATGCCGTCTCATGACGATGCCGATGCGGCTGGGAAGTGTGAGAGATCAAGCGCATTGAGGACTTTGAGATGGATTCCAGGATAGCTAGCTGAGAGGCAGCAGTACCATGCACCTCCTCAGGCAGTATTCCCACCAAAGAGGCAGACATTTCTGAGATTAGGTCTCTTTTGAAGGTGAGTAAAGTGTGCCAGGTAATTCAGCGACCGAATGGCAAAGGTCGCTAAAGCATAGGCCCACTTCCCCAGTCTGTCCATAGCCCAAAACTCCCAGTTCGGGGGATGAATAGTGGAACTATCTTCTGCCAGTTCCCTCTTGGTGGCCACCGCCACGACCATGGAATCAACTACCAGCTGTTTGGACCAGTTGGGTTGGTCTTCAGGAGTGGACAAAATTTTATCTGGCCTCCTTGGGAACAGGTTCTGTGTTATCCGGGGCCTTCCAGGCACGCTGCACAATAAGTCTAATGAGCTCATCCGTTAGTGGGGGTCACCCAGGAAGTAGATGGTCGAGCATGGAAAGCCTGCAAGAACACAGATTCTGCCGAAGAAGGGTTGGAGGGCTTCCAGTCTCCCATCTGCTTGAGGATCTCCAGAATGTCTCCAAATGAGACGTCTTTCAGAATAGACCAGGGGGACCCTTCTCCCACATCGCAATTGGTGTCTTAGGTGATGGATTCCTCAGGGGAATCAAGATGCTTCCTCTTTCAAAGTTATGGTATTTTTATCTTTACCTTATTTACTTCTCAATATATTGTTTTGTTTCAATTCTGCTACTATGAATATTTGGTAATTATGTCATGGATATTTTTTCACATGTTATGCCTGTTATTTTATTTCCATTTACTTATTTGTAAATAATTGTTTTTGTATTATATTAGGCTTTAGCATACTGAATGTCTTTAGTACATCTATATATATTTTCATTTTTATTCCTATTATATATATAAATGTTGTCATTTACATATTATGTTTGATATTTATATATCAAATATTTCTATTGGACTCTACAGAGTTCGTGAACTTCTTGCTATGAAGTTCGAATCTGTAGTATTAATTTACATTAAACTTGAAATTAATGCTATTTTAGAGCTCAGTTTTTAGTATTAGTTCTTGGTGATTATACTATAGTTGAGTGCTATTTTTATTTTTATTTCGGAGTGGCGTTTTGCATTGTGTATCTCATTTCTTAGTTTGTAGTATATACTTTAATCTATGGCTTCAGTCTTTGATTAAATGGGACTATGCATAAGTCCTATTTATTTGTTTGTCTGGGACATATATGTACTTTGGATACTGGTTGTTTTTTGATTTTTTGATTGCCAGAATGTAATTATGGTCATGATTCTATCACCTCTGTGACTGTATTATTTTTGCCATGGTTAGTACTGCAGAGTTTTACTGCGCTAAGCGTATTGCTTGGTTAGTTGCTACAACATGATGTTTCCCTTTCCCGGGCGTATAATCCATTAAGGCACAAATACAAATGCATTTGACTGTAGGTTTGTTTTAACAGCGAATGCTGTTTGCAGAAGGCCTTTAGTTAATATGTTGAGATGATTTAGTCTTTTACTGTCATATTTAAGACTACGCAAATGCCAATGATTTAATTGTTTTGGAAACAAATATCTATATTAGAATGTAATAATGTGTGATGGAAATATGTTTTTAGAAACGAGCTAGGATCGTTTAACAGAAATCTAGTGGAAGCTATACCCTAGATTGCTTCTTTTTCTAAATATGGGCACTGCTTCCTGAACTTATTTACGGAGGCGCAATGCCGATATTTGAATAATTTTATGTACTTCATCAATTAATGTGATATTCATAGAATTGAGAAGGTTTAATGATGTGTTTTAAATGAAATACACAACAGATTCTTTGTGTTGCTTTTAAACATAATGTTAGGTAGTTGAAAATAGTACTATTATCTTATTTATTTAAGTCTTACCATTGCTAACGAGTTTATAGTTTGTTAATTGATTATAATTAGTGTGATCAATTGGTTAATTATGACAAGGGGCCTCTATAAAAGACAATGAAATTCTTTGCATGATTGTAACCTGATGAAGCACAATTTGTTTGTGTGAAAGCGCTCGTTCCTGTTCTACTTTTTACAATAAATGCTACTTGGATTATATCGTGGTGGTTTCAAGCAATTTCTTCACTAGTTCCCTCTTGGTGGCCACCGCCACGACCATGGAATCAACTACCAGCTGTTTGGACCAGTTGGGTTGGTCTTCAGGAGTGGACAAAATTTTATCTGGCCTCCTTGGGAACAGGTTCTGTGTTATCCGGGGCCTTCCAGGCACGCTGCACAATAAGTCTAATGAGCTCATCCGTTAGTGGGGGTCACCCAGGAAGTAGATGGTCGAGCATGGAAAGCCTGCAAGAACACAGATTCTGCCGAAGAAGGGTTGGAGGGCTTCCAGTCTCCCATCTGCTTGAGGATCTCCAGAATGTCTCCAAATGAGACGTCTTTCAGGATAGACCAGGGGGACCCTTCTCCCACATCGTAATTGGTGTCTTAGGTGATGGATTCCTCAGGGGAATCAAGATGCTTCCTCTTTCAAAGTTTCTTCCGGGGTGGCTCCCCAGTGGGATCTTCTGAGGACGACTCCAGAGAAAGGGTTCCCTTCAAAGGAAGGTCTTGTGGCTCCCGTGCTCGAGATCCCAGAGTAGGGGGTTGGGACAGCTGCATGCAAGAGGGAGGTTCTGGTGTCGATGCCAATGGTGCCAACTGTGAGCCTGTTGAAGCAAAGACCCTCTCCATCACCTGAAAAGCAGGCCCGCCGGAAGAGGGATGGGGAGCCCAGAACTGAGGACAATCTTGGAACCGGGGTCACACCACACCCCAAGGATCCAGGTGAGGAGCTCCGAGAGGACTGGTAGCTGCCGGGAGAGCCGTGGCTGTAGACAGTGCCTCAGAAAAAATTGGCGCTGAACTAGGTGCCACGGTGCTGACAGCCCAATCAATGCTCCAAGAGTGCAAGAGTCCCAAAGGAGCCACTGCACCAAGAGTAATCAGTGCCGACAGGGAAGCCTCCGCTGTTGGAGCTGAGACAGAAGGCACAGGGATGGCCATCGGTACTAAAGTCTCAGAGACTTGGGAGGAGGGCGGAGGAGGATATACAGGTGAATATGCCATGAGAGCTTCCGTTCCAAGAGGGAGGGAAAACCTAGTTGGGGTGGGTAATCCTCTAGCTGCCAAAAGCTGGTCCACAACCCTCACTACATCTTGTTCCGAAAGACTCCTGGTGGATCTGAAGGAAGTTGCCGATGGAGCTTCTGGTCTCTCAAGAAATGGACTAAATTGTTGTCCCAAAAAGGGGTCATACGAGGGAGAATACCTGGTTCTGGGAAGGTGCTCGACCTTCGGAACCGACGGTGTCAGTATCAGTGGAGCCATGTAAGACATTGGCACCGTGGCCAGGGACGGTGCTGATGCAGGTACAGTGGTCGGAGCCTGTGTCAAAAATAAGGTTGGCACCGAGAGGGATGGTGCAGAAGCTGGTACAGTGGTTGGAGTCTGAGTCAGAATCAAGGGCGGCACTGAGGGAGAAGATAGGGACCCCGGTGCCGAAGCTGTCTGTGCTGAAGACGTGGGAGAAGCCCGGTGTCAACTCGGTTCCGAGTAGGACAGGGATGTCGGAACCGAAAGACTCCATTTCTCCTTATGGTTTTTAACATCCTTATGCTTAGGAGGTGGTGAGACCTTTGTCCCAGAAAGATCCCCCGCGAAGGGTGATTTCAACATACCCTTTAGAATAAGTTTGTTCTTGCGTTCAGCCAATGTATGGTTGCTGAAGCTAGAACAAATGTCACAAGAAACATTAATGTGGTCAACGCCCAAACAATAAACACACCGGGCATGACCATCAGAGTTGGGCATCTTATCCCCACACTTATCACACTGCTTGAACCCAAGCTTGGCCTTATCCGACATTATAACTCAGTACTACCACCACACAAAAAAGAAGATAAAGGGATAGTGTAAAAACTTTTTTTTTTTTTGTGTGTGTACAGAAGGCTAGGAAAGAGTATCAACAATGGTACTAAGAAATACCAAAAGGTAAGAGAAGGGCATACTAAGGCAGGGAAGAGGGAGTAGTACCAACGATGGTACAAAAGAACTGCCAAGGTAGTGGGTAGGGTCTAGTCAGAAAATAAAGTAGAGATGAGAAATAACCTTAGACTAGAAAAACTGGCTAATAAACATTAAGAACTAGAAAAAACACAAAAAAGCTACACTTAGCTGGAGAGGCGGCTTGACATGTCTGACGAGGAATGTGGCAAATGAGGTCAGAACAGACTATGACAGGGACATTGTGGGTAGGTCTTAGCTGAGAGTTTTTGTCTGGCATGAGCTTGGTACTGGCCTTGTCGGTTCCGTGGACGGAACCGAAGTCCTATCAGTAAGGAATGAATGAAGATTTACATCATCAGATAGGATGTTACACAGGGGTGAAAAGGTTCTTGCAAGCCTTCAGCACAACTACATTTACAATATATTTAATCCCAGAATGAAATCAAGAATTTTAAGGAAAATATCAGAGTAAATACAATTTCCGGATGGACTATTAATTCTTAGTGTGGACTGAAATATGGTATTCTCTGACAGTGAAATAAAAGATGTTAAGTGAAGACTAAAATGTACCAAAGTAGAACGATGTAGTTAAAATATGCTACAGTCATTACAGCTGACAGATGTTTGGCAAGAGAATGCCACAAACAGAGAGGACGGCTATATGTACTACAGCCTAAAATATAAAAGGTAGTCATCAAAGACAAAGTACTCATAATGAAATTACAGTAACTCGGTGACGAACATAAAACTAGGTCCAATTATTTTTCCACACCAAATTTCTATGCATTTCAAAATTAACATGGACCAAAACAGAGAAAGATATCGTCACTAGAAATTTACAATATTTTTATAAAAGACAGCATTTTAAAAACTGACAAACAAAGAAATTAAGGAAAACTTGCCACAAGAATGGGACAAGCTGAATGAAAAATTTTGGAATGACATTCAAGAATGCCAAAACATCAAAGATCTGAAACTCAGGATGACAAGAAAGTGAAACTAAAACTAATAAAAGAGCTGCAGTTGAGAAAGGACAAATAAACAAAAGACGGAAGGACTACGCTTCAAAATATGCTGGAGAAAGTGATGGAGGAAATAGGAAAAATTTACCCCGGGGATCACTCCAGTGGCTCTACTTGACAGAGACACTGAGAACTAAGGACGGGTGGCACGATGCCAAGGTAATCCTTTGGGCTAGGCTTGTAAAGGCTCCAGGCCCAATAGCTAGTGCACACCTATACCGCTCTAAAGAGTAGCAATTAAGAAACACTAAGGTCTGTGGGGTATTAGCATAATAAACCTACTGGCTGCCTAATTAAGGCAAAAAAAACACAGAAAGGTTTATCAACTGAAAAGACAAAAGGGGTGAGGTTATTAGGTCCTTGAAAGAAATATTACACTTTACTACAATAAAAACAGTGATCTAACTAATGAACATTTGGAAGGGGTAATTAGGGAATTCTCTTGAGAACTTAAATCTGCCTAAACTACAGGAAGATTTTACCTAACACTAATGAAACAAATTCAATAAAAAAAGCTACAATGGCTAAACAGGCACAGAATAAGACACCAGCTCTACATGGCATTCCAAATGAAGTAATAAAAAAGGGTAGGGACAAGTGCAGATCTTGGTGAAAATGATGAACCAAATACTATTACATAAACAAATCTCACAGTTATGTAGGAATGCAATAACAGCACTGACATGCAAAGACGGAACTGATCCAAATAGACCAGGATCACTCCATCCAATAACAGTTTTGAATCATGATTACAAAACTTAAATGGCGATAACAGCAGTGAGATTAGTGAAATGTATTCCAAACTTAGTAGACATGGATCAACATGTTTGCAGAGGGGAGTAGAACATTTGACAATATTGTAAAACATTAATGGTAAAAAAAAGCTGGGAAGTAAGGGTGGCGGCAATCATCTTTTTAGATGCACAGAAGACATTTGATAGAGCAGAAAACCATTCTTGTTTGCAGTACTGGACAAAGCTGCTTTCCCAAACACATTCATTGAACTACAGGAGAAATTTATTGATAAAATGACAACCCTGGTGAAGGTGTCTGCATCTCTTTCAGATCAAATTAAATTTAAAAGAAAAATAAGACCAGTATTATCAAAGTTCTTCCTTACTTCTTGATTTGGAGCCATCAGAAGCAGCAGTAAAGCAACCAAACCCGCAGGGTTTCTTTTGGGGAAGCAGAGAGCTCAAGATAGCATTATATGTGGATGATATAATATTGACACTCACAAAACCAAGTGAAGAATTAGGAGGATTACTTGAATTGTTGGAAATATTCGGAAATATATCAAGATATAAAATAAACAAAGGAAAGACTAAAGCTGTGAGGATAAATTTAACAGATATAATAAAGATGGAGAAAGAATATCTGGAGTTATGAAAAAAAAAATTAACTGAAATACTTGGGACTATAACTAAATGACAGTTTTCAGGGATCAGTGTGAAAATCGTGTCATCATTATGCATAAGATACAGTTAATCCTCCAAAATGGATGTTTTTAGGGCTAGAACTAGACCACAAAGTGTTCATGTCCTACAAAAACACGTGGTCTCCCACTTATAGTACTTGCAGTAATCATTCTGGACACCCAACTTTAAAACAACTAACAAATACAAATTAAGAATTTGGAAGAGAGCCTCTTTCTGGATTGGGAAAGACCAAGAATAAATACAGAAGCACTAGCAATGCCAAGGGAAAGGGGGGGATTGGGAATGCCAGAGATAAATCAGTGCAACACATACTTATGGTTAGGAGCCAAGAAGGTGGACTTGTTGCCAAGTACAGAGAGATAAGGTGAAAATATCCAGGATTAAAAAACAGATTTACTGGAGATATTATGGGTACTACGCAATCAAAGGGTAAAGAGACTTTAGCAGGAAAGGTTAGTATAGAAGTTCTTCAATATTCTGAGTGCATAAATAAAAAAAAAACTGGAGACAAGAAATATTGTCAATAGAGGGAAAGCTCAACAACAAATGAAATGAGACAGCAGCAGCATGGAGTTGTTGGTAAATGCAGACCAAGTTAAGATACTGGAAACAATTAATAGGGGGGAAGGCTGCTATGGACTGGGATGCAGCAAGGGAGAAAATCTGAAAAACACAGCGAAGAATAATAAAAAAAAATGGAGCTTAAGCAAATAAAATGGTTAAAGGTATAAAGTTGAACTGGCAGAGAATGAGAAGCTAGTTACCAAAAATTACAGAAGGCAACAGAGTTGAAAAGTGATTAGTAGCCATCATGTATAAAATACTACAGGAAGAAAGACAATTAACAACCAGGCTGAGAAATGAATGGGCTAGGATGTTAGGAGGTCTATTAGAAGAAAACAAGTGGGATTCCAGGAAAAGCTATAAGGTCTATGAAATTTTGTATGTTTGCAAGGAAGTATTTGCATAAGTCTTTTTAACATTAGCTGCAATAAAGTGGGTGCTACCTATGGAGCAAGATAAAGGTTGGAGGTGTGAAATGGAAGATAAAGGACACTGGCAGCACATAATGCTCATTATACTGACCACTGTTGCAGTAGCCTTGGCTATATGTGTTACATTCTGCAGGATATAACAGACAGTCAGCTTCCAAAGCTTTTAGGCACCTGCTACATGCCCAAACTGTCAAGACAGCTCGAGCTGAACTGACTAAAAGATAAGTCTGAGAGCAATGCCCATCAGAGCTTAACTGCCACAAAAGAATACACTCCTCTGAGGCTTTTGAGGATTGAAAGTTGGCTTGAGCTGTTCCTTTGCTGAGCAGGTAAGTTCCCTTTGGAGAAAAAAATATTTTCTTACTTCTGTTGCTGTTTTATCACTTTCTTCAAGAAAATTATTTAAAGCTACGAGTATTGTGTTTTAATGGAGTGTTATGAGACTGTAATATACTTTTAATGGAGTGCCTGTTTTTCATGTTAATTTAAAAGTGGTGTAAAGTAACAGAAAACATTTTTTCTGTGGATAAATTGTATTTAAAATACTACGACAGTCCAGCAAAATAAAATTAAGTGCTTTTTACTGTTTTTTTTCTGTCAAATAAGTATTTTTGGAGAATGGTAATGCTTACCTGTATTTTCTGTTTGTGTTCCCCAGGAAAGAGGCACAATTTTCGTCTGGACCATGGAGCATATTATCGGTCCCATGATCGGGCCTCCTTCTAACCACAAAAAGAAAAAAAATAATCAAATAGCCTTTGCCTCCACAGCATTCTAGTAATCTGCCTTATCTGCAGGTAGGTGACTCTGCTGCGGCCATTTGTTGTACTTGAGACCACTCATCTTTTACCCCAGATCTTTCCTGTGTAGCACCTACAGCCACTACGGACTGGGAGTTAGCCACATCCTCTGCAGCTGCTGGGGTCCCATCACTGGGCAAGGGAGCCACTCTTGTCTGTCCTGGGTAAGGGAAAGGTTTCCTACTGTATCAGAATGCGGTGCCCATCCCTGGGGAAGCTGCTGCTGTTGCTATTAGTAACATGACTGGCCCTATTTTTTATGTAAAAAAAACCCCAGAAAACCAAACATGTATCTACTCCTCCTCAAATTTCTTTGGATAGGAGTAGTTTACTGAGTTTGGGCTCACGATTTAATTCAATATATTGATATTAAAGTAGTTAAAAAAAGTATAAAAGTTAAAAATAAAGTAGTTTGTGGTAAAAGAAAGAGGGATACCTCTTTCCTGAAAAGATTCAAGAATCTGAACAGTAAGATGCAGGTATGGATAGAGGGCATTCTCCTCAGATTTCTGATTCAGACTCAGAGAAGAGCTCAGTTTCTGATTCTCTGTGTGGGGTGTTCTCTTTCTCTGACAGTACTACTAGAATGCCAGTTTTTTTTTCAGTGGGAGAACACAGGTTTCTCAGTCCCTCAAAAAATACTGAATTAATTACGGAAGGATTTTCCAGATCCTTCACCCATTCCTCCTGTTCTGTCTGCTTTGAAAGATGTGGGTATAACTGCCTGCAATTTTCCTGACAGTCAGCCAGCTGTCACTAAAAAGGCAGACAGAATGTAAAAGATTCCTTAGTCTATATAAAATACACTATTTCCATACCTGACCAACTAGCTATAACTCTGGGTGAACCCACTGCTGCTGAGCACCAAGTCAGTCCCATCCTACTTGTTCTGATAAGGATGGGAAAATTATTGATAGGTATGAGGAAAAAACTCATGTTTCTGCAACTTTGATTTTAAAAATTTTGAATTGTCAAGCTCATGTTAAAGTTTGTTCTAACTGCTAAAGTATCAAGAATGGAAAAAATCTGCTTTAAATAACTTGGTTTATTTTACTTCACTACTCGTTTACAGTGTGTGCATGACTCTACTGATACTTCTGGGGCTATGGCCACTGGTACTGTTTTAAGAAAGTCTGCATGGTTGCATTCTCAGAACCTCACAGATGTTAAAAAAAGAGATTTTTAATTTGCCCTTGGATAGAGACTTAGTGTCTGGTCCCTCTGCAGCACAGGCGATTAAAAAGTGTGATGACAGAAGCAAGTTGATTCAGGGAATCTGTTAAGATTTTCAGCACTCTTTTTCCAAATTTTCCAAGGGAATTTTCTATCCTCTCATCTCACTGTGGCAAAAAGCACCTGTCAAGGCATGTCTAAGGGTCAGCTTCCAGTGTTTTCTCCGGTCTATCTGATGAATCTGGACATCTTGGGGCAATGCAGCAATTGCCTCATGTACACAGACAATCTTCTCCTCCCACCACCCAACACTATAACCTGTGAGAGATGCACTTATATAGACAAACTGGAAGCAAAGCTCTCTTCACCCAAGACTGGACTAGACAGTCAAGAGAAGAAGGTAAACGCACCACACCACACTCATCACATAGTCCCTCAAAATCTACACCATCAAAACACACACCAACATTCGCAGAGGCTCTCAATAAAAATCTGCCCAAGCAACAGGGACCTCCAAAGCAGAAAAGCAAGAAACCTCCACCCCCCCAACGCAATCCAAATGACACATAGCCCACAAACTCAGTGTGCCACTCAACCACAGCCCATAAGGCATAACAACGTACCCAACACTCTAGTTATAGATAACTCTATAGTCAGGCACACTGATGTTCCACTCACCAGGCTAAACAAGGAGAAGGTTACTGTCAGCTGCCTGTCGGGTGCCAGGATCCACCACATAATGCACGCACTGAGCTCACGCCACAACAAGAACAAATATGACTCTGTCATTGTCCATGTTGGTGTGAATGACCTGAGATGTACCTCCCTGGACTACATAAAGAGAGACATGGAGAAGCTGTCCGATCTTGTAGCCCAAGCAGGTATGACCCTAGCCCTGAGTAGCATCCTGCCATCACCTAGAATGATACCACAGTACAAGGACAAAATGATTGACTTCTACAACTGGCTAAGTTTCTGGTGTCATTCTAAGGGGATCCAGTATCTGTCTGCCTGGGATGACATGATCGACAGACCACGATGTCTGCACCTGTCGCCCTTGGGATTCCGGATACTGGCTAAGGTTCTTGCCACACCTACAGTTCCTGTTTTAGGCAAGGTTCCAATGACAAATTCACCACCGTAACAGGTACAAGCAAGCAAAATCTGAGGGTAATGCTACTCAATGCTAGAAGTCTAAACCTCAAAATGCACTCACGCAAGGCACTCCTTAAAATGGAGAACATCGACATCTGTGCAGTGACATGACAGAGACCTGGTTCAAGGCTCCAGAGAGCACCCCTGCATTACCAGGCTATAATTCATACCACACCTTTCGGCCACCTAACCTGGACCAAAACACTACAGGTGGAGGCGTGTCCATATTCATTAAGGATACCCACACCTCCAGGCTAGTTGCTCAGCATACTGCATCCGAGATTAACCAAGTGCAACTAACTCTGGGCAAGACCGCAATCCAAATTGTAGCTTGCTACAGATCCCCCACCATGCCCCAGGATTCCCACTCCTCATTTCTTGATACACTGGAAAATATTAAGGCACAACCTAACACCCTAATAATGGGCGATTTCAACTACCCCACCATTAACTGTGAAAACTACTCGTGTACCAACTCTTTTGCTCAATGTTTTCTGGAATTCATAAATTCCAATGCCTTGGATCAACTTATCCACACCCCTACCAGGGGCAGCAATATTCTAGACCTGGTCATTACCAACATGGGCAACCGGTGTTCCACATCAGAGGTCAATTCCTCGTTGGTCAGATTCGACCACAAGCTAATCACCCTTGACACCCGAATCCCACCCACAGCCCACCATTAGGGAAACCACCGTAAATAAATTTCTCCAAAGCCAACTTCATGATTCTTAAGACAGAAGTGGCAAACTTCATGATACTCATGCAGACAGACAACAGAGGTACGACTGCTGAATCCCACACAAATGCACTTTATAAGCACTCAGACAAGTGCATGGCTTGTGCAATCCCTAACAGAACCAAGATGCTATCCTCCAAAAAATGGAAGCCAATCTGGTGGTTCCCTGCCATAAACTAACTCTACAACAAAAGAAAGAAACTGTTGCAAAAAAAGAGTAGAATCCCATGATTGGAGGGACTCCCTGGTCAGCCTCAGTAAGAAGCTGAAATCTCTCATAAAATCCTCCAATGCTAGTTACGAAAACAAAATTGCCACTGATTCTAAAGACAACCACAAAGCATTCTATAGCTATGTCAAGAATCTCAATGGCAACACTCACATCTGCTCTGAGTTACAGCACAATGGCACTAAATATACAGAACCAACTGATATTGCCAACATCCTGGCAGATAGGTTCAGTGCTAACCTTACCCTCCTCTCACCCCCTAAAGGGCCCATCTCTATGCCGGAAGAATGCAAAGTTCCTGTAATCATGGCTGCATAGGTAAAAAACACACTCTCCAAAGCCAAGAACCCAGCATCCATGGGATCTGACAACATCTCAGGCTGCACTCTACACGAACTACACAACGAACTGGCACCCCACCTAAGTACCATATTCAATCATAGCCTCACCTCAGGCTTTGGGCCCACTAAATGGCGCACAGCGACGGTTATTCCACTCCGCAAAGGGGGAGCTACCACGGACCCCGGGAACTACCGCCTCATTAGCCTGATGAGCCTGGTCTACAAGGCTATGGAACGTATCATCATGGAACTTATAAACAATGACATTGGTAATCTCCAAACTCTGGACCCCACCCAGTTCGGGTTTGTAAAAGGCAGACCATGTCTCCTAAACCTGCCAGACTTCTTTAAAACGGCCACCAAAGCTGTCGATGAGGGTAAGGTGGTTCACACAGCCTATCTAGGTCTCGGCAAGGCTTTCAACACCACACCCACTCTGGAATTACAGATAAACTCACTAAACTAGGTATAAATCCCTATGTCACAAGATAGGTTGCAACTGGCTCACTGACAGAACCCACACTGTGAAAGTAGCAGACTCCAAATCCGATTTCAGACTAGTGACAAGTGTAGTACCACAGGGTTCAGTCCTGGGTCCTGTCATGTTTGGTATCTACTTCTCTGAAGTACAGGCTAACACAGAAGGTCTTTGGCTAACGAAGTTCACAGATGACTGCAAACTAGGAACCATAATCGAAATTCCTAATGATGTGGACATCCTACAAAAGGCCTCACTGAGATAGATGCCTGGTGTCAAAGTCATGGCCTCAAGCTCAATGCCAAAAAGTGCATTGTCATCCATTTTGGTAAAAACTCTGTACCCATGAACTACCACATAGGCGGTAGTCTACTTAACACCGAAAGTGTGATAAGAGACCTTGGGACCCAGGTGGACAGTAGTCTTTCCTTTGATAATCATATCACCACAGTAGTCAGGAAATCCTTCTACGTGGCATCACAAAAGGTTTCTAATCCAGGAAAAAAGAGGTAATTGTTGTTCCCCTCTACTCATCACTCATTAGACCCATTATAGAATACAGCGCCCCTTTTGGTATGTACCTCACAAGACATCTACAATAACTGGAAAGGCGCAGAAATACATTGCAAAAGGATTACCAGCCTCAAACAGATGCCCTACGCAGACCTTATTTTCTTTGCCAATGGCTCTAAATACAAGCAAACAATGAAAGGGGAAGATAACATCCTTGCCTGGTTCCTCTGTTCAAAAGCAACTTATTGGAGAGGAACCCTCAAACTTTAATTCTTGTCTCTGATACTGCATATATACCCTCCTAATTAACCTTACTGTATCAGGGAATACCAATACATTCTTCAATTGCCCTACTCAGAAACACGTTCTGTCCAACAAGACCTACTAATAACACTAGCATTGTCTTACATCCTACTTTCCTCTGGATGATCATTGTTCTAACAATGTTGTCAAATATTTGCCTCTGCTCAACAAAACCCAAAATCTATCACTTTTAGGAACATCTTTACCATTCCTTTGTAGGTAGTATACACATAAACTTTATAATTATAAATTTGAAATGCATCTTTACCCTTTTTGGGTAATACAGCCACCACAGCTGTCTTCTAAGATGCTGGCAATTCCTCTCCTTTTAAATAGTATTAAAATCTGTTAAATCATCATCACTTTCTTCCCTCCCAATTTCCAAATTTCTACAGGAATACCATCTAATTCTGGAAACTTTCCTGCAGATTGATTATGCATCTCTGGTTTTATCTAATCTCCTAATATCCTACTAATTGTTAAGACTTACCTTCCTTTAACCCTAGTATAAAATTAAGTCTGTCATATAAATTTCCATGTATGCTCATTTTTGGTTTCAAAATTCCTCTGCTTTATACAAATGTTGATAAAATTTCAGAAAAATCTCTAACATTGCTATAGGATTTCTGGTTATTTTTCTTGTTAAAGGCTTGCTAAGCTTGGCAGCTACCCTTTCTACTTTCAAAAAGTAGCTGTGTAACAGCAATCTTTACACTCTCACATATTATCCAAATACTCCCTTATATTTTTTTAGCACTTTGTGGTTGCACCTCTTCTTGTGTTTGTGTGATTCCCATTACTCTGCAGTACTTTAACCTTTGTGAAATATTTTTAATAATTTCTACTACCTCTTAAGAGCACCTATTTCTCCTTTATTTCTACCCTACTTTTAAAATCCATTTTATCCTATTCATTAGCTATAACCTATGTACAAATTTCTGTCTTCTCTAATAGCACTTGAACAATTTCCCCCTACTCATTCCTTAAATTCCTCTCTTTTTAACAGATGGGTAGGAAAGCACCAATGTATCATTTTTATTCATTACCCTGCATTTTATATTAGCTTTTATTGGTGCATGATCTGAGAGAGTTCTTGGATGAATGTCTAAGCTTTCAATTAAATACAGGCATTTCTGCGAAATATAATGTCTATAAAGTCTAGCTCAGTTATTGTACCTTGGGGAATAATATGTTAATTTCTGTCAGTATTTCTACTACTGAATTCACATCTCTTGTACCGAATATTTTCATTTTTTTTTCGGAAATCTGCCCTTTTTGTTACATTTTCCCTTAAAGATCTCCCTTCCATTTCCTCTTTGTTGCAAATCAAGTTCTAGTTCCCACCTATACAGAATATTCCCTGCTAAAAGCTGATTATTTCTCATAAAATTTTCTTAACTCATTACACAGCCAGGTGATGGCTCTGGGTGTTTCTGCAGTTACAATTTACTGATACCTGTAGGCACCAAATACTGCTTGTTCATATTTGCATGAATAATTCCAAAATCATGCCTCATACAAAGAATTAAAAGATTTTAACTTATAGCTTACACGATGGCAAACAAATGTATCAATATTTGACCTATATCTAGTCCAGTCTAAATATCTCAACAACCAAGTAGCACAGACAGAACTGATTACCCTCATATGAAAGCTCTGAGATGGATTAACAAATGCTGCTGAGTGTGTGTAACTTGACTGGTTGCTGAGATGTTGTAAGTAGTTTACAAAACATTAGAAATTAATAGCTGTTGTGTTTACTTTGACTTATAAAATTCAGTTTAAGACCTAGTACTTAAAGAATACTACTACTATAAAAGCAGCTTGTGCTGCAGAGTTTGACATTTAGACTTTTTTTCATTAACCTCTGTGGTTCCAGAGACACGAATGTTTGTTTGAAATGTCAAGACAATTTGTCTATCAAAAACTTAGGCTCTGCCAATTAGAAATTACAGTGCAAACTTCCAGAGCTCCACTGGAAGGAATGAGCAAGTTCCACAATAGCAGTCTTTGGTAGAGTATAAATACATTCCAGTGTAGTCCTCCTCCCTTGCCAGTAGCAGCCTACTACCACAAAGATTCAATTACTGTCTTTTCTCCCCTCTTCTATCACTAGTGCAGCCCCTCTAATAATCAGTATTAATATTCCCTCTTCCCCTCTCCCTGATGTGCTGAATATCCACCTGAAATTCTTTATTTGTCAAATTCACATGCTCATTTCTTTCTAAACATGTCTCGTACAGCATTAATGTTTCCACTCTGCATTTAATATTTTTCAATACTTTTTCCTTTTTGCATTTACCTATACAGTCATTTACATTCCAAGATAATATGGACAGAGTAGTCATTAGGATAAAATGTATTGTTCTCACCTGCTATGTGACAGTACTTTAAATGTGTATTTCCAACTTGACTCACATGTTGTTGTTTGTCTTTCGGCTTTTCCCGGTTAGGGGTCGCCACAGCAGAACTCCGGTCCGCTAATGATTGGCAGTAGATTTTTTTTTATGGTGCCGAGTTGCCAGCCCGACGCCCAACCTTCAGCGAAGGCATGCTCATTCACGCATGTCTTTCGGAGGCCACTCGACCACGGGGAGGACATGCAGACTCCACATAGAATGCACTCCAGTCGAGAATCGAACAGGAGAAGCTTTTGCTTTCAGGCAACAATGCTACCGCTATACCACCATCTTGTCTTACATAAACTCACTAATGTTTAAAAGGTTTATCTTTTATACAGTTATTTCTTCTCATCCCCATTTGAACTTATGTCACATTTTTCATGACTTTTTGCTTTAATTAAAACCATCAAACAAAAAACCTGAACATTTTCAGAACACCCCCACCTCCTATTAACTTAGAACAAATGCAGAAAACTATGTATATGTTCAACAAAGTTTAACCCTCCAGACAGAAACACCTGCCTCAAACTGAGAGCTACATCCACAGGCATTACACAAACTAAAGGTTACCAATACTAAAGTGCATGTTCCCACTAACACTGGCTGGTCTGTTCTTTTCTTATCTCTATTCCCATCTGCTCTGGAATTGCTATGAAAAAATAGTTTAACAGCAACCTTTTTAAACTCATACATATTATCCAAATATTCCCTTGTCTTCCATTTAACATTTGTAGTTGCTTCTCTTCTTGTTCTATGCAATTCTCCTTATTATGCAGTAGTTTAACCTTTGTCAACCCCTCTAAATAGTTTCAATTGCCTTTTTTTCTCATATTTCATTTACTTTTATTTCTATGTTTTTAAAGTCTAATTTCATTTGATACCATTCACTAGCTATTCATTCAGAATAAATTTCTATTGTTCCTAGTAACTTTCAATTTCTACTACCCATTCATTAATTTCCTCCCACTTTAAAAGGTAAGAAGGAAGGTACTAGTGTCATTTTTACTTCATTCCCCTGCATCTTTATCTTAGTTTGTACTGGTGAAGGATTTGTAGTAGTTATTGGATGGCTTTCAATAAAATACATGTTCCTGTGAAATATAATATCTACTTAGTCTAGTCTGTTACTGTTCCTTGGAGAATGATACATAAATTCTTTCTGGGTTCCTACTACTGAAATCACATAGCACTAAACATTCTCTTACTTCATGAGATATCTATCATCTTTTGTTATATTTTCCCTTCTAGGTTACCAGATATAACCTTACTGTTGCAAACAAGGTTCCAGTCCCCACCTACCCAGCTGAAAACGTATTTCTCTCAGAATTCTCCTCAGCTCCATAATAGCAAATTTAGGAGGACTACTAATGCATGCTACTGAAATCCTCATCCCTTGCCAATAACCCCTTACCACCACAAATCTAACATTAATGACTTTTCCGCCCACTGTCAATACTGGACGTTACTATTGCAATCGGAATTACTTCCCCTTTCATTTATCTCTGATATTCTGCTGAAATGTCCATCCTGAAACAGTTTGTCAAACTTGCATTTTATTCCCATCCAAACTCCTGCAGAAATGCTATTTGTGAACTTTATTTCTTAAAATAATCCAATACTCTCTGATTTTTATTTATAGGTTCATAGGTTCATACTAGGCGATCTGCCCTAGGGCATTTATAAGCCTAGCCCGAGTGTATTTGGCTTTCACCACCCATTTTAAGTTAATTTTGCTATGCCCTTTTTCGAGGTTAGTATACTGTGCTTCTGTCTAACAGTGACAAAGAAGTGATACCCGGGGTAAACCTACGATCTCCCATTCACTCATCAAGATTCCTCTTGAAGAGAGTCAATGAGGGACTCTGCCTAACCTGGACTGGGATTTCATTCCAGAGTGAAGGGAGCCTCTGGGTTATGAATCTGTCCCTCCAGCATGTCCTATTTATTTCAGTGCTGAGGTTCAAGTCTCTCGAGCACGTAGCTCGATGGGATTTGGATTTTCTGATGTGCAGCATGTCCATTAATTTCGGGTTGGACATGGCTTTATACGTCAGGCACAGATCGCCTCTGAGCAGGCAGTATGCCACTGAGTAAAGCTGGAGTTTCTTTAATCAGACAGCATATGGCATCTGTTTGAGCCCTTTGATCCTCTTGGTGAGGTACTTTTGGGGTCTTTCCAGTTGCTGCAGGTGTCTGGTAAGGTACATCCCAAAAGAGGCATTGTACTCAATTATGGGCCTGATGAGGGATGAGTAAAGAGGCACGATGACCTCCCCTGATCTAGATGTGAATCCCTTCATGATTAGGTGGACTATATAAAATGTTTTTCTATCCACTTTGGCCACGTGGTTGTTACATGAGAGATTGCTATCAACTTGGGTCCCCAGGTCCCTAATTACTTCTTCCGTACTTAATGGATTACCACCTATGTGGTAATTTGTGGGCACTTTGTTTTTGCCAAAGGGGATGACTATACACTTTTTGGCGTTTAGCTTGAGGCCATGGCTCTGGCACCAGCTGTCTGTTTCTATGAGGCCCTTTTGGAGGATGCTTGTGTCGGCTGGAGAGTCGATTATGGTGCCCAGTTTACAGTCATCTATGAACTTGGTCAGCCACAGTCCTTCTGTGTTGGCCTGTACCTCCGAGAAATATATACCGAGCAAGAGAGGTCCCAGGACTGAGCCTTGTGGGATGCCACTTGTAACTGGTTTGGAGTCTGACATGGCTCCAGCAATTCTAACCATGTGGGTTCTGCCCTTGAGCCAGTTTGCAACCCATCTAGTGACATACGGGTTTATATTTAAGCTGGTGAGCTTATCTATAATGCCCGAGTGGGGTATTGTATCGAAGGCTTTTGCAAGGTCCAGGTAGGCTGTGTGGACCACCTTCCCCTCGTCAATGGCCTTGGTGACTGTTTCAAAGAAATTGACCAGGTTTAAGAGGCAGGATCTGCCCTTAACAAAGCCGAACTGGGTAGGATCCAGTGTCTGTAGGTCCCCAATATCTTTATTTATGAGGTCCATGATGATCCTTTCCATAGCTTTGCAGACCAAGCTAGTCAGACTTATGGGGCGATAGTCTCCAGGATCCGTTGAGGCACCACCTTTGTGGAGAGGGACCACTGTTGCTGTACGCCACTCTTTGGGTACATATCCTGTAGTAAGGCTGAGATTGAACAATAGTTTTATGTTTGGGTTTAGCTCTTCTTGGAGTTCATGTAGGACGCAGCCCAGGACACAGTCTGGTCCCACTGATGCTGTGTTTTTTGCTTTGGAGAGGGCGGCTCTTACCTGAGCATCTGAGATATCAGGGGGGCAGCACTCTGCTGGGATAGATATTTTCCCTTTTGGTGGGGGGGGGGGGAGTCTGCTCTGAACCTGTCAGCTAGGATGTTGGCAATGTCTGTGGGTTCTGTGTATTTTTTGTCATTTTGGACTAATTCTGAGCATATCTGGGAATTCCCACCCAGGTTCCTAACATAACTAAAGAAAGCCTTGTGATTATCCTTGGTGTCCTGTGCAATTTTTCTCTCGAAGCTGGCCTTAGACGATTTTATGAGTGCCCGTAGTTTTTTGCTAATACTGATCAGAGATGCCTTCCCTTTTTGGGATTTTGCTCTATCATGTAGTAGCTTCCTCCTTCTATTGTATAGTTTGTTTATGGCTGGGGTCCACCAGACAGGACATCTGCCTTTGGAGGATTGGGTCTTGGTTTTATTTGGGATTGCATGATCCATGCATTCCTGAAGGTGTTCATAGAATGGGTTTATAAAGGATTCTCTGGTCTGGGCCATATTTTCCACAGGCCCGGGGGCTTTGAAGGATTCCACCTCGGTTTTGAGGTGTGTGAAATTTGCTTTAGAGAAGTTTTTCACTGTGGTTTTCTGGGCAGGGGGTGGGGTCGGGATGTGAATATCCAGTGAGATTAGTTTATGGTCTGATCTTACCAGTGAAGGATACACTTCTGGTCTGGAGCATAGTGTCCCCATGTTGGTGATGATTAGGTCCACTATTTTTTCCCCTCTTGTGGGAGTGGTAACAAGTTGTTCCATAGCATTTGAGTTTATAAATTCTAGGAACCTTTGGGCTAGGGTGTTGGAGCTAGAGTAATGCTCCCAGTCTATGTTTGGGTAGTTGAAGTCGCCCAATATAATGGTGTTTGGAGATACCTTCATATTTTCCAGTGTTCTCAGGAAGGCTGAGTGGGGTTCCTGGGTTTGGGAGGGTGGTCTGTAGCAGGCTATAAACTGGAAGGCAGTTTAACCCACTGTTAGTTGCACATGGATAGTCTCTGATGCTTCGTGCTGTGCCACCAACCTGGAGGTGTGGGTATCTTTGACGAATATTGATACTTCCCCTCCTTTTGTGGTTCGGTCCAAGTTTTGGGGCCGAAAAGCATGGTATGAGGTATAACCTGGTAGTGCTGGGGTGCTCTCGGGAGCCTTGAACCAGGTTTCTGTTACTGCACAGATATCAATGTTCTCCATGCTAAGGAGAGTTTTGAGTGCGTGCATCTTGAGGTTTAGACTTCTAGCGTTGAGTAGCATTACTCTTAGTTTCTTATCCCTTGTGATACCTATGGAGGTGGGTTTGTCTTTTGAGCCTTGCCTAAAAAGGCACTATGGGGTAGCAAGAGCCTTTGCCAATATCCAAAGCCCAGAGGTGACAGGTGCAAGCCGTCCCTAGCGAAGCATCGTGTCTTGTCGAGCATGTCATCCCAGGCTGACAGGCATTGGATCCCCTTTGAATGACACCAATACTTAAGCCAATTGTTGAAATTGATCATCTTGTCTTCATATTGTGGCATCATTCTTGGTGAGGGTAAGATGCTACTCAAGGTCAGGGTCATACCGGCCTGGGCTACATGCTCAGAGAGCTCCTCTATGTCTCTTTTCATGTAGTCCAGGGAGGTACGCCTCAGGTCATTCACATCAGCATGGACAATGACTGAGTCATATTTGTACTAGCCTTGGAGTGACCTGAGTGCTTGTGTTATGTGGCAGATCCTAGCACCCGACAGGCAGCTCACCGTGACCTTCTCCTTGTTCAGCCTGGTGAGCGGGACGTCAGTGTGCCTGACGATAGAGTCACCTATTACAAGTGTATCAGGTGTGTTGTTTAGCCTTAAGGGCTGTGACTGTTCGGCACACTGGCTTTGTGAGCTATGTGTTGCACGTGTTTTGTTTTGGGGTAGCGGTTGCTTGGGTGTCTGCTTTGGAGGTCTCAGCTGCTTAGGCAGATTTTTATTTTGAGCCTCAGTATGTTTTTGTGTGTTTATGTGTTTGATTTGCTGTCGTGGTAGGTCTATGTGAGACTGGAATTGTAGTGAGTGTGGTTTCCTTCTCCTCCTGACTGGTTACGCCAGTACTGAGTTGAGAGAGCTTAGCCTCCAGTTTGGCTATATGGTTGCATCTCTCACATGTGTTGGAATTTGTTGGGAGGAGGAGAGGGTTGTCTGTGTACATGAGGCAGTTGTAACATTGCCTCAAGATTCCCAGATTCACCAGCTGGACCGGAGAGGAGATTGACAACTGACCTTTGGACATGCTAGAATAGTATTGGGAATTCCTTTATAATTGAAAAAAGGGCCAATGGGGAACAAGGTACTCAAGGGGAGTTTGTGAGGGTGTAGTGCTTTTAATTTTTAGTGCTGACATATAATTGCTTTAGTGAGCAAGTGCCAGGTAACTTAAATGCAATGTGTTACAGGTAACTTAAATGCAAAATGACAAACAGTAACTTTCTTTCAAGTGAAACAAGGAAATAAGTACAGTAATCAATGCAGATATCACTAGGGATCCACAGAAGCGCTGAAAAGCCACATTTTAGGTTGAATTAGCGTTTCAGGGAAATAACAAGCAAACAAACAACAAGCATACAAACAAAGCTAGATTCAGCAGGCCTGGATCTAGTCTATGCTACAGCAAACAAGGTGTACCAATTTCAGTAAGAAACAGTTCAAATATGCAGGCACTATAAGCCTTTAACCAGAAATTCCCAGCTCAGAAGGGCAGAGTCCAGCCTCTCCTCCCACAAGAGTGCAGACCATGAACCTTCTTAATGTAAAATAACTGGCCTGAAGCCCAAGTGCTTAAACCAGAACTAATACACTTTTAGAATAACAGACACTGAGCCCTCAATCAACAGTTCCCAACTTAGAAGGATGTAAGCTACCTGTCCTGCCACCACAGTGCAGGCCACAAACCTTCCTAATGTAAAACAACTGGTCTGAAGCCCAAGTGCTTAATCCAAAATACTTAGAATGATAGCTACACTTTAATCAAGCTACTACCAAGCAGTAATAAATACAACTGAATACTTTAAAGAATGCCTGGATTAGTGCTCAAGTTATACAAACAAAGCTAGATTCAGCAGGCCTGGATCTAGTCTATGCTACAGCAAACAAGGTGTACCAATTTCAGTAAGAAGCAGACTGAGCCCTCAATCAGCAGTTCCCAACTTAGATGGATGTAAGCTACCTGTTCTGCCACTACAGTGCAGACCACAAACCTTCTTAATGTAAAACAACTGGTCTGAAGCCCAAG
Source organism: Protopterus annectens (assembly GCF_019279795.1). Taxonomy (NCBI): domain Eukaryota; kingdom Metazoa; phylum Chordata; order Ceratodontiformes; family Protopteridae; genus Protopterus; species Protopterus annectens. Next base: position 829,622,558 of record NC_056733.1, read on the forward strand.
TGCTTAAACAAAAGGTTTAGAATGAGTTACACCAAGCAGTAATAAATAAAATTGAGTACTTTTAAGATGACGCAAAAGCAAAATAAAGTAGGAAGAAACACAAATACAGTAAAAGCAGATAAAATTTTTTTTTTTTTTTTTTGAGTGAGCAAATGAGATGGGCCGAGGAGTTACAGGACAGAAACAAGTGCAAATGCAGGCCTTCAAATCAGAAAGTTGAGAGAGATGGAAGACCGCCCAATAACTACAAATTCTGGGCCAGAACCACTCCTTATGTGGTAGACAGGTTACCTAATGCTTACCACTCCCACTGATAAGCTAGAAGGCTTCCCTCCAACACAGAAAGGCTTGGGGGGCTCAGAAGCTTACAAACAATCCTGGATACAGCAAATCTGTATCTGGAACACTAATTACAGGAAAGGTAGGAAACAGGCTTACAATTTTTTTTTTTCAGAAAAGTAGCAAGAACAATTCACATGCAGTGCAAGCTGGCACACTTGAGTATGTAGCAATATTAGTCCACACACAGTTTGAAAAAATGTAATTAAATTAAAAAGGACTAAAAGCAAGTGCAGAAAGGGTTTATTAGGTAGAATGCGGTAAAGAGATGGGACTGGGGAGTGTCCTAGATCAAATCTACAGTGGGGGCACTGCAAAAGCCACCAAATTTAAGCTATAACCAAGAACGGGGGGGGGGCGGGGGGGGCAGTTTCAACAGTGATGTGAGGAATCACAGTGCAAATTATAAAACCAAAAAAAATATACTGATCTCTGTATATTTGCAGAACAGTAAGACGACAGATATCTAAGCAACAATTGAGCTCTATAATACAGAATAATACAGAAAATATGCTCAGCTCTATATATTTGCAGATAGTCTTGTAAGGCTGTCTCTCAGCAGCATACAGGTTCCAATTTAAATGCAGGCTATTATTAACAGGTCATATTAAGGGAACCTTGAGTTAAGCAACACACAAGCTATAAAAACAGTTATATCAGCTGAAGACAAGACAGAAAATGAGGGGTGGGGGGTGGGGAAGACAGTTTCAACAGAGATACCAGTAAGGCTATTTATATTCCATGATGACATGCACAGAGTAGCCATAATAACAGAAAGTTGTTGCTCACACCTATTATAAGTGACAGTACTTCTGAATGTACATTTATAACTTTTGTCTTACATGAACACATTAATGTGTGGCATGCTGATCTCTTAGTAGTTGCTTTTTCTCATCTCCATTAGAACCAATGCCACATTTTCAAGACTTTCAATTAAAACACCCAAACAAAATTAATTTTAAGAACTCCCCATCCCCTTTTAAACTACACACAGTTTCAACAAATGACATTTACTCATACCAATAGGAGCAGTTGTCCAAAATCAATGGCTACACCCACTGGTATTACCTAAATAAGGTTACCAACTGCCCTAAACTTGATCAATTCAGACAGGGTCTACAGAAATTGGTGGACGTAATAGTATGTGATGCATGGCCCTTGGGTGAAACTGACTTTCTACTGAACTGGATAATATACTTGCAGGTTCATGAATATACTGAAGCATTAGCAACTATTTTTCTTCTAGCTGCAAAACAGGTAACAAAAAAAAGGAAATCAGACAAAATTGCCACAATAGGTGAAGTAAGAGAAACAACATTTAAAGGAACAAGAGCTGAAAATCCCAACTAGAATCAAAGGAAATTTTCATAAGAGCAAATAAAAAGTGGTAGGGACAAATACTTTCTGACCCTGGAAATAAGAAAAGCAGGAAGAAAAAGGGACAAGAGGTTTGAGGCGCCAGGCATATACGATAAGGAGAGGAACAAAGGAAGTATTTTATTGTACTATAAAATCTCTGGAAAAATGTAACTCCTGGTCTTGAGCTGGACTTGCAGTATAATAGTGAAAGAGCAGTATGAAATGACTAATAATGTAAAGGAACATGACAGTGGCCAGCTATCAGGAGACAATGTGGTGTACCATGCATGAGGTATGCAGAAGACTGTAAGAATTGTATTACAATAAAGCGGCATTGTTTAATAATAATAATGTGCATGCTACAGCTTGTTTTCCTACTTATATTAATTGCTATGTGTTCTTTCCTTATCTCTTCCCCCTTCCAGAAGTTAAAAAGAGCTTGCATGCTTTTACAAAACATTAACTTTTAGTTCTAAGAAAAAATTACAGTGGCTACCTTTACATAAACTAAATTGTGCTCTTTTCTATTACATGTATTTAAGTACTAAGGCTGCTGTGGAGGAAAGTACTTGTAAACCTTACTCACTTCCCATGGTTTAAAACTTCATTTTCACTGAACTGCTTGCCAATGTACTTTTAAACATTAATTACAGTGTGCTTTGTGTTATCCACCCAGTAGACACTGTTTAGCCCTCTCATGGTTAACTGATTGCACAAGCAGACTTTTCCTTTTCAACTTGGCAATGAAAAAAAAACGACTGACTTTCAAGGTTCATAAAATAAATTTTGTAAATTTCACAAGCTATGCTGTTCAGCCCTGTTATGATTAATTGCTTGCACCTTAGACTTCTTGTCTTCCACTGAAAGCCTCTGCAAATGGAAAAAATATCTAATGACTTTGTAAATGAAAAAAGAACTAACATTTTCCATGCCTTTCATAATTTTATTTTTCAAGCCTATTTGCGTTAAAAATCTAGACACTGAAATTATCTTAATTCTCTCTATATATAGAGAGATGAATACACATTTAGAACTCCCACCATAACAGCCCAACATCACAACATTAGGTTAACTAACTTGCTTCTATCTGGCCTTTCTTTCCTTGATACAGTGTAAAGCCTGCATAACATAAAGAACATGTAATTTCTATGCTTGATATCTTTAATATACACTACTCACTGATGAGACTCCCCCATCTCACATTTAAAATACCTATGTATACTATACAAAAGTGCTTTACAGTATACAATATACATCATGACATTTTAAATAAAATTGAGTAAGAATAAAAACTGTTCTACTTAAAGTTAATTATTTTGTCCCTTCAGTGAGCTTAAAAACATTAATGTCAGTGGGATATATGCTTTAAAGTTCAACCACCAGTTTAACAAAGTCAACAAACGTTCAGCCATTCTCAACTGCTACTTCTTGCAAAGACAAATTTCAAATGTCTAATCCTATCCCTAAAGATTACTATGCTTTATAATCTCTCATTTAATCACTAATTTTACAGTGTTACTAGTCTTCTTCCTGATCCTCCCCAGCTACCAAAAAACAGTCTCTGGTTCAAATTCAAAGTACTCCTGAATCTTCTAGTTAACTCCTGTGTTTTTTTCTGATGCTCAAGCATTTTCCTTTGGAACAACTGAAAAGGTCTCACTGCCAAAGTCTCTCTATGGACGTTGCTGCTGTCAGAAGAATAAGCAGTAGAAACTTCTCCTGTTTGCTGGCTCACCCTTTGTTGGCTAAATTAGAAGTTATGTACTTACCATAACGTTCCATCTGAGTAGGTGGATTCATTTGTCTGCAACCTGTGGGTTATGGATCCGATATCGGATCCGAACCGGCATGATTATCCAGCTATGGATCCGAGCTCTTAGCTCCTCCCCTCACCCATAATGCCCTGCTCTCCCTACATGACCTCAGATCGAGTTTGCCCTGAATCAAAATACCCTGGAAAGGGTAACACGTAATATGCAGGAAACTGACAAGGCCAGGGGGATAGGAGGGCGGGATGGTTGCAGACAAATGAATCCACCTACTCAGATGGAACGTTATGGTAAGTACATAACTTCTAAATCTGAAGTAGGAGATTCATTTGTCTGCAACCTGTGGGACAGAGTCCCCAGCTACCTGAATCTTGGGCGGCCATCATGGAAGGATATTCCGGAGCACCATGAGCCAAAGGATGCTCTACCTCTAGATGTGATATCCAGCTTGTAATGAGAAATAAAGGTATGAGATGAAGCCCAAGTGGCTGCTGAACAAATGTCAACCAGAGGAATCCTAGCATTAAAGGCCGCTGAGGTAGAAACTGACCGGGTCGAATGGGCATGGTCTCCCTCGGTCGGGCCTCCCAGAAGCCTGATAAGCTAAAAGGATACACTGAAATCCAGCGTGACAAGGAGACTTTGGAAATTGGCTTACCCAGATTGAATTTGTAAAGGAAATGAACAACTGGTCGGATTGCCTATGGCCAGCTGTCCTGTTAAGATAAAAACGAAGCTGCCTGTGAACATCCAAGGAATGCAGCTTGTATTCACCCTTGTTTTGATATTTAGGAAAGAAAACAGGGAGGTTAATGGACTGATTAATGTTTGCTTCTGAAGCTACCTTAGGAAGAAAGGAGGGATTGGTCCTGAGGTATACGCGGTATGGATGGAAGATCAAGTAAGGAGGCTTCATGGATAAGGCTTGAAGTTCCGAAACTCTTTTGGCCGAAGTGATGGCTACTAAAAAAGCAGTCTTGAGGGATAAAAATTTTAGATCTACTGTAGCCGCAGGTTTGAAGGGGGGAGCGGTCAAGGCCTGAAGAACCAAAGAAAGATCCCATGGAGGAACCGCTTGCTTAATAGGGGGTCTAAGGAGAAAGGTGCCTTTTAGGAAGATTTTACACAATTTGGCAGACATAAGAGGTCCAGAGTCATGACCAACATGATAATGAGAAATGGCATGAGCTGCATTTTGACCGTGGAACTACTGGCACCATCATTAAAAAGAGTGGTTAGGAAGTCTAGCACTAGAGGAAGGGGAACGGTAAAGGGATCTAGACCTTGCCGCTCCGCCCAAATGGAGAATCGTTTCCATTTACTGCAGTAAACTTTCCTGGTAGATGGTTTATGAGCCGCCACCAGGATGGCCATAACGGGGGACGAGATACTGGGAGTCCTAATTAGGAGTGGAACTGGAGCAGCCAAGCAGTCAGCTTCAGGTTGTCCAGATTCGGAGTTGGTAGGTTCGATGGGTGCGATATCAGATCCGGAATGGGATTTAGAATCCAAGGTGGATTCACCGAGTGAGACCTTAGGTAAGGGAACCAGATCGGTCGAGGCCAGAATGGGGCAATGAGGATCATTCTGCACCCCAACTGAGAGTCTTTCTGAAGAACTTGGAGCATCAGAGGCAAAGGGGGGGTAAGCATAAAGAAGACCGGGAGGCCAAGCATGCACCAGAGCGTCTCTCGGGAAATCCCCTGGAGGAGGGATTAGAGCGAAAAAACTGTCGCACTTGGTGTTTGAGGGAGACGCAAAAAGATCGCAACAAGGGGCTCCCCACAGTGCGAAGATACGATTCGCTACTTGAGCATTGAGAGACCACTCGTACGGGGAGAGAATGGTGCGACTGAGCTTGTCCGCAAGGATGTTGGACCGACCCGGAATATGCGTTGCGATGAGAAAGCGGTTGGTGGAGATCGCCCATTCCCACACTCTCATGGCTTCTCGACATAAGGGATAAGACCTAGTTCCTCCCTGTTTGTTGATGTACCAGACTACCGACATGTTGTCTGACTGAATTGCAATTGTTCCCAGGGGAAGAAAGGCCTGAAGTGCTCACAACGTCAAGAGCACTGCTCTCATCTCTAGAACATTGATATGCAGGGAGGTCTCTGAGTCGCTCCACGTGCCTTGGACTGTCCTGCCTGCAAAATGACCCCCCCCCCACCCGAGGCGGGAGGCATCCGTGGTCACCGTGGCGAGAGGGGGAGAAGCATAAAAGGGGCGGCCTCCGTGGAGATCCTGTGAATGGAGCCTCCTCAAGAGGGACCGCTTGCAAGCCTTGCTAATCGCGATGGGATGATGCATAGGTAGGGCAAGGTAAGACCACTGAACTTGAAGTGTCCACTGAAGGACCCGCATGTTGAATCTGGCGAGTGGAAGAAGAGATATTGCTGCCGCCATAGACCCTAGATCCCTCAGGACCAATTCCGCCGGAACAGAGCTGGAGTGGAGGATGGCCCGCACCTGGAGTCTCAGATTCTGAACTCTGTCGGCTGTGAGGAAGGCTCTTAACTCCCTCGTGTCTAATCTGGCACCTATAAAATCTATCAACTGAGAAGGGGCCAGATTGGATTTTGCTACATTTATCGTGATGCCCAGGCGGGGAGCTAGATGAAGAAAGGAGTCTCGCGCCAATGATAGTAGATGCCTTGTTGGGGCGGTAAGAAGCCAGTCGTCCAGGTACGGGAAGACCTGCATCCCCTGAAGCCTCAGGTGGGCGCAACTACTGCTAATACTTTGGTGAACACCCTGGGGCTGTGGTGAGACCAAAGGGAAGGACCCTGAACTGGTAGTGACTGGCTCCCAGCCGGGCGAAGAAACCTCCTGGAGCGTCTGTCCATTAGTATGTGGTGATGCATCCTTGAGGTCAATAGAGCACATCCAGTGATTCTCTCCCAGAAGGGGGAGGATGGATTGCAAGGTGACCATCCGGAACTTCTCTTTGGTAACAGCCAGGTTTAACAAGGACAGGTCTAAAATAGGTCTTAGGTCCCCCGTCTTTTTTGGCACTAAAAAAAACCTGGAGTAGAACCCTGATCCGATCTGGTCTGGGGGACGGGCTGGATGGCTCTTTTCCCCAGCAGATGGCCAATTTCTGCAGCGGCCTCCCACTGACCGGGTGGAACTTGGGGAGGGATTTTAATTTTGGAATGTGATGAAAGGGGATCTTGTATCCTCTGGATATAATGCGGAGGACCCAGCGGTCTGATGTTATGGACTCCCATGCCGCTAGGTGCTCCAAAAAACGTCCCCGACTGCCTCCAGAGTGGAGCAGTCGGGCAACCCCTCAGGGCTGCTGCGCGGGCCGTTCAGAGAAAGGTTCTCTGGACCCGAAATTCCTGGGAGCCCCTCTGCCCCTGGGGCGGCATCCTCCCTGTCCTCCTCTGCCACGGAAGGACTGGTTGTCCGGAGCGGGTTGGGATTGCTGCGACTTCCGGAACCACATCTTCTTCTGGCCCTTTTGGTTCCTAGAGTAGGAACTCTGGGGCACAGAGAAGCGGATTCCGATGGCAGACAGCGTCTTCCCATCCTTCTCGCTCTGGGTCAAGGTGTCGCGAACCGTTTTGCCAAAAAGGGCAGAACCATCAAAGGGGGAGTTCGCGAAGGACGCCTTGAAGGGCTCCGTGAAATGACGGAGCCAGGCCTGGCGTCTAGTGACTAGGCCTACTCCTGCAGCTCTAGCGGCTCCCTCAGTAGCATGGGACAGCAACCGCATAGAGGTATTTGTCACGGATCAGAGAGTGGCCATACGGGTGGAGTGCAAAGGTTTGTCCTCCTCCGACATGGACTCTGGGGGGGATGCAGCGTATTCTTTAATCAGATCGCGCTGCATCCTGGTAACATGTGCCAAGTAGTTGAGCACCCTCACTGAGAAGGTCGCCGAACTAAACATTCGCTTCCCCAAGTGGTCCATCATCCGAGACTCCTTGCTCGGAGGGTGGACTGAAGGACTCTCCTGTGCGAGTTCCTTCTTGGTGGCTGCTGCCGTCAACATGGCATCTACCGGAGGCCCCTTACTCCAATGGGCACAGTCGGCAGGGGGGCTAAGGATTCTGTCTGGCCTTTTGGGGATTGGCTCCACGGTGTCCGGTTCCTTCCACGCCCTGGTGGTAATAAGGTCCACCAGGGGGTCGGCAGGAGGGGACACCCAAGAGGTAGAAGGGCCCGCTTCGAATGCCTCCAAGAACACAGACTCGTCCGAGGAAGACTTGGGGGCAGACCACCCACCCCTTATGCGAAGCATTTCCATGATGTCTCCAAAGGAGACATCCTCGGCGGGTGATCTTGGGGAGCCTTCCCCTTCCTCCAAATCTGTGTCTTCAGTTAAATATGTGCCTCCTTTTACACGTATGCTTGCGAGGAACTTCCTCGGGGGGGGCTGTCCGAGGAGCCCTCGCAAGCAGTGTCTTGTTCCAAAGGAACAGCTTGGGGCACTGAAGCGGGCTGTCCCAGTGGCCGGATGGTGGAAGCCTGACCCAGTGCAGATGGAGAGTGGGACGGAGCCAAAACAAGTGCCGGGGGTCCGGAAGCCCTCAACAAAGCCTCTCCACTACATCAAAAGCCGAGAGGGAGCCAGCCCCGACCAAAGGATCCGAAAGTCGGCTCCCCCTCGGATCCGAAGAGTGGATCGGAGCCGGCCTCGAGACACTCGGATCTGAGGGACCAGTACGCTCCGACACAGACGTCGCCGAAGGCACACTGAGTCCCCCAGATCCGAAGCTCGGAGCCAGGCTCCGAGAGGTCGGATCCGAAACACTCGAGGGCAGAGTCGGATCCGAAGTACCTAGTACAATCGGCGCCGACCCACCCCTGGCTCCGAAGCTGCCCGGCTCCGAACGCTCCGAACCCGGGTAGCGGGACAGAGAAGGAGCTATAGGCTTGAAAAATGGGGTCGAGCTCCACCCCAGTGGGGGGGGGGGCAGGAGCACTCCCATCTGCATCTGGGCCTGGATGAACCTTCTCATCATCCGGTCCAGATCGGCATCGGAAAGGCTATACATTGATCTCGAAGAGGCTACCGAGGTAGGCCTTGAATGCCTCCTCGATAGCCTCAATGGAGATCGGGTCTCCTCCTCCTCAGGCCCCAGTGAAAAACATACCAGAGCCGAGGGGAGCCAGCAGCCAGGAGGCGGAGGAGAAGCCCGCTTAGCTGGCGGGGCAAACAGAGGTCTCGGCCCGCCGCTTGTGGTGCTTCTCTCCGGTCCTTTTTCTTCTCTCTCCTCCAACCTAGCAGCGGGAGGTCGAGTCCCAGGTGGAGGAGGGAGCAGGCGAGAGGAACCGAGGCCACGGTACCCACCACAGGAGGCGGGAGCCGGCCGAGTCCGGGGGTAGAAGTCCCGCCAGGACCAGCTTCGACCTCCGCTCCTTCAATGCCCTGGGGTTGAACCCTGCACAAATGGAACATCCAGAAGTGAGGTGTTAAACCCCAAGGCATCGAACGCACCGAGTGTGGCCATCAGCAGGGAAAAGCTTATGGCCACACTCGGAGCACTTGGAAAATATTGCCTTAGGGGCTTCTGACATAACAAAATCTTTTTTTTTTTTTTACCAAAAAAAAATTAAGACAAAAATTAGTGCTACCCAAGCACACACACAAGGCCCCAAACAAGACACACACACAGAAACTCCGACCACCGAGGGGAGGGTATAAACTTAAAGTTTAAGAAATTAAAAATTTTAAACTGAAACTATCACAAGATAATAGGGAACCTAACACAATCACTCAAAACTCACAACAATTTAAGAAAATAACGCTTTCTTAAGGTTTAAATAACACTTAGCTGAAGAGCTCAAGATCCACGACCTGGTTACCAGCACAGCAAACTAGATCTGAGGTCATGTAGGGAGAGCAGGGCATTATGGGTGAGGGGAGGAGCTAAGAGCTCAGATCCATAGCTGGATAATCATGCCGGTTCGGATCCGATATCGGATCCATAACCCACAGGTTGCAGACAAATGAATCTCCTACTTCAGATCATTTGTTTTACTTTCTCCTCAGCCTGTTCTGCATTCAAAAGTTACTTTGAACCTCCACAAAAAATATTCTGAAGAAAGTGAGATACAGAAGCTTGAATCTCATATCTGTCTCTTGACATTTACTGATTGCTGGATAAATGGGTCTACATCAAAATTCCGAAGAGGTACAACGCCGAATGCGAAAACATCGAATCCAAAATATCAGATGGTGAAAATAGCGAAGCCCCGGAATATCGAAATCTTACCTAGGGCAAGATTTCGGTGGGCCGCTCCGTGGCGTCGCTATTTCCTCCACTGTGGTGCAAGAGTTACGGACCTTAGGGTTAGGGTGCGGGTTAAGGTAAGTGGATTGTTAGTAATGTAGGTGTGGTTTAGTGTGGGGTTGGGTTTTGTTAAAGGTATGTGTGTGGTTTATTTATTTTGGTGTGCTTGTGTTGGGTGTATGTTTCTCGGAACAGCAAATTTTTTTCCCCTGGGAAAAAAATTCACTATTCTGAGTGTTTGATGTTTTCAATATTCGAAATTCCAAGTTTGAACATATGGTGTTTGACATTTTGGAGTTTCGAATATATGATATAGACCCGGATAAACTAGCTTCACTCCTGTCCAGTGAATAACTATTTTCTACAAGCACTAAACTGTCTCCACTTCTTAACAATTCCCTTCTGCCACAAATTTGTTAGATGCAACTCTTTCTGCTGGTATGATTACATCTTAACTAATAAGCCTTGGTTGCTAACTCATTGCCTGATCTGAATATTATGCTCCACTCAATTAACAAAAACTGCTGTGGAACACTGGTCTAGTTTTTTCTCTCTACTTACACAAAATTACTGCAATTTGCTCATTCCAAATGGTACACAATGCCCCTTTCTGAATTACCTCAGATCTCATTTGCTGCTCTGTCAGCAAGACGTGTCAGCCGTTGCTCTCAGCTAAGTGACTTACTTTTTTCTTCTATAACTTAGATATTCTTAAATATTTCTATTTTTAAATATTCTTAAATGTTATAATTTTGTGATTTCCTTTGAGTGTGAGTAGCGCTACCCCATACTTTATTCTTTAGATCCCCTCTTAATCCATCAGAGTTTTTTCTCAGATACCATTGTTTGCATTCTTCTCCACCTTTTACCACCCTGCTAGTCTCATCTACCATTGTTGGCAGATCTCCTCTCTTTACCTTTACTATACTGGTACTCTTTCTACCACTGCTGGTAGATTTCCTGTTCTTTCTTTCTTGTCGTAAGTGTGCAATGTTTTGCGATGTTAGCGTTCCTTGCCGTTTCAATATGGCAGAAAAAACATCAGAAAGCATGCCTGGGATTGAAGCAGTTTACAAAAAAAAGCTTCCGCCAGTAAGGCAAGTGTAAGGCCCCAAAAGCAATAGTGCAAAGACAAAAATGGCCAGCACAAAGGTGAGAGAATCAAAGACGTTTATTAAAACATACCGGTTTCGGCTAAAAGCCTTCTTCAGTGTACTTTAATACCTTTGTGGTGGCCGTTTTTGTCTTTGCGCTATGGGATTTAAGCAGCGCCATGACTGTGGAAGAAAGATACCCAATTCTGACGGGCATCTTTCCTGTCTTTACTGTTTAGGAGCCCCACACTTGGAAACTAATTGCGATTTATGTAACGGCTTCAGTCAGAGAACTTTAGTTGAGTGCTGTAACAAGCTCTTACTAAAGGGTTTGCTCAAATCTCAATTTAGTGAAGCCTTGTCCAACGCTGACTCTCCTTCCCAGGATACTCCAAAAAAGAGAAGCCACTCGGTACCTGCAATTCCTTTGGTGCCGGTGGCCCGCAAACATAAGACTTCAGTTCCGACCCCCTCGGAACTGACTGTTAAGGTACCAAAACTTCAGCCTGATGTTGGCTCCAGCCTCCTTTGTTTCTGGCTCGGTACCAACCTCGCCTTTGGCGCAGCATCATATTTCACCAGCACCCTCTGCACCTCAGCAGTCTCTGCTTATTCCCTCGGTGGCAAAATTAGACCTAGACATGCCCAGGATAAGATATTCTCCATCTATAGACCCTTTCGTGGGACAGCTGCCTAGCCCCTTTCTAGAATGTCCAGATTCTTCTTCAGTCTTCTCAATTCGATCCTCCAGGAGTCTCTCTGAGTTAGATGTCGTGAGGTTGGTGGATCATCTGTTGGCGGCTAGAGGTATTCCTGCCCCTTCTCAGGTCCCTCTCCCACCTGGACATGGGACCTCCTCCTCTGACTTCCACTGTAGTTTCAGAGCCCAGCCCTTCAATTCTGCCAGTACCAGCTGTTTCAGTGCCGTTAGATACTTCCACATTGGTGCCAGATGTTGCCCTGACTTCACTGGTTCCTGCTGTGGAGCCGAAGGACTCTCTGGGCCGTGATTTCTCAGTCAGTTCTGTGGGTCTTGATTCAGCACCTAGTTTTTATATGGTGCTGATCTTTGCTCCCAGAGCATCGTTGGTTGTGGGTCCTTCCGGCTCTGACTTCAGATGGCAAACTCTTGGAGCGGGGTGTGACCTCAGTTCTGAGCTGGTCTTTTCTCTGCTCTGGGCTCCCACTCCTCTTCGGGTGGCACTGTCTTCCAGATCATGGAGAGGGCCTTAGCCTCTGCAGGCTGTCAGCTGGTCCCCCCTACTTCGGAGTGTCATATTCCCATATCCTCTGGTCCAGAGCTGACATCAATCTCTACAACAGGTCAGCGATCACTGAAGCTTCAAGTTGCCCATGTACAGGGCCCTCTCTTCTTTTGAGTCTTCTTCAGAGATCCCCACTGAAGAACCGCCCCGGAAGAAGACATGCAAAAGGAAGCACCTGGATTCCCCTGAAGAATCTGTCACTGAAGACACGGATTTTAATGAAGGGAAGGGTTCCCCAGGTCACCTCCTGAAGATGCCTCCCTTTACAGACATCCTGGAAATTCTATAACAGAGGGATAACTGGAAGTCCCAAGACCCATCCTCAGAGGAAACTGTCTACTTGCAAGCCTTTGGTGCCTGACCATCTACTTCCTGGGTATCCCAACCACTCATGATCTCATCAAGCTAGTCACAAAGCGGGCTTGGAAGGCTCCTAACACCATACAACCTACTCTCTGGAGACTGACAAGATACTATCACCACCGGAGGGCCAACAGTATTGGGCCAAAGGTTTGACATGGTGGTAGAGGCTGCCACCAAAAAGGAACTTGCCGATGAGAGTTCTTCTGTGCATCCATCTAGCAGGAGTCTAGGGCGATGGACAGGTTTGGAAATCTGGTCTATGGTTCAGAGACCTTCGCACTTAGGTCTATGAACTTTATGGCACAGTTTACTAGACTCGAGAGACCTGATTAAGGAATTATCAGAAACTCTAGCTGTAGCTAACAACATGCAAAATAAGGTTGCCTCACAGCTAGCTACCCTGGAGTCTATATCAAATTCGTCCATGCGGCTCATTGCACATGTCGCAGGAGGAACAACCAGGGCAGTGGGTCCGGCATTGCCATTAGACAGCCTGCCTGGATGCACTTGCGTGATTTCATGGAGCACTTCAAGTCTTGCTTCGTCAACACTCCATTTGACGAATCATCCTTGTTCGGCCCCAAAGTAAAGGACATGCTAGCCAGGTGTGAAAAGGATGGTAAGACCCTGACTGCTGTGGGCATTCGTTTTTCTACTCCTCAATGATCCATTTCCAGGAATCAGGGGAGTGGAAAAATGTGGTTCAAGAAATCATGGGGCCTTTCCAAGACACACATGGCAGCAGCTCCGCACAGAGCAGAGGGGGAGCTCAGATAGAAGACCCCCCGAGCCCAGGGCAGAGGTGGCCCGCGAAACCAGGGGTCCAGAGACTACTCTGGACAGCCCTAACAGTGCTCCTGAAAGGAGGCCTGATTGCTTACCTCTGGAAGCACTCGGGGGAAGACGTTCACTGCACTCATCAGCCTGGCGACAAATAACCTTCGATATTTGGGTGGAGAAAAATCATTATCAGAGGCTATCACATCCCCTTCATCCTTTTTCCACGTTCTCTAAGGAAAATCCCGGATGTTCCACCCCATCAGATGGATTAAGCCACCAAAGAAATCCAAAGGCTGCAACAAAAAGAGTCATCCAAGAAGTCCCACCAGACCCGATAGAATCCGGGTTTTACTCAAGGTTCTTTTTAGTGTCAAAGAAAAAGAGGGACTGGAGGCCAGTACTAAATTTTGAATGGTCATGGTTCAGTCTATTCTCCCCTTTCTAGAGGAAGACGACTGTATGTGCTCTGTAGACCTTCAAGAATGCGTATTATCATATAAAAATAGACAAGTGCTCAAGAAGATTCTTCAATTTTTGGCTATGGGCCAGTCATTACCAGTTCAAAGTGCTGCCCCCTTTGGTCTCACCACAGCCCCCAGGGTGTTCACGGCTCATGTGAGGTTATGCAGGTTCCAGGTGTTTCCTTATCTAGATGACTGGCTCCTTACTGCCCCAAACAGGCACCTACGGATTCAAACCACAGACTTCATCACGTGCCTGTTCTGTGTTCTGGACATTACAGTCAACTAGGAGAAGTCTCAGCTATTCCCTACTCAAGACTTAGAATACACAGTAGTCTGCCTCAACACAATTTCATGCAAAGCTTCTCTACCCTTTCACAGGCTCCAAAAGATAAGCTCGCAAGTTCAACCCATTTTACCGCAACTCAAAGTGCCTGCTCTTTTTAATCTTCAGGCCCTAGGATCCATGGCAGCAGATATTACCTTGGCTCCACTAGCAAGGTTTCACACGAAAATACTTCAATGGCTTCTAGCCTCACAACGGTCCATTCTTACCCATCTATTGAATCACCTGATACTAATAAAGGAGCGCTGCAAAAAAGATTTGTCCTGGTGGATGAAGTCAGAAGAAATCCTAATGGGCCATCCTTTTGGTCTCCCCTCAGCCTAAGGCCATAGTGATCACGGACGCCTCCCAGATTGGGGGGGGGGCATTATCTGGGAAAGACAGCCCACGACACTTGGTCTCCTCAAGAGGCCAACTTGCACATCAATGTCCTGGAAATGACAACAGTGCTCGTCGCATTGCAAGCCTTCCAAGCTGCTCTCCCTCTGGGAACAGTTGCAATCCAATCAGACAACATGTCAGTAGTCTGTTATATCATCAAACAGGGGGGAAACAAGTCCTACCTCCTCTGCCGGGAAGGTCTCAGAGTTTGGCAATGGGTGACATCCTCCAACCACTTTCTTGTAGCAAAGCATATCCTGGGGAGCTCTAATGTGATAATGGACAAGTTGAGCAGATACAGTCTACTGCCTCATGAGTGGTATCTCAATCCCAAAGTGGTGGAAGAAATGTTTTGCTGCTGGGGCCAGCCTTGTTGTGACCTATTTGCCTCCCCAGTGAACAAGTGCAGTACTTACTTTGCCCTAATCCCTCCACAGGGGGAGTCTCTGAGAGATGCTCTCCTCCTTGATTGGCCCTTGGGTCTCCTTTATGCTTTTCCTTCCCCTTTCCCCTCATCCCCCCTCTTCTTCAAGAAAGCTCAACGGTTGCGAGCCAAAATGATCTTCATTGCCCCGTTCTGGCCCAGGCAAGTTTGGTTCCCCTTTCTATGGCCTCGCTTGGTTCACGAACCGTGGATTCCGGATCCAGTTCCAGACCTGCTGTCTCACCTGCAAGGGCTACTACATCCCGAGCTTCACTCCCTCAAGCTCACAGCATTGTTTCTCCAATTCTATTAGTTGCCAGGCAGAATTATATCACTTCTCCTGTCCGAAAAATACTTCTGGCTTCCCACACTCCTTCCACCGGGAAACTTTATTCCAGTAAATGGAAAAGATTTTCTGTTTGGGCCTCTAAAACAATTTAGATCCCTTCTCAGCTCCAGCTGAAAATGTTTTGGAATTCCTAGCTGCTCTTTTTGACTAAGGACTGCTGCCTCCATCATTAGAGGCAAAGAAGGTAGGAAGGTGCTGCTCATGATGCATTAGAGTTCATTTAGCAGCCATCTCTAATTTTCACAATGGATACAATGACCATTCGTTAATTTCCCATTGTCCATGCAAGGTGTTTCCTCAAAGCAGTTTTACATATCAAACCTCCGTTCAAGGACCTATTACCTCAGTGGGATCTTACCTTCACTTTGCAATACTTAATGCTACCTCCCTTTGAATCAACTGCCACTTGCCACCTCAAATTCCTTTCCTTGAAAACTCTTTTTCTGGTGGCCATCACTTCCACCAGAAAAGTCACGGAAATTCAGGTACTTTGTGCAAAACCACAGTATATTATCTTTCATAAAGATAGGGTGTAGTTGAGGACCAACCCTTCCTTTCTTACTAAGGTGGTCTCTGAGTCAAGCATTAATCAATCCATTGACTTAACAGTTTTCTTTTTCAATTTCTCAAACAATGGTGAATATTGTTTACACTTATTGGACGTTCATAGACAACTAAGGTTTTACCTTGACAGGACTAAAGATTGTGGAGCATCAGACCAATTATTTCCTTTTCAGGATCAAAACTAGGAAAATCTGTATCAAAAGTGACCCTATCTAAATGGCTGAGAGAGTGCGTTACCTTCATTTATGAGCATAATAATCTAAAATTATCTGTGCCGGTAAGAGCGCATTCAACCAGGTCCATCGCCACATCGGTTGTTTTTCATTCCAAAGCTTCCCTAGATGAAATATGTGATATGTGCAGCTGCAACTTGGGCTACACCTCATACTTGTATCACTCATCACAAATTACATATGGTCTCCAGGGTAAGAGCATCCTTTGGCTCTATGGTTCTCAGGAATATCCTTTCATAAGGCCATCCAGGGAATAAAGTAGCTGGTGACTCTGTCCCAAATGTCAAGAATTAATGAAGATTGACAACATCAGATAAAGAAGTTATGTACTCACCATAACATTCCATCGGTGTTGTCGATTTCGTTCATTCTTGACCCCCCCACCCATGTTCCCCCTTCGTTAGATGTCCTGGAGGATTGGACACCTGTCCTGGGCTTTCATTAAGGTTATTACCTTGGACATTGCCTCTTCTAATGATTTCTATCTTCTTCATGCGATAGCCTGCAAACTCAATCTGAGGTAATTCAGAGAGGGGCATTGTGGGTAGAGACTTAGCTAGATAGTTTTTTGGCTGGTGCGAGCTGTACAAAGAGCGAGCCGATTCTGAGGATTGGAACAGTATCGCAACGGTCTGGAATTAACAAAAACTGACATCAGTTTCTCCTTCTGTCTGTGTGCCTTGTCATGCAACTCCACTATTTTTGAAACCGCTCTTTTTGAGAAGCCTCATGCTCAGATACCCTTTTTTATTTCATCCTCTGATTTTTAAAGTTTTATCTGTTCACCTGAAAAGCTACTTAAAGCTTCCTCTACTTTCCAAGCCTTTATTATTTAATCTTTATTTTTTTATTTGACTTGATGCATTCACACACAGTGTTTTATCTGAAATACCTATGAGTTCATTAAACTTTATTTTTTCCTCTAAATTAGTACAAGCCATCTCCTGTACCCAAGCTAAATCCTGAACTGCTTTTTGCTTAACAGTTGCAAAATTCTTCCCAACCTTTTTTTTTTTTATTCTTTTCTAGATGATTTTCTCTTACAGCATATTTCTTCTAAGCTGGCATCCAGACTGTTAATTACTAGCCGGTAACAGAAAGTACAGTTGTGTACACTTACCATAAATGTAGATGCTAGAATATATTCATTGTTGCAGTCATTACATTTGGGTAAGCCTGCTGGCAGGTTGCCCTCAGTCGGCCTGAATTCCAAAGTCTTGGGTCAAGCGTCGGCTGCTGTCGCCCTTCCCTGATGTCAGGTCGTCAGGGGTATAAAAGAAGCAGCCGTCGCCATTTTCTTCAGTTTTTCTTGCCCCAGATGTCAGGTGCCCCCTAAAAGGGTATCCAAAATTTATTTTATAAATATATATATGTGTGTATATGGGTCCATATCTATTCATCGAACTGTCATTACAGCGACACGCACTTCATCGACACGAAAACATCGACTCTTCAGATCATCGAAATTTCAGGTAAGCTATCCTCCCCTCATGACCATGGTATGGTAGCACTGTGGCTATATTTGCGAAGTAAATAAAAACGTTGTGGGAAATTGTAGGTAGTGATGTGAACCATACAGCGTTGTACCAGAAAACAGTGCTGGCCACCAAGTGGGGCGAGGAGGACCTGAAACCCCAATTGAATGAAGGATCTGAAGAGTGATGTTTTGGTGTGATGAAGCGTCGATGCTGTATGACAGTTCGATGAATAGATATGGACCCGTGTATATATATATATATATATATATATATATATATATATATATACATATATATATATATATATATATATACATACACATATATATATATATATATATATATATATATAAAAATACATGCACCAATAAAAACTTTACCTCCATCTACTAGCAAATACACCACATAGGTTGTATGAATCAGAGAAGGAAAGATAAGTTCCAGCAGAAAAAAGGGGGATGGCGGGTGGGTAACCTGGACTGCAACAGTGAATACACTTGAACATCTACATTTATAGCAAGTGTACACAACTGTACTATGTTCTTCGTGTTTCACTGTTGCAGTCATTACATTTGGGTAGAGTCCCAAAGCTATGGTTGGGAGGTTGGAGCCAAACAGCATTAGGAGCGGCTATGAGGCCCTGTATAACTGCACTGCCCTGGATTTAGACTAGAGTGGCAGGTGATAGTGCTTTGTAAAGGTGTGCACTGAACTCCAAGTAGCAGCCTCTAAAATGTCTTTGGTTGGTACTCCCCTGAGAAAGGCTGCTGAAGTGGCTGCAGCTCTGGTTGAATGTGGCCTAATGCCCTTAGGCACTGGCTTGCCATAGTGAAAATAGCAGAAATGAATGTAGTGGCCTATCCACTTTGAAATAGTCTGCTTTGAGATAGCCGTTCCTTGTGATCCTGCAGCATTATGCTACTAGTAATTGCTCTGTCTTCCTGAAAACTTTGGTCCTGTCCAAGTAGAATCTAAGCTGTTTGCATATGTCCAAAGAATGCAGAATTCTCTCCCCCTTGTTCTGTGGATTTGGATAAAAAGTTGGCAGATGAATAGTTTGGTTAAGAGCCACACTGGACACCACCTTAGGCATAAATGTTGGGTTTGTCCTCAGAGAAACCCTGTCTGGATAAAACATGATAAAAGGTTCCACAGCCATGAGTGCCTGTAGCTCTGAAACTCGGCTTGCAGAAGTTATTGCTAGGAGCAGAGCTGTTTTCCAAGATAAAAGCTTTATATCAGAAGTAGCAGCTGGCTCAAAAGGAGGCAGGGTGAGTTTTTCCAAGACATAGTTGAGGTCCCATGCAGGTATTGGTGTTCTCCTTGGGGGCCTTACATTTTTGGCTCCTCTGAGGTACTGCTTTAATAAAGGATGAGAAAAGATTGGTGGCTCTGTATCGTAATGAGCCGAAATGGCAGAGGCATGAATTTTAATTGATGAAAAAGATAGGCCTTTGTCCAGCATCTCAGTTAAACATTGCAAACTCTGATGAATATTTGGTACAGCTGTATCAGTTCCTTGTGCCTGGTTCCAAGCACAGAATCTCTTCCATTTTCCAGCATAAAATTTTCTAGTACTAGGCCTTCTGGTTTCCAAAATGACATCCATCACAGCTTTACTGAGAGGTGTGTTTTGTATGATTACATTATCCGTCATGCTGCCATTTTGAAGTCCTGAGCTGGCAGTGCAGGATCTGATTGTTTTGCTGGGACAGTAGATGTGGTATTTGAGGTAAGGTCCAAGCTGGGCATTGAGACAAGTTCCTTAGAATTGGATACCAGTACTGGCGGGGCCAGTCTGGGGCAATCAGTATCATCTTTGGCTTCTCCTGACTGAACTTTAGGAGCACCTTGGGGAGAAGAGGCAGTGGAGGAAAGGCATATACTGATAGGTTTTTCCAGCTGAAAGACAGGGCATCCACTTTCCATGCTTGTCTGTGATAGGTCCTTGTGCAGAATCTTTTTAGTTGGTAGTTGTGAGGGGAGGCAAATAGATCTATGTCCGGGCATCCCCATTTCCTTGTTATCATGCTGAAGACTTGTGGATCCAGATGCCACTTGTGGGGATCCATGAGGTTTCTGCTTAGTTCGTCTGCCAGAGTATTTTCCTTTCCAGGCAGGAATTGTGCCTGCAGATGTACCAAGTCAATGCTGTGTCCCACAAAGTCATGGCTAGTCTGCAAATGGGGTAAGAATATGTGCCCCCCTGCTTGTTTATATATACCACATGACCGTGGTGTTGTCTGTCTTTATCCACAGTTGTCCTGGATGAAGTAGGTCCTTGAAGGCTGTCAGGGCATTTTGAACAGCTAGCATCTCTTTTTGATTGATGTGTAGATGCATTTGGTTTGAGGACCATGTGCCCTGAGTGCATCTTCCTGCCATGTGGGCCCCCCCAGGCATAATCTGATGCATCCGTTGTTAGTGTCTGCCTGAGTGGGGGTAATGTGAATGGCTGTCCCTTGTTCTGGTGACAAGCCTTCGCCCACCATTGAAGCTCCTGTTGCAGGCAGGGAATGAGAGTAAAAAGAAGTTATGTACCTACCATAACGTTCCATGTTAGTTGTCTTCTTCTCGCCTTCTTTCTTGCTGGTTGGGTTCGGAGCCGATCCTCGGCTCTGACTTGGTCATCTTCAATAGCTCTAGAGCTGTTTACTGTCACGAGGCTACTCCATATCCCATGATGCCTGGCGCTAGCTACCCAGATCTCGTTTGAAAAAGCTATTCTAGACATAACTAAGGAAGAATTCTGCCCTAGTAGCCCCTTGGACGTAACTATGAAGCTATCTAAGCAGAGAGGACAACCAGAGAAGGTTCAGCCAATGAAATATGAATAAGGGAGCTCCTCTCGATCCACTAGGATAGGGGGATGGAGGGTAGGACGCAAGAAAGAAGGCGAGAAGAAGACAACTAACATGGAACGTTATGGTAGGTACATAACTTCTTTAGGTTAAGTTGTCTATCTTGCCTTCATTCTTGCTGGTTGGGACAGTGTCCCTAGCATCTACTATCCTGGGTGGCTCAAGGGAACAGACTCTTCAGAACAGTGGAACCAAAATCAGCCCTGTTTCTGGAAGCAATGTCTAATTTGTAATGAGAAATGAAGGTATGTGGGTTAGCCCACGTAGCAGCTGCAGAGATAGATTCCATGGGCAACCTAGACTGTAAGGCCACCGAGGTAGCCAATGCCCTAGTAGAGAGGCCTTTAGGTTTGGTAGATAATTTTTTGTTTCTCAGCTGGTAAATGAATGAAATAATGTGAGACACCCACCTAGATAATGTTACCTTTGAGACTGGAAGGCCCTGTCTGCCCTCAGCATAGGAAAGGAAGAGTTGGTCAGACTTCCCGATGTCCTTTGTCCTATGCAAATAAAAACGCAGCTGTCTGTGAACTGGTGCAATTTATATTCTGCTTTATTGGTGTGATTAGGAAAGAACACAGAAAGGTCTATGGACTGATTCAAATTATTTTGTGTACAGACCTTAGGAAGGAAGGAAGGATTGGTCCTTAGAGCAACCCTATTGTTATGGAAAACAAAGTATGGGGGACTAATACATAGAGCCTGAAGCTCTGAAACACGTCTAGCTACCAGAAAGAGAGTCTTCCAGGATAAAAACTTAATGGGGAAAGATGCTGCAGGTTCAAAAGGTGGCAAGATTAGGGAAGCTAGCACCAAGTTTAGATCCCACGGAGGTGGGGGATCCCTCACTGGGGGCCTAAGCAGAGTGGTTCCTTTGAGGAAGGCTTTACACAGCTTATGAGACATGATGTTATTA
The DNA here is from genome assembly GCF_019279795.1 of Protopterus annectens. Lineage (NCBI taxonomy): Eukaryota > Metazoa > Chordata > Ceratodontiformes > Protopteridae > Protopterus > Protopterus annectens. The sequence goes on from NC_056733.1 coordinate 829,643,788, forward strand.
GAAGACAACCCATTGTGAAAATTCGAAATGGCAGCTAACTGAACCCTGATTGTAGCAGAAGCGGAACCAGAATGAAAGAGTTCTGCTAAGAATTCCAGAATCTCGTGGACAGGGGCTGAAAAGGGATCTATATTTTTAGCCTCTGCCCAGCAAGAAAAACGTTTCCACTTGCTAGCGTCAGTTTTCCTAGTTGTGGATTTGTGGAATGAGATAATAATTTCCCGCACAGAGGAGGAAATATTAGAAAGCATGGCTAAGGTTGGAAGTGGAGCAACCAAGCTGTGAGCTGGAGTGTTTGAAGGGATCGATGCAGTCTGCCCGATTGATGAATCAGTAGATCTGGAATAGGATCCAGAATCCAAGGCTGCTCGAGAAGATAATGATGCAGGAATGGGAACCACATCTGTCGAGGCCAGTAAGGGGCAATGAGGTTCCTTTTGCAACCCAATGCAGTTGCGCTCTGTATGAATTTGGGTATTAGGGGAAACGGAGGAAAGGCGTAAAGAAGTCCCTGAGGTAAATCGTGGACTAGAGTGTCTCTGGGGGAGTGGCCGGGAAGTGGAAGAAGGGAGAAGAAATTGCTGCACTTGCTGTTGAAAGGTGTGGCGAACAGGTCCCAGCAAGGCTGACCCCATTTGCGAAAGATATGTTCCGCAATTACCTGATTCAAAGACCACTCGTGAGGCATGAGAACTGCTCTGCTGAGCCTGTCTCCGATGACGTTGGAACTCCCAGGGATGTGCGCTGCAATCAGAAAATGTTGGGAAGAGTGACTGAGTGCTTCTCGACATAGAGGACAGGATCTGGTTCCACCCTGCTTGTTGATGTACCATACCACTGACATATTGTCTGTTTGAATTGCAATGGTCCTGGGAGGGAGAGAGTCCAGAAGGGCTTGCAACTCTAAAAGCACGGCTCTCATCTCCAAGACATTTAAATGCAAATGGTACTCGTGAGGCTGCCAGGTGCCTTGCACTGTCCTGCCCTGATAATGCCCCCCCACACTATCAGGGAGGTGTCCGTGGTCACTGTGGCGACTGGAGGGGATGGCACAAATGGTCTGCCCCGGGACACTGATGGGGAGACCATCCACCAAGCAAGGTGCTTCTTGCATGCTTCTGTGATCATAATCTTGTGAGACATGGGAAGCTGTTGGAAGGACCACAGTGTGAATAGAAGCCTCTGGAGGATTCTCATGTGAAAGTGGGCCAGTGGGGCAAGAAGAATTGCTGATGCCATGGAACCCAGTGTTCGGAGGACGAACCTGACTTGAATCATTTTGCATGTTAATAAAATCTGTACTTGTTGGCGAATTAGTGATACCCTGTCTGGTGGAAGGTTCTCAAACATGTTCCTGGTATTTAGATTTGCGCCTATATAAGTGATATGCTGACAGGGCAACAATGCAGATTTTTCTAAATTTATTGTGATACCTAGCCTGGAGCAAGTTTTGATAGTGTAGTCCCTGGCTTGCATGAGGTGATGCCTGGTGGAAGCAGTGAGGACCAGTCATCTAGATATGGAAACACCTAGAATCCCTGACGTCTCAGGTGAGCCGTAACCACTGCCATGCATTTGGTGAACACCCTGGGGGCTGTGGTGAGACCGAAGGGCAGAGCTCTGAACTGATAATGACTGGCTCCCAGCCAGAAGCGAAGGAATCTTCTGGAGTGCCTGTGCATTTTGATGTGGTAGTACGCATCCTGAAGATCTATAGAGCACATCCAATTATCCTGACCCAGGAAGGGTAGAATGGACTGTAGCGTGACCATCCAAAACTTTGCTCTTTGTACAGACCTGTTTAGTCTGCTGAGATCCAGAATGTCACCATAATTGCCACTGTGCCTCAAGGCATGGTAGGTACAAAATCCAGTATGCAGGGTGTGCTTTCCTTAATTACTAATGCCAAGGTTTAAATGCACACAAATATTGATGTGTTCCAAATGCATGAGAGCCTCATGATTACGTAAATCGTTGCTAAGACTTCAGGCATTGAGCCGAGACACATTAAAATGTTCCAGTTTTGGGTTTGATATGCTTGCTGTGCTGGAATGCCCATTACCTGGACTCTGCGTAAAAAGGCATTATGGGGCAGCAAAGACTTTTCCACTATTGCCAGCACCCAGTTGTCTGAGGTTATTTCTTTCCAAAGGGGCAGACAGTGAGAGAGGTGGGAAGACAGGTAGGAGGGCAAGGCAGTCACTCATTGTTGCCATTGTTTCTGTCCTGAAAAGGCCATCTTTGGGCTTGTTGAGAAGAGGCAGTTCTTGATGAAGGTTGTCTCCTAGTCCCTTTCTTATGCCTACTGGAGGAAGGGAGGATTGAAGAAGGGGCCTTTCTGACATAGGATGTCTTAGCAGGATAATTTCTGTAGAACTTGGGTATGGGAGAGACCAGCAGGTGTTTAATGTCCTGCAGCTCTTTGCTCTTCTCCTGTAGATTTTAAATAGTTCTGCAGATTCCTTTCCAAATAGGAGGTTATCTAGGATTTTTGACTTAAAATCTTCTGGTAGAGGTTGTAGCCTAAGCCAAGAGTATCTGCACAGAACTGATGCAGTTGCAGCTGATCTAGCCGAGGCCTCTGCTGCGTCATACCTGCATCTGATGGAGTGCCTGGCCACCTGGGATGCCAGGGATAGCTTAGATGCTACTTCAGTTTTGTTAGGGGAGTCAGGCAGGGAGCTCAGAAGTGTAAAGGCTTGGGAAACCAAGTCCAAGGCATATTTACCCATATGTGTTTCGTAGTTAATGGCTCAGAAGGCCAGGGTAGAGGAGGTGCAAGTCTTCTTGCCCAGCCTATCCATAATTTTGTCTATCAGAAAGTAAAAGAGATGAGGAAGGGAGCAATCTAGATTGTCTATCTTGGGGCACAGCTATGACAGCAGGGTCCACCAAGGGGGGGGGGGGGTTTACAAGGAACTTGTGGTCCTCGGGCACTTTACAGAAATGGTCTGATTTCTTTGGAGCAGGTGGCTGGGAGTCAGGGTTCTTGGAGCATGAAACAAATGCATCCAGGTATGCAAGGATCACCAGAGGAATGGCAGATGGGGAGAGTGACTCAACCTGCAACAATTCAAAGTATCTTTTTTGAGTTTCTGACATCTGGGAAGTATCCCATTTGAAGTATTCTTTCATCTTGGTGATGGTTTCACCAAAGGTTATGTCCTCTGGAGGGGAGTCTCCTTCAACAGAATCCTCATGTGGAGAAGAAAATTCTAGGGGTGAGGCTATTTGAAAAGAAGAGGTGATAGACTCCTCTGAGCAAGATGAGAGGGGCCTCTTCTTCCCAAGGAATAGGAAGGAGTGAGGTAGCAGAAGTAGGACTTGGGCTGAGCTGTGGAATAGAAGGGGCTGAGGAAGGTGGAGGCCTTAGAGCCATAAAGGCCTGCATCAGGGAGTGAGTGAAGGACTGCAAGTCCGGTTGACTTTCAGGTAGGCTAGATAAATGCTTAGTTTTTTGTCTTCTTTTAGATGGAGAAGCTTTAGGACACAGGGTAGGCCTAGAATCTGGGGCCTTAGTAAATGAAGGAGCTTTGGATTCCTGAGATCCAGAAGGGCAGTCCAGTAGAACTTGGTTCCCCCTCAACTTCAGGAAAAAAATGACGTCCTAGTTGTCTCCACAGATGTGCCAGCCAGCGCTTCGAATACGGTTACCTCGAGGGAGGCCATAGAAGCAGATGGCTCTAGTGGGCATCTCTCAACCCTTATATCGGTGTTTGGCGGGGTGTCTGACGATGGAGAGGCAGTGATGGTAGGCCATGAAACTTTGGCTGTTCTACTGGTTCGGACGATTATGGATCCATCCTTAGGGCTTGTTTCTTAAGCCTTTGATTTTCTAAGTACAGGTTAAGGGCGGACAAACGGTGTCTAAGAGTTTTTGGGATGAAGGATTGGCAGATGGCGCAGGAAGTATGGTCGTGTTCCCGGTCTAGACAGAAGGCGTAATGTTTGTGGGTGTCGTTATGTGGAATTTGACATCCACATTGACATTTACCTTTCTTAGCTGACATCAGCTAACGTAAAAAGCAGCTAACCAAGCTTCAAGCAATAATATCAATAAGAAATCTCCAACGGGGTACTTAGCTTTGGACGTCTTGATAAAGAAAAGTGATGCTATCGATTTGATGTTTGACTGCAGCAGAAAATTTCTGAGGTCTGTGCGTGCAGACGTCACATTTAAGGTCCCTGGTTTATGGCCCTACATGTGCCATGCCACTCACCAACAGCAACCAGGCTGAAAGCTTTTGTATAGGAGCCGACATTCGGATCGTCTGAGGCTGAGGATCCCACAGTGAGAATACTGCAACATGAAACTAGAAGGACATCTTCGGTTACCTTCCCTTTCATCCCTTCATGCCCACTAGGTGCATAATGCAATACCTAAAGCATTAACCCCCCCCCCCCCAATACCTCTTACAATTAACTTTTACATCTTTGAATCTAGTTCTTAAGGCCTAGTTAGGTACAGGAATTATCAAGGGTACAAGTCTGTACCTGCAATTCATATTCTGACTGAGATGCCACTTATTTGTACGAGGTCATAAATAGGTGAAAAATTCTCTCTTTCTCTCTACACCTTTTTAACCTAGTCCAGCCTCTACGCCATAACACTACACACTCCCTTCCTGAATCAGAAATTGCAGAGAACACATGAATGTTCCATTTTCAACTTTCTTGGAATCAAGACTCTTTAAACAATGTCTAAATTGTTTGACGCTCACTGACAACTTCTTTCTACCTGCAGCATATTACTCCAAGTGCGATACTCAAATTAGACGCAAAGCTCTCCACAAACAAAATGAGTGAATACCCCTTTACCTCCAGCAAAACCGACATTGAGATACTAGCCAGCTCACCTCTGTAATCTTGCAATTCTGTTGGACTTAGAAACATCACAACACACACCCATACAGTCATCAGGCACAAGTCACTAGGAAAGAAGTTAATAATCCTTTCTTAAAATTATACTGGAAAAACACTTATAATTAGTGACTCTGACCGGATGCAAAAATGCTAAATTCACCAAACCAGATAAGGAAATAGTCACAGTATCCTGCCTCCCACAGCAATGAATAAGGACGTCACAAAGACCATTAAGTTGATCCAAGATTTTCAAAATGATTCTTACTTTGCAAATTATGCATGCCACAATCAATGACACTGGATGTTCTACTCTTCCAGTGACAGAGAGACACTGCTGACCTCGTGGACGCCCTTATCAAGGCAGGTAAACACTTTGTAGATTATTAAGATCTCTCCTTTACTAAGGATGACATCCAGTGATTAGTGGTTTAGCTTGTGTCAATTCAGGGGGAGCCAGTGCCTCCCTGATTGAAGGGAAATGTGTAAGGCCAAGACCCACTTTGCATGGGATGGGCTACACCACTTCTCAAAAGTTAAGATACTGAACAGACGTCCGTTCCCACTTCCCCTCAAGTTGCTTTTTTGTCATGGTAAAATTACTTCACTTTCCAAGCCAAAAACTACAGATAACAATAAGGTGAATACAGAACTTACTAATGACAGCTACTTAATAAAAACTAAGTTGCCTAGAGGCTAACCTTGCCTTTGAGGGAATCACAGTATGTGCTTTCTCTCACACACACACATACACATACACACAATTCAAACAACTGTGCTGCATTTCACAAACACCAAATGACTACATTCTCAAGTCAGTCAGTCCCAGTGAACGAGGAAATGGTGTATCCATTTTCATAGCAAGTCAGTCTTTCAAAAGTAGGGTTACAAGAAAATGTGGGATAAAATACTACACAACCAAATTACACCACCACCATAAACTACAGCTTTATAACATATTATCATACTCCCCTTCCATGTCACATGAACACTTCCTTGATAAGCATATAGCCTTCACCATAATGCCAAATACACTTCTACTTGGTGACCTGAATTACTCATTCAAGGATTGGGAAAACTATGCCTCAAGCAATAATCAGATGCAAACAGTACTAGATTTCATTACACTTCATCAATCTAAAACTGTTAAAAAAAAACACCAAGGGGAAAGCATACTAGTTATCAACCTGGCAAACTTCCTTGCCAGCTGTATTAGAACATTGCCCCTTCCTTATCATGTGACTACAATCCCCTGATATTCCATACATACAACAAACCAAGTGAAACAAAAGATGATACAATCTGTAAGGATTTTTCCAACAGGAAATCTGGTACCCTGAACATTACCTTGCTTAATTCAAAAGGTATTGTATATCACACCACCCTCACCTCCTATTTATGACTCATTCATTGCACTATACAATGCCTTAAATAACAGCAGTGAAAGTTCATTCTTGTGAGGCATAAATATAATGTAGTACAAAAAGACACTTCGGAGAAACACCCTTAGCCTGCTTATGCAGTCGTCCAGTGGCCGTGGTCAATGCAGAACAAAAAACAAATTAAAACTGACAATAGCAGGTGCTAAACCTGCTATTGTCAGTTTTAAGGCATAAACATAATGGACATTTTTGAAATAAACCTAAATGGTGGGACTACAAAATCAACAACTAAATACAAGACTAAAGTCAACCCCATCCAAAATGAGCTCACTAAAACATTCAGACACAAACCTATTTCATTTCAGGTAACACTTGCCATTAAGATGGGTGACAATTACAAAGCCTTCTATGACCACCTCTGAAAAACAAAGGGGAGGAAGCAAGAATGCAGTATCGTAGAAAACTCATACTGTCAACAAGATGGTAACCACTACTCTTAATAATGTCACAAACATAAGTTTCATGGGATGAGATGAGCTGCCAAGAATCTGTATCTGTGCAGCCAGAAATAGCCTAATATTCCCCCTTATATTATCTTCTGTTGACCGGGTTTAGTCCCACTAGGCTAGAAGCTTCTTTTCAGGGGAGACCCACAGTGGTATTTATACTAATAGGGAATATCTGGCCAGGGCATGAGGGAACTTCCCCTACTCTTTTCAACAGGTGCCTTGGGGTCTTTTACATCCACTTCAGCTGTCACCAACTCAGGCAGATGGGGCCTCAGTTTAACATCTCATTTGAAGCATACCACTCAAAAGTGCAGCACCCCTCTTATGCTGCAGTGTAATGTCAGCAACAGATTTCCCAGGTGTGAGAACAGAACCCACAGCCTTGCACACCAATGCCAAATGTGATACCTGTTGCGCCATTGACACAGAATTAATACATTACTAAAAACTGACTGTGCCCTGACATCTGGAAGCAGAATGATCTGGTCTAATACAAAAAACTGTCCCTTTTATAGACCTCAGTACTTACTGACTGATTAGCCTTACCAGTAGCATATTGAGTAAGGAGATGGAGAGAATAATCATAGAACTTGATGAGACAGACACAGGTAAACTTCTCCTCCATAAGCTAATCCAGTACACTTTGTCAAACATAGTTCATATGTGATGTATTGCTGGACTGATTATTACCAAGAAAAGATATGTGATGTATAATTTATGTAAATGGAGAAAAATGTTAATATGGTTTGTTTTCTTTTCTGTTAATGCATGTTTTTCTGTGCTTAATTTTACATACGTCTGAAAGCAACACTATTACCATGGATGAAGATATACCTAGCTTACCTTCAACCTGGCTAAGGTATATGACACTACAGTCCATGATGGATGAATTATACCTAAACTTAAATATATAAACAAACAAAGCTATGATAACTTGGGTTCACAACTGGCTACCTGGTCTTATACAACAGGTAAGAACAGGCCTATTATTCTGCACCATCTCCTGTCACCTGCGAAGTCCCTTATGGCTCTGTTCTACAGCCACTTCTTCTTGACAACTTTTACTCAGGGGTGTGAAAACTAACTCCAGTATCTGGCTCAAGCAAATATACAGATGTCAACTATTTTGGACCATTATTCTTAACACCTCTGATATTGAATTTGTTTTTAGTGCCCAAAAAAGGCAGCATTTTATCACTTGGTAGCCTGTCACCAGCTTTATGCAATACTGATGGGCAATAACTTTGGTTTCCACCCGGGACAAAGAAGAGTTGTCAGTATGTGCTCAATTCCACACCACCAGCTGATGATCTTCCAGGGCCAACCTGATTCTAAACCCAACTCACAGGCATCAGAGCAGAAATCAACTGCTGCACCAAAGAAAAAGGTATGCACGTATGCACGCAGACTGCTTAATGCTACTTCTGAATACATACATCACAAAAAGAAGATATAGTCTACTTTTCTATAAAATGTTATGCCATGTCTACTCTTCCTTACTCAGCTAATGTATTAAATAATAAATGATGAAATATAAAATGATTTTCTAGTAACAAATACATTTAACAGAGTATTAAGTTGACACCATTTAGAGAAAAAAAATCATAGTGGACTATGTCCCAAATGGGGCCATACTACAGGTCTGTACTTAAAGCATTTGTTGCAGTTTAAATGATTTAAAACACATGAGAATAGCTCACCTTCACTGACGAGGAAGCGGGCATAGATGATAAGCCAATGCCGGTATTCCGGGCTGGACTGCAGTAGAAGTGCTGCTACTACCTGGTTCTCTAAATAAGACAATGTTGATCCTTGCTGCAATGAATGAGGGACAGAGAACAGTCTACCAGCTTGACGTCCCACACTTTAAAGACAAAGAATACAGGGCAGGGCAGTGAGAAAGCCATAAGTAAGCAGTGTCAGACACATATTCACCTTTAACCACAGTTTTGTATTTCTAAATATGGTACACTTTGACCACAACTACTGTCAATGACTTCTTGTTCTTCAGTATCACAGCAGCACATACTTCAGACCATCCCTTCTGAAACTTCCACACTAATCTATAAACTGTTAAGTCACACAGTGTTAGAAAACACAGTGAATAAAGTACCTACTACTAATATCCCTGAAACAAAAACTGTAGACTCACTATAATTCTTAATGAAGTTAGACCATCTTCACACATGCTGAGACGGCTTTAAAATAATCTGTCGCAAAACAGTACTGAGTTGAAAAAAACATTTAGCAGAACTACCATAGAGTGGATGCAGTACCTAGACCTTTAAAATGAAGTAATTAACTCAAAAGAAACTCACATAACTGAATATTTTTCTTAACACTGTATTTCAACTACCAAAAGCAGTACTGTTAGTCACTTGACATGCAAAGTACCTTAAGGAAGTCACAGAACAATTTCATCAGGTCTTTGGGAGGTTCTTAGTCAACAGACTGCATCACAGAACTCAACCCATCTTACAAATGGCAATTTCCAGCTGTCTTCAAAGCAGTCTTCTCAGGTAAGCTTCCCTCCTCAATTTTTACTTGCCAAATGTTAATGAAAGGGTGTCAGTAAAAGAAAAGGGCATATCATTCCCCTTATGGTTCCTTTCTTGCTTACAGATGTGAAATAAAAAGTCAGAGGTTTGAGACTAACAAACACTTAATACATGACCTAAAGATACTACTATGATGGTATCATGCCTGCAGATTGAACTCTCTGCTGAATGTGTTTTAATGTAATGCTTCAGTTCAGTGGATAACAAGGTATTAGGCCAAGAAGAGAATGTTAATGTTAACTCATTGACTATGCAACATATGTGGCTCTGGTTTAGACTGCTCCCCAGATGAAGTGGGAAGGATGGAAATGTGCACTTGATGTCAAATCACTCATCCTCAAAGCTAGTGTGCGTTGCTGAAATTCTGCTTCAAGGTCCCCACTCAAGGGAAACACTAGGACTACAGTGCTTGTATATATACACACACACACACACACACATATATATATATATATATATATATATATATATATATATATATATACACACACACACACACACACACACACATATATATATATATACACATATATATACACACACACACACACATATATATATATATATATATATATATATATATATATATACACACACATACATATATGGATTCACTTTATAATCTCGAAAGACTGAAATCTTGAATTTCAGTATCTCGAGACTATAAAGCCGAACATTCAAAATATCGAAACCCCAAAAGTGCGAAATTCAAAATCACGACTTTTAAATACACCCTCCACCACACAAACATACACCTTCCTCCCCACACTACAACAAACAAACCAAACACAACACAAATACACGCACCTACCCTATATATAAAGCAGGGGGCAAGCCCCCGTGCACCCCCCACTACTTATATATACTAACTCCAAGGTTGCACTAAAAAGACAGACACTAAACCCACCACTACACACTTTACATTCCCCTAGCACAAACGCACATCACATGCATACAAACACCACCACTCTCAACACTTACACACTCACACTCTTACTTACATACTGTAACCTACACCTACAACTTCCCAACACACTCGCACACTCTAAAATCCCTACCAAAACCCTTAAAAAATAAACACTTACCCATCCCTCCAGCTATCCACTAACACAGCGCACCACCACAACCTCTGATTCAACATTTCCGGATTTGGTCATGTGGACTTCTTCGCAACTGGGCTTTCGAGATTTTAGTCTCGAGATTTCAGTATTTAGAGACAGTGAAGTGCACGCATGTGTGTATACATATATATATATATATATATATATATATATATATAGATAGATATATATATATATATATATATATATATATGGGTCACCTTCATTTGACCTAAAGTTCATTTGCCCGACAGAAATTTCAGACAGCCCAATTGTCTGGCAGTTCATTTGTCCGACAAGCAGAAAAAGGCAAATAAAAGGTATATGTCCTTTCCCCATAGTAGTGCGATCCTGGAGTTAGAATATATAGTAAGGGGGGGGAAGTCCCCCACCTACTTTGGTTTTAGTGAACAATAAAAAACCAAATTGGACAATATAAAACCAAATTGTGGGGGGGCTTCACCCCCCAATGTGGGGGGGCTGTGCCCCCCTACACCCCCCCAACTACAGGTTCATAGGTAGGTACTAGGCTATCGGCCTAAGGGCCTAAGTAAGCCTAGCCAACAAGGTTCCCTGGCTTACGCCACACAAGAAAGTTAATTTCCTGTGCCCCTGCCAAACAGAGCCACAGAACTGATCCATGGGGTGTATTTCCTATTTCCCATCCACTCATCAAGATTTTTTTTGAAGAGTGCTAATGAGGAACTTTGCTTGTCACAGATGGGTAAGCTTGTTCCAGAATATAGGAAGTCTCTGGGACAGGAATCTATCCCTCCAGCATGTCCTGTTTATTGTGGTGACTATGTTTAGGTCCCTAGAGTGTGTAGCTCGGAGGGATTGGGATTTCTTAAGGTGTAGCATGTCCAAGACCTCTGGGTTTAACATAGATTTATATCATAGGCAGAGATCTCCTCTGAGTAGGCGATATGCTACACAGTAAAGCTAGAGTTTTTTGAGACAGTCAGTGTAGGGCATCTGCTTGAGGCCAGTAATCCTCTTTGTGAGGTACTTCTGTGGCCTTTCCAGCTGCTGCAGATGTGTTGTGAGGTACATTCCAAAAGGGGCGTTATACTCTATAATGGGTCTAATGAGTGCCGAGTAGAGGGGAACAATGACCTCTTTTTTTCCTGGAAGAGAACCCTTTTGTGATGAGGTGTGCCACAAGAAGGATTTCCCGACTACTGTGGTGATGTGATTATCAAAGGAGAGACTACTGTCCACCTGGGTCCCAAGGTCTCTTATCACACATTCAGCATTAAGTAGACTGCCGTTTATGTGGTAGTTCGTGGGTACAGAGCTTTTATCAAAGGGGATGACAATGCACTTTTTGGCATTGAGCTTGAGGCCATGCCTCTGACACCAGGCATCTGTCTCAGAGAGGCCCTTTTGTAGGATGTCCACATCATTTGAGGACTCTACTATGACTCCTAGTTTGCATTAGCCAGAGGCCTTCTGTGTTAGCCTGTACTTCAGAAGTAGATAACAAACAGGAGAGGTTCCAGGACTGAACCCTGTGGTACTCCACTTGTCATTGGTTTGAAGTCAGATTTGGAGTCTGCAACTTTTACAGTGTGGGTTCTGTCAGTGAGCCAGTTGGCAACCCATCTTGTGACGTAGGGATTTATACCTAGTTTAGTGAGTTTAGCTATATTTCCAGAATGGGGGATGGAGCTGAAAACCTTGGCGAGGTCAAGATAGGCTGTGTGCACCACCTTACCCTCGTCTACGGCTTTGGTGACTGCCTCCAAGTCGTCAATCAGGTAAAGAAGGCATGATCAGCCTTTTACAAACCCGAACTGGGTGGCGTCCAGAGTTTGGAGGTTATCAATGTCTTTGTTTATGAGCTCCATGATGATACGTTCCATGGCCTTGCAGACCAGGCTCGTCAGGCTAAAAGGGTGATAGTTACCAGAATCAGTGGTGGCTCCCCCTTTGTGGACTGGGATAACTGTTGCTGTGCGCCATTCAAGGGGCACAAGGCCTGACGTGAGACTATGATTGAACATGGTGCTTAGATGGGGAGCCAGTTCGTTCCGAAGTTTGTGTAAAACGCAGCCTGAGATGTTGTCCAGTCCCCATGGATGCTGTGTTTTTGGTTTTAGTGAGTGCAGCTTTTACCTGCACAGATGTGATTACAGGGACTCTGCATTCTTCCTGTATAGATATGGGCCCTTTAGGGGGTGAGAGGGGGGAAAAGTTAGCACTGAACCTATCTGCCAGGATGTTGGCAATTTCAGTTGGTTCTGTAATTTTCGTGCCGTTGTGCTGCAACTCAGAGCAGATCTAGGTGTTGCCATTGAGATTCTTGACATAGCTATAGAATACTTTGTGGCTGCCCTTAGAGTCCATGGAAATTTTGTTTTCGTAGCAGGCTTTGGAGAATCTTATAAGGGATCTCAGCTTCTTACTGAGGCTGACCAGGCAGCTCCTCCACTCATGGGATTTTACTCTCTTTTGCAACAGTTTCTTCTTTCTGTTGTAAAGTCTGTTTATGGCAGGGGACCACCAGATTGGCTTCCTTTTTTTGGAGGATAGCGTCTTGGTTCTGTTTGGGATAGCATGATCCATGCACTTGTGTAGGTGCTTATACAGTGCATTTGTGTAGGATTCAGCAGTCGTAACTGTATTGTCCATCTGCATGGGTGTCATGAAGTTCGCCACTTCTGTCTTAAGAAGCATGAAGTTGGCTTTGGAGAAATTTTTTACCGTGGTTTCCTTAATGGTGGGTGGGGGTGGGAAGCGGATACCTAGGGTGATTAGCTTATGGTCAGAGCTGACCAACAAGGAGTTGATTTCAGGTGTGGAACACCAGTCACTCATGTTGGTAATGACTAGGTCTAGGATAGTGTTGCCCCTGGTGGGGGTGTAGACAAGTGAATCCAGGGCATTGGAATTTATGAATTCCAGAAAGCGTTGAGTGAAGGAGTTGGTATATGAATAGTTTTCCCAGTTAATGGTGGGGTAGTTGAAATCGCCCATTATTAGGGTGTTTGGTTGAACCCTAATATTTTCCAGTTGTTGTTGTTGTCTTTCAGCTGTTCCCGGTTAGGGGTTGCCACATCGGAACTCCAGTCCGCTAATGATTGGCAGTAGATTTTTACGAACGCCGAGGTGCCAGCTCGACGTTCAACCTTCAACAAAGGCACACCCATTTACGCATGTCTTTCAAACACCCACCCAACTGCAGGGAGGACATGCAGACTCCACACAGAAGGCACTCCCTGCACTCAAGCCGAGAATCGAACAGGAGAACTTCTTGCTGTGAGGCAACAACACTACCGCTGCACCACCGCGGAAGTTATTTTCCAGTATATCAAGAAAAAAGGAGTGGGAATTCTGGGGCATGGTGGGGGATCTGTAGTAAGCTACAATTTGGAGTGCAATTTTGCCCAGAGTTATTTGCACTTGGATAACCTCGGATGCATTATGCTGCGCAACTAGCCTGGAGGTGTAGTTATCCTATATATTCTAACTCCAGGATCGCACTACTGTGGGGAAAAGGACATATACCTTTTATTTGTCTTTTTCTACTTGTCGGACAAATGAACTGCCAGGCAAAAAAACTGTCGGCCAAATGAACTGTCAGGCAACTGGGCTGTCTGAAATTTCTGTCGGTCAGGCAAATGAAGGAGATTTATACATATACATATACATACATATATATATATATATATATATATATATATATATATATATATATATATATATATATCTATATATATATAGATTCACTTCATAATCTCGAAATACTGAAATATCGAATTTCAGTATCTCGAGACCATGAAGTTGAAAATCCATATAACCGAAACCAGACAACCACGAAACCCAAAACCGCGAAAACAGACAGCACACACTATGCAACACATACACAAACACACAACTCCCAACACTTTCAAAAAAGAGGAATACAACACACACGTACACAACTAAATAAACACACACAACTACCCTTACTACATGCATGGGGGCAAGCCCCCCTGCACACCCCCCTACTTAAATATACTAACTCCAAGGTTGCCACTACATACACACACACGAAACACCACCATAAGAGCAACATTCCCCTCGCACACACACATCAGTGTAAGAAAACACACTAACACACAACACAGCCCCTGCTCAAAACCCTTAAACAAAAACACTTATCTGAATCCATGAACACAGCACAACAAAAGAACCCCTACTTCAACATCTTCATGCGCGATTTTGAATTTCGCGCTTCTGGTCTTTCGTGGTTTTCGGCTTTCCACTTTACGGGCTCGAGATTCTGAAATTCGATATTTCAGGATTTCGAGCTTATTAAGTGAATCCATATACATATAGGTCCCTATCATTTGGTCGACTCGCATTTGATCGAAAATGATTTCAGGCAGCACACTTCACTGAAAGCTCATTTGGTCGAAAATGAAATATAGCCACTGCCCCACTGCAGTGCGACCCTGGAGTGAGAATATTAAGTAAGGGGGGGCACAGCCCCCCCTCATTTTGCAAATAGTTTCTACTGATAATGTATATTTTAATATAACAGTAAATGCAGCAGGATTATGTGGGGGGCTAAGCCCCAACCACCCCCATACCCTCCTTAATTAATATTCTCACTCCAGGGTCGCACTGCAGTGGGGCAGGAGCTATATTTCATTTTCGACTAAACGACATTCGACCAAATGAGCTTTCAGTGAAGTGTGCTGCCTGAAATCATTTTCGACCAAATGACAGGGACCCATATATATATATATATATATATATATATATATATATATATATATATATATATAGATATATAGATATATATATATATATATGTATATATATATATTCACACACATATATATATATATATATATATATATATATATACACACACACACACACACACATATATATATATATATATATATATATATATATATACACACATATATACATATATAAATATATACATACAAGTTTCTTACACCCACAGGATGATCTCCACAAACCATGGGTGCCAGGGACCAAGAGGAAAGAATGGGTCAAAATCAGGAGTTGACAGCTGCAGATGAAATGGGGAAATTACTTTAAAATGTACTCTAATGCTGAAAGGTAGAAAGAGACAACTTGAGCAAGACTGAGAAGTGCTCGTCTTTCACTGCGTTGCATTAGCAGGGTAAAACTGTATGCAGTACTAAGTCTTACCTGCAAAAGCAAAGGGCATATAACATTTAAACTCATTCATTTAATGGTACCAAAAAGAGTGCAATGTCTTCAACACCTAAAATACTGTTTGACAGCACACAGATGAATGGAGGATTCTTTAAAACACAGGCAACAGCCCTCCAGAACACAAGCAGCAGCTGCCGGTACAAATCCTGACGTTAAATACAAAACCTGTACTACAAAAAAGTAGAGATTACTGAACACAAGAGGGAAATGAGCTGTTTACTGACAATGAAATACTCCCTTTTATGTAACTTAAATGAGGCAAAATGGACAGTGTGCCCTGAAGTTTAAGACATTCTCTTCAACAGATGTATGCATTTTGATTAATGGGATCAAAAACAAGCAATAGGTCAAGACTCCAAGGAAAAAAGGAAGGGTGTTACGAATACTGGTGCGAAACAATATCTTTTTCACATTAAATTTAAATATACAAATGTTCTACATTTTTCCACTCATTTTTCTTTACTGTAAGAAGACAGAAACTTGCTTCTCACCATCAAACCTTGGTGCTCTAAACAGAGCAACAAAAAAAGGATGCCGGCGAACTACTACAAGGAAAGGTGGGAGAAATGAGGGAGAACAAAAATGGATGGTTCTAAAAAAATGGAATAAGGCTGTCTAGAAAATTCCCTCCTAGCTCTAGTAAAGAAAACACACCGTGACATATGCATTAAGGCCAGGATGGGGGAATTTGCCTTATATAAAACAGATAAGGACTCAAAAAAAGTGTAGAAGTAAGGTACTAAATAGTGTTAACATGATCACACTTAGTATCTTGCTACAACCAGATTACTCACCTTCACTCCTTAAAATCAAGGTGACACAGAAGGATCTCAGCTATGCCCATGACTACCTCTGACAAAAAGCAGCGTGTGCCTGATGTCCTTAAATTCCAAATAAAGAGCTGCACCAAGAATACTCCCTCCTCAAAGCATTTTTTCCCACAAAATATTGATTCGGAGATTAAATGGAAGGAAGTCCATTCAGAATGAGCCAATGTAGGGAGTCCACAGTCTAGTCAGGGAAAGAGACAAAGATAACCCAGTATATGTACTGGCAGTCCATACGTACTGAACAGGACAGTCAAGGGAAACTGCTACTTTGCTTGAGAAAATGTAACTCCACAAAGGATACATGTAAAATCAAACATAAACAAGCAAGCTTTACTCATAGGAACAAGTACCTCAACACAAGATAATGGAAGATGTGGCCTGCCTCAGTGCTGGGATGTACAGACTACTAAACTATTCAGGAGTAGATACGGAGGGATTCCAAATGTCTTGAACATAAAAGCTACTTGCATTTTGGCATGGACACAAGAGATGCAAAAAAAAACAAACTCTAACCAGGCCTACCTGTCCCCCTTGGCAAGCCCAGAATTCTTAACCTCTATAAGATTCCCCTACTAAAACTACATGTGAAGGAAGTCAAAGGAAGACATTCAGCCTGCTGAAACCAAGCTTAGTACACCAGACTCAGAATGGGGGACAGATTCTTTACAGGAGTTCCTGACAGAAAGATGATGAGTAAAACCAAACTAAACCATGAACCCTGTTTTGCACTTTAACTCTGCTTGATAAGTATTAAATGTGAATGATCCTTACAATGACAAAGCAACCAACTCCTTTCTTGAGCAGCATAAACATGTGTCATCTTTTATTTACATCTTCACAGCAAAGTACAGCTGTAACAAGGAGCCAAACAAGAAAAGCTGATGGAGGTCCAGGGAGCACACAAGTCCAGTATAAACCACACAGCTAGTAGCAACCACCAAAGATTTATTGACCAAAAACAGTAGTCAAGCGCTTTCGTCTTACATCAGGACTTCATCAGAATGGCAATAATCACATAAACCACACAATATAAAGGAACATCCTGTAGTCATGTGGTTAAAATGGACCAATACAAATAATACTTGAAAATATAATGGCAGTTTTAAACTGTGTGTATAAGGGAAAAAACAATGCCAAACATGTTACAACAGTGTATATACAACAAATTATAAAGATGGCTGATGAATTACCCCTCCATACTTTTCAATTTTAGGATTGGGGTAATGGAACAGCAGTCATTAAGCCCAAGGGGAGTAAGGGCATCACACATCAAAATCCAGATTAATTCCTTTCTGCTGAGGTGGTGTTCTGTGCTAAAACCCCTTGCATCCCATTCCATATAGTCCATCACTACAAACTTGAAGTGGTGGTCAGGAAAAGCTGAACTATGCCTATACAAGGCATCGGTGCTCTTCCCTTTCTTCATGTCATTCAAGTGTTCATAAATTCTTTCTTTCAGCTTACGACTAGTCTTTCCAATGTAGAGTGCCTTACAACATTTACAAAGAGCTCCATATACCACCCCCTTGAATACACAATTGAAGTATTTTTTACCTTAAATTTCCTATTCCTGATGAAAAATGAGTCGCACAATAAAATATGCTTGTCCAAAGAAGCACAACCATCAACTGTCACTTTCGAATGTTCACTAATAGTCACCTTTTCTGTTAACATTTATGATGTAGTGGACACAGTGTGTAATTTTTGCCAGTTGTGATGAGTATCAGTGAAGGCAAAGAGTTGTTTGGGGTCAAGCCAAATGTTGTGTTCAGAAAGGGTAAGTCTTTTAAGAACCTTTTAGAAATGAAATGTGACGCGAATTGTTCAAGTAGACCTAAGGGCATGTACAAATGCAATCATTGCAATTATTGCCAGAATATTATATTGTAAAACTCATTTTTCATCAGGAATAGAATATTTAAGATAAAAAAAAAATACTTCAGTTGTGTATCCATGGGGGTGGTATATGGAGCTCTTTATCAATGTTGTAAGGCATTCTACATTGGAAAGACTATTTTTTTTGTAAAGTACAGCTGTGTAAATAAACTTACCATAGCAGTAGAGGTTTGAATCATCACTGCTACAGTAGCCTAAGCTGAATGGGCTACATTCTGCATAGGATATAAAAGCCCTCCAGCTTCCAAAGCTTCAGGTCTCCTTCCACATACCCAAAGAGTTACTGAGCTTGAGATGAACTAAATAAAAGACTGCTTTGGGCACCAAGCCTTTCATAGCTTTAATACCAATTAAGAAAAAGGGAGGCTAAGCCTTTACAGGAGATTGCTAGGAAAAGCAAAAATCCACGTCCAAACCCTGACATAAAAACATACACCAAAACACAAGGGGGATGAAGGGAGGGCACGACTACTGCAGCGATGATCATCCAAACATCTCCTGTTATGGTAAGTTTACTTATACAACTGCACTGTGTTTTTCATACTGATCACTGCTGCAGTATCCTAGGCTATATGCATAGATTACCAAAGCTTAGAATAAGTGGGAAATGGAAGGGGAAGGGTCTAGGAGCCCCAGGAGAAAGGTCCTTGAAAAGTATGCTCTAGAACAAGTTGCTACCCTTTCCAAAAACCAAAGATGAAGCCAAGGCCATGTCAGTGTGTGCCTTGACCCTGCCTGGAATATTATTTTTGTTGTGGGAATAACAAATGGTAATAGCCTGACACAACCATATGGAAGTAGTCTACTTTGACAAGGGTTGTCCTTTCTTTCCTTCACAAGAAATGAACAAGTGATCAGGAGTTGTGAAAGATTTTGTTCCGTCAAGATAGTACCTGACTTGTCTGTGAATATCCAAGGCTCAGGAAAAAACACAGGGAGATGGTTGGTTTGGCTTAAAGTAAACTTGGATACCACTTTAGGCATAAAAGGAGGATTAGTTCTCACAGAAATACTGTCTTTGTGGAAAATGAGACAGGGTTGACCCACCATAAAATCTTGCAACTCAGATACTCTTCTTGCAGAGGTCAGAGCAATCAGTAAAATTGTTTTTCATGTTAAAACTCCCAAGTCAGCCTGATGGGCTGGATCACATGGAATAGGTGTTAGCTTCTCTAACAGAAAACTAAGACACCAAGGAAGAGCCAATGGTTTTCTTGGAGCTTCTTATGTAGCAACCCTTTTAAAAACATTTTCACATGCAAATGAACTGAAGGAGAGGGGATCCATAGGTAAACATGCTGAAATGGCTGACAAGCCAGTCTTGGTAGAGGAGTAAGACAGGGCATAGGATGGTAACTCGCATATTGTAAAAACAAAGAAATAATAACCATGAATGGGTTCTAGCTATTGTGTTGGCACCAACTAAAAAGCTTTTCTCACTTGCTTTTATAGGATTGTCTAGTAGCAGGTTGAATGTCCAAAGTGAACAGGTGCCTAAAAGGTATTAAGACCCTATCATCCATGCAATCAATTGGAGTTGCTTGGGATTGGGATGTATCAAACACCCATGTTCTTCTGTGAAGAAGCTTGAGGTAATTGCCCCTGGCCATTTCCAAATGACAGCAGAACCACTGTTGCCTGGGCCCAAAGGGAGTCACCACACTGATACTGTGGGATTCTTTCCAAAGCTTCATAAGTACTCTGGAATCAGTGGAAAGGGTGGAAAAGCATACAGAAGTATTCTTGTCTAACAAAAAGAAAGGGAGACTCTTTGACAGGCCTTCCTGTATGGAGTCCTGGAGTAGAATTTTGCTGGTTCACTATTTAGAGATGAGGCAAAAAGGTGTACCTGAGGAGTTCCCCTCAGATTATGAAATCCTGGAAGACCCCTAATCTAGTTTCCATTTGTGAGGATCTACCTTTGTCCTGCTCAGCTTGTCTGTCACACAGTTTTACTCTGACAGAATTTAAGACACCTGAAGCATGAGACTCTGCTGTAAAGTTATACCCATGCTACCACGGCTAGTTTGCATAGGGGGTAAGATCTGGTTCCTCTTACTTGATTATCTACATCATTGTAATATTGTCTGTAAATAACTGAAGTCCAGAGGACCACAGATGATTTTAAGAGCGGAGTGCCTTTATAAGTGCTAGCAACACTCTTATGTTTATGTGCTTTGGTTAGTCCAATTTGTCGAAGAAACACTGTACTTTTATACCCATTGACAATGCTCCCCAAACAAAGTATGAGGCATCTGTTGTGACTACTTTGGAACAAGAGGGGAGAAGGGAGGACCTGGATACAGAGAAATCTGATGTCTCTATCATGTGATTTTTCGCAAATCCTGAATTTGAAAAGATAAAGGATGTTGGTGCAGGGCCCAAAGTGACTTCAGATACCATTTGTTCTTCACATGGAGTCTTACATGATGCTATGAGACCCCAGTAACCGCAGATATTCCCTTACAATGACAGAAGTCTCAGTGAAACACCCTTGGAATAGTTCTAGATATAGATCTAAATTTTCCTGTGGAAGAAAAGCTCTTTGTACTGAGGTGTTTAGCAGGAACCTTAGAAACACAATCCTGTGTGAGGGCATCAAAAAATACTTATTAAATGCTCTCTTGGATACTCGGTCTGTGCAAGAAATCCCTTAATCAAGTAAGATTCCTGACACTGAAAAAGACTCTGCAAAGATAAGCCAGTTGTCTAAATATGGAAAAAAATATGGATACCCTGTAATTTGCAATGGGCTATGAGAGGAGCAAGACACTATGTGAACACTCTTGGAGCAGTGGATAGCCCAAAGGATAACACAGAAAACTGATAATGTGATCCTGACAGACAAAACATTAAGAAACAAGCACAATCTGGATGAAAAGGAATCTTGTTATATGCATCTTTTAAATCTAAGGTTACTAAAAAAACTCAAATGAGGAAGAAGGGGTAAACAGGTTGTGAAGTGAAAGCATTGAGAACTTGGGCACTAACACAAACTGATTTAGGAAAGAAATATCCAGAACTGGTCTCCAGGGATTTACATTCATAAATAAAACCCTTTTCACAAATGGGAAGGAGGAACTACTTCTATTACCCTCTTAAATGCCTTTGTTGTAGGACAAGAGGGGATGGAAGGGATTTGTCTGTCAGATGAAGACAAATCCCCTGAAAAGGAAGATTTTACACCCACTTCCATCTATATCCTAGATAGATCAGCTTCAGAACTCGTTTGCCTGAAATAATCTGTTGCCAGAGACAGAAACGGAGACCCAGACTTTCTGGAAGAGATAAAGAACTGCCAGTTTTGTTTTTTTTTGCGGGGGGGGGTGCAATTCAAGGACCATTAAATAGCAGTTTGCCTTATTTGACTGTGCCTTGTTCTGGGGGTTCCGGCTTTCTTTTTTTGTTTTTTAAACATTTGCATACCAGCATTCTGCTGAGACTGTTAATTTTGCTTCTTGCCAAAATGGAACAAGGGAGCAGAAAATCCCTTGAAACATTTAGACAAGAATAGGCTAAAAACTCATAGATTCTCTGCATCAGCATATCTCTCTCATCACATCTTTTGATAACGTCTGCAGCAGAGGGTATAAAAACTAAATCTCTATCCAAGAGAGATCTCACAATGTCACTTTTACGTTATCTGGGAGGTTCTACGAATGCAGCTAGGCAAATGTCCGCAACACAGTACCAGTGGAACTTCCAAGATGCTTAATATCAGCTTAATTTCAGATCTCCAAGTGTGAAAACAGAAACTCAGAAAAGAGAGACAGTGAACTTGTCTTTTTAGTTACATTTCAGTAACTGGCTAATAAGTGCACTGCCTGGATACCTGCAAAAAAGAAATTCCGAGAACCTGAAAGAGTATCAATCATAAACGGTGAGGAGAAAACACTAGCTGGGAAGAATTTTGCAGCAGTTCAGCAAGAAAACAGTGCAAGCTCCAGCTCTGGTACAAGACATGACTTCCAGTAAAAGAGAAAAATAATGTACTCAGAGCTGATTAAGATAAACAGAACACTGAAGTACTATATCAACTCAAACAACAAAAGGCTGGAAAATGGAAGAAGCCTTAAACACATATTCAGATGAGGTGATAAAACTATAAAAATCCGAGCCTGAAGTGAAGAAAAAACTGGCTTAGTAGGAGACTGCTCAAGGAGAGAGGTTTCAAAAAATAATAAAATTAGATGGCAAAGCAAGCAAGGAAAACCTGAGAAGCTGGAAGAACAGACCGTATTAACTTTATGAAAGCACAAATAAGCAACTGGACTGGTACTCCACAGCAAGTGTTGTTAATTTAAAGGGCACACTGTGTGTATGCTCCAAACCTGGCCATGAGAAATCAACCTAGACCTTTAATAGTAAAGATGCAATCCTACCAGCAGAAAGAGTTGATTCTGACAAAACTGTGGCAGAAGGACAAAGTACTAAAATTGGGAGACAAAAGAAAAATTACTACTCGCTGTACTCCAGGCAAAAACAAAGTAAATATATTCTAGTAATCGGGAAATACTGAGAAGCAGGCATGAGATTCAAACTGCTGTATCCAGCTATTTTAGAATATTCTTTCCCGGAGAGTCAAAATTATTACTTTTTTTATGCAGAACATGCTAAGGAGGAAACACAAAAGTTTATCCAACAAAAAGTGAGCTATCAAACAGGAGATTCTGCTTCTTGCTCTTCTGGTAGTAAAGCCCATACAGACTGTGGCAGTGAAACCTTTTCAAATGTTTCAAAGGAAAATGCTTGAGAGACAAAAAAAAAGTACAAGAGCTGAACAGAAGAACCGGGAGTACACTGGAAATGAAGCAGAGACTGGATTTGGGAGATGGAGATCAACAGAAAGAAAAGCAGCGACTCAGAAACTGACAAATATATGTGGAATTACAAAGCAATACTTATATTTTGAAACAAGACACAACAAGAAAACCTGGAAATATTGGACTTCTTTGACTTTGTTAAACTTGTAGGAGACAAACTTTTACAGTTATTTCTGAGTGTAATAGGAATACTAAAGTAATCCTGTTTTTTTCCTTCTTTCTTTTTCCTTGTTTAAGAAATGTTGGCAATGCAATGTAAAAAAAAACTCTGATCAAAACAGCATTATACAAGAAACACTGATGTGCTTGCTCTTTATTCTTGCATAAGGGAATGACTAGATTAAGGCCCTTGGCCTGATCTAGTTACAAGTTTTAAGGGGAAGCAAATAAAAAAAACAATGATATAGTAAAATATTTCCTTTAGGCAATAAATGAGTGCTTCTACTACCAGCAGCTGTCTATTTGGTTCTCATGTCTCTATGGAGACAATCTGATAAGGGGCAATAAAAACAAAACACTTATTTCTTTCAATGGTGATGAGATAATGTTTTCTGAAAGCATTCAAGTGTTTTTCTAATCTGGGAGAGGAATAAAGATATGACAAAAACATGCAGCACTTAGTGGAACTAGAAGCAGAAGCTATGCCATATGTTTTAGAATGGATAAACTTCCTTGTAGGTTAAACCAAATCTGTGTGGCTGTTAGTCTGGACCAGTTGTTCCAATTAGGAGGGTTAAATTTCAATATCTGAAGATATACAAATACAAATTCTGATGCACCCTGGCTTTAACATCAGGTGGGTGGTCTAAGAAGCTAAGGCATTTTAAAAGGACACAAGACACAATACTAGTGACAGTTATCTACTGGCACAAAAAATGGCTCATTCTTCCAAAGAAAATTATTTTGCTGTCCCTAATTGCTCCACTACTGGTGGTTTCCTTACAGAGAAATTTGAGTGCCCTATTAAACTAGAGGCTCCTTTTTAGATGTATTTTTACCATCTGATGTTCTGGCAGTTCTATGTGGTGGTCCTGTGGGAAGAATAGTAGTTTTCATTGTGCAGCTCTGACACGCTGATTTACTTATCACCTCTGTTATCAGCTGTCAGCTCCCAGCTCACTCAGATTTATCCATCAGCTCACTCAGATTATCCATGTGATAAAAATGGGTCTGTAACACTGGAATTTGTAGGTTTTGTCAAAGTATTAGTGGCTCTCTCACCACCACAGCAAGCCACAGTTAATAATGACAGAGTACTTCCAAAATGAGAAGTACTCGCTTAATTCATTCATTAGCTGACAGTGTTGGAGACAAAATGGTTATGCCATCTGGTGAAAATATCTTTCCTGAAAACAACTAGTGTGGAATGTTACTGACCGAGGGTCACTTCACTGACTACTTAGCTTAGTCATGTTAACAACTGCTCTGTTGTGTTAAAGTCAGATACTGCACAACAGGTGTAGACTACAATTCAAATAAGACAGACAGTTAAAACTAACAAAACAGTGAGGCACACAGTAACTTATCATGATGATTAAGGCCTTCATACTTTATGGTTTTGCAATTCAAAAATCACTGGCGTTACTGTTTTCAGCAGTTCAGATAAAATACTCATCAGATATTCCAAAACTGTTCTCATTCAATATTTGGCTGCATCTTTTTCACACATCAAAATCAAGTCAGCATACTGATACTGAGTTTGTGACTCACTTTGGTGTACGACCCTGGACAATGGCTAGTGGGCCTGAGCACATCATTGCCTCCTGGGAAGAGACACAGTTCCGGTAATCAGCACACTGCATCAGTGGATCATGCTTGTCAGATATTAAATTCCTGAAAAAGGACATAAGAAATATGTCACGGGCAATAAAGAACCATTTATCAAATAAAAGCATGTCTTATGTACAAATAAATGACTACAAGCCAAAATGGCACTCAAAAGCTATTAATGTAGCACTTGTTTTGTACAGGATTTTTGTATGTTTTTGGACCCACTATCCATATCACCAGTTTTCCTTTTCTTTCTTTTATACTGTGCAGCAAAAACTGACTGACTAGTTCTGGAGCCATCACAACACATTTGTAGTAAGGGAGTACAGTACTGTTCTACACCCCCACCAATTTATTATCCATAACTTCAAGGTAGTTTTAAGCAAGAGCAGTCCATCTGCCTTGATCCTTCCCATTTCTGATTTACTGTGTTTCATTTACAGAATTGTTTATGTTAGCATCATGGCAATTGCCTCATGCCCATGCACCGGAAAATGTGAGCAGACCAGACAAACCCCCAGAGATGTCCATTGGGCACCTGGAATGCTAATCAAACCAGAGTCATTGGTATCACAGATGAAAGTCCTCCCTCAGGGCTAGCTGTCTGGCCATATTAGTCTAAAATCAAGACTTCCTGAAACAAAACAAAACACTCTTCTATGCAAACAACTAGGTAAACATAATATTTTACATATTTGCTGGATTTATTAGTACAAAAAATAAATATGAAACATTTAAGAGAGAAAGAATATCCATGTAATTAAATAAATTCAAACTTTTTACTGCATTACACCATTTTAACAAACTATGCATTGCATGACTGATTGCATTCTTTTAAATCCATATATATGGTTGATTACTAGACCCATTCCATTTCTCAATTAAAACAAAATAGCACCTCTTTCAAGATGGCTGCACATTGAGTAACAGCTTAATTCCAAGCTCATCCTAGTGTAAAAACAGAAACTCAACAAAGAAGGCCAGTGGACCTTTGTGTTTCTGTGTAAATTTCAGTAACTGGCTAGTAAGTGCACTGCCTGGATGTCAGGAAAAAAGACATACAGAGAACCTGAAGGAAAATTATCTACAAAACGTGAGGAAAAACACAGACAGGGAAAAGTACTGCAGCTGTTCAGCAAAAAGTAGTGCAAGCTTCAGACATGACTTCCAGTAACCTAGAAGAAAGTACTCTCACTCCACATTCGTAAGCACCCTGGAATCTATTAGGGTCCAACCCAACACCCTCATACTAGGTGGCTTCAACTACCCCTCCATCAACTGGGAAAACTATTCATGCACCAACACACTGGCCCAATGCTTCCTGGAATACATCAATTCCAATGCCTTGGACCAGCTCATTCTTACCCCCACTAGAGGAAGCAACATTCTTGAACTGGTTATTACTAACATGGGTGACCATTGCTCTACTCCAACAGTCAATTCCTCCCTGGTTAAATCCGACCACAAACTAATTACCATGGAAATCCACATCTCACCACACCCCCCTGCAATAGTAACCACCATGAAAAACGTCTCCAAAGCTGACTTTGAGAGCCTAAAAACAGAGATGGCTAACTTCACAGCACCCATGCCAATGGAAAATAGATGCAGTACTGCCGAATCATACACTGATGCACTGTATGAACACACAAATAAATGATTGGAACTAGCCATACCCAACAGAACCAAGATGCTTTCCTCCAAAAAAAAAAAAGAAAGCCAATCTGGTGTTCCCCTGCCATTATACTAACCCAACAGATATTGCCAAAATACTGGCTGACAGATTCAGTGCCAACTTTACCCCCCCCCCCCCCCCACCAAAGGACCAATCACAATTCCGGAAGAATGCCAGGCACCCAGCATTACTGCAGTACAAATTGAAACTGCACTGTCCAAGGCCAAGAATACAGCTTCCATGGGGCCCGATAATATCCCTGGCTGTGTTCTACCAATGTGAACTGGCACCACATCTGTGTGCCCTTTTCACTCACAGCATCACTTCAGGCTGTGTCCCTACTGAATGGTGCATTGTTACAGTCGTCCCTCTCCATAAAGGGGGAGCGACTACAGACCCTGGGAATTATCGTCCCATTAGCCTGATGAGTCTGATATGAAAGGCTATGGACTGCATCATCATGGACCTAATTAACAAGGATATAGGTAATCTCCAAACTCTGGACCCCACTCAATTTGTTTTGTGAAAGGTAGATCATGCCTGCTCAACCTGGCTAACTTCTTTGAGTCAGTCATCAGAGCTGTGGATGAGGGTAAGGTAGTTCATACAGCCTACCTTGATTTGGCCAAGGCCTCTGATACCATCCCTCACTCAGGAATTATTGATAAACTCAGCAATCGAGGCATCAACCCCTATATTGGGTAGATAGAACTCTCAGTGTTAAAGTAGCAGACACCAAGTCAGACTGCAGACCAGTCACAAGTGGAGTCTCACAGGGATCAGTCCTGGAGTCCAGGCCAACATTGAGGGACTCTGGAGATGACTGCAAGCTCAGAGCCATTATTAACTCCCCAAGTGATGCAGATATCCTACAGAAAGGCCTCACTGAGACCAATGACTGGTGCCGAAACCATGGCCTTAAGCTACACATCGATGGAAGCCCACTGAAGGCATTGTAAGAAATCTGGGGACACAGGTTGACAGCAACCTGTCCTTCGACCACTATATTGCCACTGTGGTCAGAAAGTCCTTCTATGTGGCACATCTCATTACTAAGGGTTTTGCATCCAGGAAGAAAGAGGTCATCATCTCTGCCACTCTTCCCTCATTAGAGCAATCAAGTATAATGCCCCATTTGGCATGTACCTCACTAAACACTTGCAACAGCTGGAAAGGCCAGAAAAGTACCTCACAAAGAGGATCCTCGGCCTTAAACACATGCCCTACATGGACAGACTCAAAAAAACTACAGCTTTTCTCTGTCTCATATCGTCTATTAAGAGGCAATCTCTGCTTGACTTACAAAGCCATGTCTGACCCAGCCCTGTTAGAAATGTTACACCTAAAGAAATCCCAGTCCCACTGCACCACATGCTCCAGGGACCTCAACCTCATTAACACAATCAACAGAACATGCTGGAGGGACAGGTAGACTTACCATACATGTCAAGCAGAGCACCTCAGTGGCCATCTTCAAGAGAAATCTTGATGAGTGGATGTCACTCCAGTGGCTCTACTCAGTACAGGCACTGGGAACTAATGTTGGGTGGCACCATGCCAGGGCAATTCTATGGGCTAGGTTTGTAAAGGCTCCAGGGCTATTAGCCTAGTGCACACCTATGAACACATGCACACAGACCTGGTTAAGATAAACGAAAAACAGATGAAGTATATCAACACAAACAACAAAAGGTTGGAAAAATGGAAGAAGCTTTACACAGATATTCAGATGAAGTGACAAAACAGCAAAAAATCAGGATGAACTGAAGAAAAGGCTGGCTGAATATGAGATTGCTCAGAAGAGGTTTTCAAAAAATAATAGCATTAGGAGAGAGCATGTAGGGAAAACCTGCGATTTTCAGCTATATCAGAGAAACTGGAAGAAACACACTGCATTCACTTTATGAAAGCACAAATAAGCAAATAGACTGGTATTCCACAGCAGGAGTTGTTAGCTGAAAGGGCACATTATGTATATGCTCCTAACCTGGCTAAGAGAAAGCAACCTAGACTTTTAATAGTAAAGATGCAATCCTGCCAGCAGGAGGAGTTGATTTTGACAAAACTGTGGCAGGACAAAGTACTAAAAGTGGAAGACAGCAGAAGTTGGATGTGAAATGGGGAAGAAAGATGCAATTGGGATGACATTTTCTGGGAGTGTAATGAGTTGGCTGACTTTAAAGATTTCCTGCAGACTACTCTGTCTGAGATACTGGGTGAAGAAGTCGGTGTAACTAGGGAAATTATTTTTCTGCGCTATGATACAGAATCAGAAAGTACAGTTGTGTACACCTACCATAAATGTAGATGTTCGAGTGTCTTCACTGTTGCAGTCATAACTGTAGGGTGCTCCTGCCGGCAGGCAGCCCAGAATCCCAAAGTCTGGGTCCGTCGGCTGCTAGTACCCTGACGTCAGTACGCTTTGGTACATAGCCCTCAGCCGACGCCATCTTCTCCAGCCTTTCTTGCCTAGATGTCAGAAGTCTCCAATAAAACAAAAATGAATCCAACAAGGAAACACAAATACACCACAAAAAAGGAAAAGGGAGAAAAAGAGGGGATAGGAGGAACATCTACATTTATGGTAGGTGTACACAACTGTACTATGTTCTTCGTGTTTCACTGTTGCAGTCATAACTGTAGGGTGGAATCCCAAAGCAGTGTAAAAAGGGGAGGAGGCTTTAGATAGAAGAAGGGGAGGCAAGAATACCCTGTAAGACAGCAGAGGCAAAGCCTGCCCTGGTCTTGAAAACAGGGGGAGATTGTAGTGCTTGGAAAAAGTATGCACAGAACTCCAAGTGGCAGCTTCCAAGATATCCTTGGTAGGGACTCCTTTAAGGAAAGCTGTAGAAGTGGCAGCTGCTCTAGTAGAATGACTTCTAATGGTACCTGGAAACTGTTTCCCATGATGAGTGTAACAAAATCTGATTCCATAAGCAATCCATTTGGAAATAGTTTGTTTAGAAATAGGTTTTCCAAGAGAACTGGAGGCAAAAGAAACAAACAATTGATTAGACTTTCTGAACTCTTTAGTCTTGTCCAGGTAAAATCGCAACTGTCTGTGCACATCTAATGAATGCAAAATCCTTTCCCCTTTATTTTGAGGATTTGGAAAGAAAGTAGGAAGGTGAATTGTCTGATTTAAAGCCACTAAATCACCTTAGGCATGAAAGTAGGATTGGTCCTCAAGGATACTCTGTCCTGATGGAAAATAAGGTATGGTTCCCACAGCCATGAGAGCTTGCAACTCTGAGACCCTTCTGGCAGAGGTCAATGCTAATAAAAGAACAGTCTTCCAAGATAAAAACTTAATATCTGAAGATGCAGCAGGCTCAAAGGAGGCAAAGTAAGTTTTTCTAAAACATAATTAAGATCCCAGGCAGGGACAGGAGGGGTCCTGGGAATTTTAGCCCCTCTCAAGAATTGCTTCACCAAAGGATGAGAAAAACAGGAGGATCAGAACTGAAATAGAAATAGCAGAAGCATGAATCTTAATGGAAGAAAAGGAAAGTCCTTTAGATAAAAGTTCCGAAAGGTAAAGCAAAATAGAAGAGATCAGGTACCAGAGGATCCGAGCCTCGGTCCTGCATCCAAATACAAAACCTCTTCCATTTAGAGGCATAGGATTTCCTAGTGCTAGGCCGTCTAGCTTCCAAAAGAACATCCAAAACTTGTTTGGGAAGACTAGAGGAAATCAAATTCCTTTGAAGAGCCAAGCTGCCAGGCAAAGGGTCTTGATGTTGGAATGTAGTAACTGACCCTGATGCTGGGACAAAAGCGAAGGGTTCAGAGGGAGAATCCAAGGAGGCCCCAAGAACAGGTGCTTTAAAGTTGGATACCAAAACTGTCGAGGCCAATTTGGAGCAATCAAGATGAGGAACTTGGGCTTGTCCTGTTTTATCTTCAGTAATACCGAGGTAGTAGAGGAAGAGGAGGGAAGGCATATGCTGAAAGGCTTCTCCAGCTGAAGGACAGGGCATCCACTCTCCAAGCTGTTTTGTGGAAGGACCTGGTGCGAGGCAGCTGATGATTGAGATGGGATGCAAACAGATCTATCTGGGGACATCCCCAAACTGCAGTAATCCTGTTGAATAAGTTGGTGTCTAGCATCCATTCGTGAGGATCTGAAATGTTTCTGCTCAGGCTGTCTGCTAAGAGATTCTGTTTCCCTGGTATGAATTGAGCCTGGAGATGTAGTTTCAAATTTAGAGCTGTGTCCCATAAAACCATAGCTAGTCTGCAAAAATGAGAACCCCTGCTTGTTGATGTACCACATGACCGTGGTGTTGTCTGTAGAGGCCCTGGTTGCAAAAGGTTCTTAAAGGCTAGAAGGGCATTTTGAACTGCCAACATTTCCTTCAGATTGATGTGCCAGTGAAGATGGTCCTTTGTCCAGGTTCCCTGCTGACAATTGTCTAGAAAGTGTGCTCCCCAAGCATAATCCGAGGCGTCCGTGGTTAGGATTTGAGTAGGTTGAGGAAGACGAAAAGGCTTTCCTTCGTTTAAAGTGCATACCCTGGACCACCAGAGGAACTCCTCTGAAGGCAGGGGATCAGAGGAATCAGAATATCCAGATCGTGGTAATGCTGTGACCATACACTTTTCAGATACCATTGAAGCTTTCTCATATGAAGCCTTGCGTTTGGAATCAACAGAATGCAGGAAGCCATGTAGCCCAGAGCCTGCAGGAATTTCCTTGCAGTGAGCTGAGATAGAGTTGCTAAGGTGCTGAAAGTAGAAGCCAGCTGAGTTTGTTTTTCTGGAGTGAGGAAGGCCCTTTGTAAGGTTGTATTTAAGAGGGCTCCCAAGAATACCATTTGTTGAGAAGGGATCAAATCGACTTTTGTGTTCACTGAGAATCCCAGTAGGAGGAGAAGACGAACAAAGTCCAGATGTTGAAGCAGAAGATCTTTGCTGTCTGCCTGAATAAGGCAGTCGTCCAAATAGGGGTAAATCTGGATCCCCTGAAGTCTGCAGTAAGCCACTACTGGTGCCAGGCACTTGGTAAAGACTCTGGGCGCAATAGATAAACCAAAGGGCAGTACAGAGAATTGAAAGTGCCTCGAACCTGCCTTGAACCTGAGGAATTTCCTGCGTTCCTGCCTGATGGGAATATGTAAATAGGCTTCCTTTAAGTCCAATGTCACCATCCAGGCGTCCTGAGAGAGCATTGGAATTAGTTGCTGCAGAGTAAGCATCTTGAATTTTGGAATTTCCAAAAGGTGTTTAACACAGAAAGGTCCAGAATAGGTCTCCATGAGTTTTGTTTTCTGGGAACCAGAAACAGTCTTGAATAAAAACCTTTTCCCATCTCCGAGAGTGGAACAGGCTCTATGGCTCTCATGGCCAGAAGAGCATCCACTTGAGTTAAGGCCTCTGACCATTGATGTTTTGGCAGATCTGGCCAACCGTGAGCCCTTGGCAAAGTGTGAAAGTGGAATTTGTAACCTTTTAAAATCACGTCCAATACCCATCTGTCCTGGGTAATATGAGTCCAATTTCTGTAAAAAAAGAGACAGTTTTCCTCCGAGAGGGGCATCCAGGCGAAGGGGTCCTGTAGCCCTACCGAAAGAGTCATTGAGTTTGCTTTCCTTGAGATTGGGATCTGTCTTCTCCCCTTCTAGGTGAAGAAGCAGTCCATTGTCTAGATCTGTAAGAGGCCTGACCTTGACCACGACCTCTGGAGCGCCTATATCTTCCCCTTTGAGGCCTGTCAGAAGTGGGAAAGGACCAATTTTTAGAGGGCCAATTCCTGGAAAATCTAGGAGGCTGAACTTGCAAGAAATCTTTTACAGTCTGCATAGACTTTGCCTTTTCTTCCATCTTTTTAATAACTTCCTCAGCCTTGGATCCAAAAAGAACATCATGTTGAACAGGGGCATCTAATAACTTAGCCTTAACCTGTTCAGGTAAACTTTGTTCGCCAGGCATGTCTCCTGATAACAGTACCAGAGGCGCAGCCCTGCAAGAAGCATCCAAAGCATCAAAACCACAATGTAAACTATGCTTGTTCACTTGTTCAGTAGCATGCAAGACATCCTGAAGTTCCTTATCCTCTGCACAAGCAGGAAGGGAAGCAAGCTTTTGCTTTAAAACAGACAAAAGAAATTGCTGATACTTAAACATATGAAACTGGCAATTTAAAGCCCTTACAGACAGGGTAGCAGAAGTATATACCTTTTCCCCACCTGTCTAAAAGAATCCTTCTCAAAGGGAATAGGATTTTTAGAAGTAGCAACCTTAGCAGCCTTAGAGCCCTGAGAAATAGTTTCAGGATCAGGGTTTTAAATAAAATAAATGAGAGTCAGGAACCCTATAAAATCTATCAGGCTTAGAAGGAGCAGGAGGCATGGAATCAGGATTCAAATTAGCCTCAGAAAAGGCATCATCTACAATGTCCGAAACAGGAGGGATAGCTAAAGGCCTATACTAAGGAAGAAGAAGAAATTCCCTAAGCCTCTTCTTGGAAGCAGAATACTCCTGTCCTTCCCAATGAAAATGTTCCTTCATCTCATGCAAGGTTTCCCAAAGAGAAATCCTCAGGCCGAGGTAAGAGTCCTCAGCATCCCAATCCTCATAAGGAGGAAAGGAATAGTCCTGATCTGAGGAAGAAACAGAAGATACAGAAGCCTGGTCAGAGGAATCCAGAGTAACATCCTGTCGAGGCCTTTTCTCAGGAGGGGGGTGAGAACCCCTAATCATTGTAAGCAAATCTTCAGCCATCTTTAATAATTGCTTTTGTGTCCTGGGAGTGGATTCAGAAGCAGCTTGAGCAGGAACTTTAGACTTAACAGGAGTCTTTGTCTTTGCCTTTGAAATAGTGATGTGAGTAGGCCTGAAAACCCCCTCAAAAAAGCGGTACACACACAGGGTTCCGGACCCATCTGAGGAACAGCGTCCGAAGGTCCTGCAGCAGTTAAAATAGTGGGCCTTGATGGCTCCCCCATCGGTTCAGAAGTGGCAGGCGACAGGGGCTGCAAAGCCTCACTGGCGACCGGACGCTGGCTCCAGCGTCCTGTTTGGACCTCGGAGGCCTGTCTTGTCTTTGCGCTTCTTTTGAATTCGGTAGTGTCGACATTCTATAATTGCGTCTGCCAAAATAATTTAAAGCCCAATCGCATACGGGCGCGCTTGAATAATGAGAGCTGAACCTGGCACAGAACCGACAACAATCAGGGCCTAAGCAAGGTAGACAGTAAGAGTGGAAATCTTTATGAGGTATTTGTTTCCCACACGCTATACAATTATTAACTTTCTGACATTGGAGGAACAAGAAAAAGATTCTTTGAGAGAAGTAAGAAGGACCGACAACAACAAAATACGCTGTTGAAAATCGCCAACCAGCGACTTGCGAGCTGCTTTCCACCGCGGCAAGAAAGACTGGAGAAGATGCGCTCGGGCTGAGGGCTGTACCAAAGCGCACTGGCGTCAGGGTACTACTTTGGGATTCTGGCCGACCTCGGGCTGCCTGCCGGCAGGAGCACCCTACAGTTATGACTGCAACAGTGAAACACGAAGAACATCTGCTTAGATATAGTAAGGCCTTGCTGAGTCTAATTATGGTGGCTACCAAAAAAACAATCATAAGAAAATGGAAATCCAAGTCTAAAACAACTGTACCGGAAGTAGTAAATATAGTAACAAGAGAAAAAACAACTGGAACTGGGATCTTTAAAAAGGGTAGAAGCAAATTACATAGGAAAAATGGGAATTGTGGGAACAATACATACAGGGGAGAAATGAGGTTTAAAAGAAGGCAGGACTTGAATGAGCTTTGTAATGTTTGACAATGATTGGGTAGATTGTAAGTAATGTATAATGTTTGCAACTAGGATTATGTTAATGTGGTTTGTGACGTAAAATGCTTGCAGCTGGGATTATGTCAATGTGGTTTGTTTTCATTTATATAAATGTATGACTATCTATACAAGTGATAATTTAACAAAGGTGTTTCTTAAAAAATAAAAACATACAAGTGAAACCAATTCTGTTGAGAATAAAATGGTTCATAATGTGATATTTGTGATAGTTATTTTTTTAAACTACAGACAAGTTTGTTTCAACCTTGCCTTTA
Organism: Protopterus annectens; assembly: GCF_019279795.1. NCBI lineage: Eukaryota > Metazoa > Chordata > Ceratodontiformes > Protopteridae > Protopterus > Protopterus annectens. The sequence continues at coordinate 829,678,467 of NC_056733.1, forward strand.
TCTGATTATGAAGCTAATGTTGCATGACTGTTTAAACTTACCATCAATGTTAACCTTTCACACCCATAGCTTGATCATAGAAAAAGCTACTTAAACATCTTTCCAGTGCTCCTCAGAGCTGCTAAAACTGTTAATTTATAGCTTAAAATAAACAATTTAAATGTAAATTACTTCTTCGGTCATTCAACTCTTCTTAGTAGGATCTGTGTAAAATGACATTTAAGCCCAGTTGGAAACAACACAATAATACAATAACAGTGTCTGGTCTTCTAAAAGATCAAAAGACTGAGTTCTATTCCCATACCAAATGCTTGGATTATTTCCCACTGATGACACTGCAGTGCAGTAATAAAGGGGTATGGAACTCAAGAGTGTGCTATTTTTTGAATGAGACATGAAACAGAGGTTCCCACATGTCTGAGTTGGTGATAGCTTGAGGGATGTAAAAGATCCAGTTGCATTTACCAAATGGTCTAACTAGGGAGATGATTTTTCTGAGCTATGTTTCTTTGTGAATTGCTTATCCAATTTAATAAATGCATCTTTCAATTTCTACATATACCTTTTCATTTTATGCAATACAAAACACAACAAAAATAACCTTCAAGTGCAGAGAAATAATTACATTCACATACATTTACCTTTAAACATATTTAACCTTCCAAATGTCATCCCCTATCCCTTGTTCCACAACCTTTTTATTTTCTCCACTATAAGTTCACAATCTTGCATTTTATTTTACAAGTCTTCTCATCTTTTCTAAATTATCTACACAGTACTTACTAATATCCCATCCACCACATATTTTTCTTTCTTCTACCATCATAAGCCTTATGACATAGCATATTCAAATCTATGATTCTAAAACATTCAAACGGACATTAGTTTTTAAACCTTTCCCATACTTACTTATCTCTGTCACATTACAGTACACCTGTTTAACCCTATCACACTCCAGTAATGCATATTCAAAAGATGCTTCCACCTGCATATTTTGTATAAACTTTTATTCATCTGTTTGAGCGGCACAGTAGTGCAGCGGTTAACGTTGTCGTCTCACAGCAAGACGTTCTCTGGTTCGATTCTCAGCTGGGGTGCCTTCTGTGCAGAGTCTGCATGTCCTCCCCATGTTCGCATGGGTTTCCTCCCACATTGCAAAGACATGCATCTGGTGTGTTTCTTTCTGGGCCTCTGCTGAAAATAGGCTTTGTCCTAGTCGGACTTTCCCAGTCAACAAATGTTAAATTGTATTTCATTTGTCCCGTGAGCAGCATTTTTTGCAACATTAACTTCATTAGAAAATCTGTCATTTCATAAACTTTTGGCAAGTCTAACTTCTATCCTTTATTGTCATTTTAGTACTCACACTTTACACCAGGGGCTTTATAGACTGTATTTTCTCTAGAGTTTCCTCATACCATGCTTTCCTACCTTTACCTACACACACACTATTCCAATTCTCCAACTTATTTTTTTTCACCATACTCCATCTACCTTATTTTCATTCACTCCTTCTTATATTCCCTCAGCTACAACAGTATCTAACCTCCTTAGTTTCACATACCAGTCTTATTCTCCCTCTGCTCTCTATCACACATCATCTTTCCTACTTTTCATCCTTGTTTGGTATCATATATAGTATTCAATATCAATAAATTAAAGCTCAATGTACAGTAAGATTCATTAAGCCTACCCTTGCATCTTCCTTATTTCCCCTGGTTTAATGGAACTTTAACACAATAATCCCCCAAACAATTTGCAATAATTATTTTTCTAGACAGCTTGGAAATGCATGCTTCCTCCTCCTGTGATTCCAATTTCCCTAACATAAACTCATGTTCAAATGCACTTTTTTTTTGCAAATGTCATTTGGAAAACATATTCTCTACTTACTTTGTCCTTCTACTACCTATGTTTTCCCAAAATTAATCCCAATTATACTTATTTCATGCTCTAAAAAAAAAACACATTCCTCTAATTTTTACATCATCCACAAATCCTTTACATTTAACTTTTTTTCAACACAAACCTGACATTGCATAATCCTCTCTAAGCTGTAACAATTTCCTTAGCGATCATAACCAAATCATCAGTATAAGCTATACATATACTAGACTTTTCACCTCATCACTGATTCTCCACTCTGCCACCTCAATTCTCTCCCCACATTTTAAACTGACCGCACTCACAGCTAATACAAATAAAACTCAACTCATGAAGCACCCTTGCCTCAATTCCCTCTTAGTACATCCCCTTTCACCAATCTATCCATTAACCATTACCTTACTCTATGTACTACTATATGTTGAATGCAGCAAGTTCACTATGCCCCATCAATACTCTTGAATAAATACCAATATAAATTATGTTCATTACTGTCAAATGCCTTTCCACATCATACTTGACTACCTTGCAATCATTCCCTTCTCTCATAACACAACTACCTTTTTATCATAATCAACATATTTTAATTGCCTTTCCTCCACCCGTACGCTCATTAAAAAGCACCTTCCACATTACTTTCCTAAATCTCTTCTGTAAATTTTTCATGAGCTTATAATCTACGTTACTTAAAGTTAAAGGCCTTCAGTTTCTTGTCACCCCACTTTTTTTTAAATAAACCTTATCATCATGTCTCACAATTCCTCCTCTCATATTCTTTGCTCAGACCAGGCTTTTATAACTTCTACTGCATAATTTTGATCATGAAATCATCTCCATTATTCTGCCTTGCAAAAAAAAAAAATCCTCTTTATCATACATTTTATTTTTGCCAGTTTTAATATACAGGTACCTTTCCTTCTCCGAGACTTCTTTCTCCTGTGAAGGTAAAACATCTTCAAAATCATATATGCTACTTACATACTCATCTTTTTTCTTCCTCCAAAAATCCTGTCCCATCTTCATATACTCCTTTTTATTTTTCTCCTTGTAAAGGCATCATAGATCTATGGTCCTTTCATAAAACTTCCATTTCTTCCTCAAACTCTGTGTTACCAACTTCCTCCACCACTCTAGAAATGCATCCATCAGCCATGCAGTCACGAGGGCTTTCTGTAATTTCTGGTCCTAACCCCTCCCCAGCAGCAAATGTATGTATGAACACATGCAAGGGTCTGCTATGCCTTTGTCTGTGAGTACACTTGCTCCCACACAGGCATGGCATAAAGACATGACTTAGCAGAGGCAGGTACACACTCTCTATACTCTGTACCTCTTCATTGGTGTTATGCATGCTCACACATACCCCAGGAATACTACCTCACTCAAGTGGTTCAGTAGAATCAAGCTCTCATTTCCACCTATTTACTGCATACTTTGCACCTTGTTTCCATCAGATGCTGGCACTGCAGAATCATGGATAATCTTCATCCTCCTAGATGGGTGAGTTGGTGTTGGCTGCTCATTCCCACCCTCCCTCATTGAGTCTTCCAATACCCAGTTTGCTAGACGATCCTGGGCCACAACTAGGGCTTTTCATCCATCTACACCATGGAGCTGACTCCATATCTGTCTGCATTAGAGAGACAATTTTGAAATAGAATAAATATGACTTAGCCTTTTTTTGTAAGTATAACAAACCTGCGTGCACTCATCGTAATGAATTGTAGCTCTCAACTGTCCAGACTTTCATCTTACATTTTTTGTCTGTTCCTCATAAAAGTTTGGTTCAGTGGACTTCATAACCATCAGGAAATTCATGAATGCAAAACCTTTCATTCTATCAACTTTTTAAGTTTGTAAGAACAATATGTAAAAATTGTCCCTATGTTTAGGCCTTTGCTGCCCGATCCCCCCCCCCCCCCCCACACACACACACACACACATTTTTTATGGCTTTGCCCAGATTTCTTGCTCTAGGAGGTTGAGAGGTATGTCATGGATGAAGATGTGATTGACTATTAGGACAACAGAAGACCAAACTAGCTAACATCTCTTTCTCCAGACTGTCGTTATGGTACAAAATGCAATACAATTCTCTACTACTTGTTCAATTTGAGTGGGTATTCCTGTTCAATACATTGTGCTTTTTGCTTTTAATTTGAACTTTACTATTCCTAGGTGTGATGCATCAATCGTTACAAAACACCTGCCTCAGCTGACAAGGAATTATTTCATCAGCTTTGAACATTAATATACTAGACACAATTTATTTCTTCACCGAATGAAAAATAAAGCTAGATTTCCTTCCTTATCGATAGCTCTAATTACTTCTTAATGACACCAAAGTTTTCCATTCACCTTTAATTTCTGCTCTGTTCTTCTCCTAGCACTTTCCCTGATGCACGTATCACTGGCACAGTATTAGGTGTGACATGCATGTGATAATCTCCTGACAAACGTCTTAAGCTATAAACAAATTAGCCTTGTCATGCAGCATATCACTGCTATGACCCTGCACAGTATTTGCAATGTCAATGTACATGTGAATGAGCAAAAGCACGCTTTTTTACACTACGAATTCCTTTGACAATTTACAATTTTTCACAAGCCAAAGGACACAAGATAGTAGACTTTATAATCTGAAAAAAGAATACTGCTTACTTTATTTTTAACATTTTATTTTCATATTCACAAGGCAGTACTTTAGACTTTAAAGCTCCACCCAGCTGCCAGAAAATTTTAATAATGTTTACACAAGGTCTCTGTTCAATACCCAAGAGACCCAATGCTTTAAGGGTATTTCCAGACAAAATATTAAAACTCTGCAATTTTGTCTAGTTTTTAACTGAACAGTTTCACAATGATCTTCAGTACTTCAACAGGCTTACGCTGCTAAGACAAGATGTGAAGGGCTCACTCTCTCTTTTTGTTTTACACTGAAAGAGAAACATGGAAATTAATGTACAGGTTTCAGTGCAATTGGGTTGGATGTTGATATAATGCTTAAGGTGTTTACCTCACATTTACAAGGCATACAGTGTTTGATTCTCGCCTTTGAAAGGGAAATTGGCTAGGCTTAAAATGGACGACAAAGGCAGCTAGCCTAGTACATACCTATGAACCTATGAATTCTGACTTCACTTTCAGGAGTAAAGGTGAGTCATAAGGGATAACAGACCTATGTGAAAACCAAACACGATTCTCTAAAAATAAGAACCTGAAGGTTCAATACTCACTGAGCAAAGGCAGTAACCACCCAGGAAAACTTTCTTCCAAGCGGCAAATTTTAGCCAGTTCAAGTGCAGGAGGGGTGAAGAGTAGGCCTATCTATCACAACATTCAGGTTCCAATGAGAACAGCTACTGAAAGGTGAGTGACGATGCTGTGTTCTCTTTGGGAACTATTTAACCACTCAGTGATGGGTCACATCTCTGTCATCCATTAAGTCACTATGTGCAGAGATGAATGAAATGCACGCGATTAAAGAACAGCTGCCACCAAAGTCATACAAGTATCTGAGATATGTCAGGATCACATACAAATACCCCATTCAGATGGCACAGGATACCTTTCTGGGCTAATGAAGAACCTCTTCAACTTCAAAGAATATTTCTGATGAGAAAAAGGCTTACTAGCTTCCACTACCTCTGAAGCTCTATATGGAATTTCCAGCTGGAGCAAGGTGCTTGATGTCTGGAGGTTGATGAAAATGAGAAACCGAGACATCTGGAGGATGAGGAAAATGAGAAACTGACGTCTGGAACATGAGGAGAATGAGAGGTAGAGGCAACATGAAGGAGGAGATGCTGACTTCGCCAGGGTCATGGAGGTAATGGGGAAGGAAGTAACCGAACTCCAAAAGCCACAAAGGTCAGTAAATTTCTTCCACAATTTACAGAGGGTGATAAATTTGACAGTCTTATTCATATGTTTGAAAGGATATGTAAACAGTGTAATGTTGACCAAGGGCTCTGGATACAGTTCCTGACCCCCTTACTCCATGGTAAAGCTGTAACTGCTATTTTTAAATTGTCTGATACTGACTGCCTAGATTATAATACTAAAATGAAAGAAAAAGCAGGCTAGGCAGAGTAGTACAAACGCTTTTAATAAAAATATAAAAACAAAAAACTGTTAAAACAGGGTGAGCATTTTCATACACAAAGGTACTTCATCAGATCCTATGGATTGGATCCATTGGATCTGATGAAGTACCTTTGTGTATGAAAGTGCTCATCCTGTTTTAACAGTTTTTTGTTTTTATATTTTTAATAAAAGCGTTTGTACTACTCTGCCTAGCCAGCTTTTTCTTTCATTTTAATACATTGACTTTTGCTGGTTGCTCTCTCTTTTTTGCTTCTTAGATTATAATACTGTTAAAAATTGTCTTTGAGTGTTTTAAGATATCACCTGAAGCTTATAGGAGAAAGTTTTGTGAGCACAGACGCAAGGCAGATGAAAGTGTGTGTGAATATATTGCTGAACTAAGCACTTATTTTCACAGGTGGGTGAGTGGGTGTCAGGTCACCACTTTTGAAGGGCTGGCAGACATTTGATGAGGGAACAAGCCCTTAGCACGTTGCCTGAGAACATGAGAATCTGGTTAGCAGACAAGCAATGCAATACTGAAAATGACCTGGGGAAGAAGGGAGACATATACCTAGCAAGCAGGGCATCACTGCACAGGAAAGGGATACTAAGTGCTGCTCATGGGTCTAAGGCTGTGGTGCGCAACCTTTTTGTGGGGAGGGCTACTACATGAATTCTTAATGCATCTGCGGGCCACCTCAAAACACAGTAAGTCGTTACGAGTTAACAATAGGTACAGGTGACTGGCATTTTTACATAAGATAACAGTCATGAAATTGCCTGTTTTCTACATCAACTTTGCATTTAACTTTATTCTGGCTTGCAGTCATGATGTATTACAAACTCTTGAAGAAAGTTACTACTGTTTACAGACTACAAGTTATAAACAACAAAGAACAGTTACTTTTGCAGCTAATATAAGAGGTGTGCGCAACTGCAGTCAATTAGGTAAGTAAGCACATGCTGGAAAATTTGCATGACTGGAGTAAGGCATAGCATGTTTTCACTTTTTAAAAAAAAAAATTTAGTTACTCTCTGGGGGCCGGATGATGTTGCGTCGAAGGGCGGATTTCGCCCTGGGGCTGGAAACTGTGCACCACTGGTCTAAGGTAACCCATGGTGGGCATCATAAACTGCCCCAACAGAGTCTGCCAGTAGCATTCCAGGTACACATCCAGGACCAAGGGTTAAATGCTTTAAATGCAGTCAGCAGGGCCATGTAGCATATATGTCCACAGAGGCAAGGTGGACAATAAAAGCTGGGACAACCAGTAAGTGGGAATGACAGAATGCCTGCAGTGAGCTGCCTGGAGACAACAAGGATACCAAACTACACAAGAGGATATATCCTATCTTAGTAAATGGGAAAGAGGTGACTGCTAAGAGAGAGACAGCCTCTGACCTAACCATTGTGAAGCCTACAAAGGTTAAAGAGGACCACTACTTGCTTGGGCAGTCTACTCCAGTCAGAGCTTTAGGAGGGACCCCATTCCAAATACCTCTGGCTAAGTTCACCTTGACTGGGAGAGTGGAAAAGAAAGCCAGCAAGTAGGTGTGCTTGCTTGAGGATATCCCTGCAGATGTCCTAATAGGGAATGATTTTGATAATGCAGTACCTTGTGTGCATGCAGTGACACGCAGTCAGGCTTGGAGTAGGCATGTGGGTCTGGTAGCCTGGTGGGGGGACCAAAACAGACCACAGACTTGAAGCCAGGACTGGTGGTGGTGGTGGTTACCTCGGGGAAGGAGCAACCCTGTAGCAGTGAGACTAAAAGTGAGCCACAGTTGCTTGTGGGCACTGATGTCCCCTTGGACAGAGTGACTGCAAGGGCAGAGGTGAGTAGTAGTACCCATGCTGACAGTGAGGCACCGGTGTCAGAGGATGCCAGACTTCCTTTGGAAGGGTACCTGGGAAGGAAGAGAGTTGAGACAAGCTCATCTCTCAGACTCTACATTACAAGGTCAGAGGGAGGTAGCTAGTGAGTCACCTGATTCTCAAGGGAAGGGGGCATCTGTAAACTGGGGCAAAGGGTTACTGTACAGACAGTGGACCCCTGAGGGAGGGCTTTATGCCCATATGACCTGCAAAGGAAATATCATGGGCTATGGCTAGAAGTTAGCTTCTAATCTCTGATTTGTGTTCAATGATGCATAAGTACACCACATTAGATGTAACACAAGTGGTAGAAAAATTAAACTGATAAACTTTACCACTAATAGGATGTTTGAACTTATCAGATGTATCTCTTAGCACAGAAGTGCATTTAGGTAAATATAGTTGCAATTGTGTTTGCAAATATATAGATATAGGTTGCGTTCCTGCTTCTGATGTTGTGGGTTGCAGTGATAAGTTCAAAACATCCTATTAGTGTAAAAGTTTATCAGTTTAATTTTACCTTGAAACCTGTTCTTTTTGGACTGCTGGCTAGAAGTGCCAGACAGCAGTTAATATTGCCCAGAGCCTACTGTCTGGCACTTCTAGCCATAGCCCATGATATTTCCTTTGCAGATCATATGGGCATAAAGCGTACAAAGAGACATATTATGCAGAACTTTTATTGGCCTGGGATTTCCACAGATGTAACAGGGTACTGCAGGACCTGTGAGCAGTGCCAAAAGACAGGCAAGGCAGGAGACAAGGTGAAAGCTCATTTGATGCCTTTGCCTGTGATTGAGAAGCCATTTCAGAAGGTAGCTATGGATATTGTGGGGCCTCAGAGTACCCCAAGTTCCACAGGGAAAAGATATACCCTAATGGTAATAGACTATGCTACCAGATACCCTAAGGCATTGGCTCTGTCCTCCATTGAGGCAGAAAAGGTGGCAAATGCTTTGTAAGAGATTTTCAGCAGGGTACGTTTCTGAAAAGAAATACTGACTGACAGAGGTGCCAATTTCATGTCAGACCTGCTGACGTGTCTGTGGAAGCACTGTGGAGTGAAGCAGCTAAAGACAATCCCCTCCCATCCCCAAACTAATGGTCTTGTTGAGAGATTAAACTCTACACTCAAGACCACGCTACAGGTATTTGCAGACCAGTTCAAAAGGGAATGGGACAAATATTTGCCCCATCTGTTGCTTGCTTACAGAGAGGTGCCTCGGAATCCACAGGTTTTTCACCCTTTGAGTTGCTGTATGACATAGGGTAAGGGGACCTCTAGATTTGATTCGGGATGAGTGGGAAGGTGAATGTGAATCCCACAAGGAGTCTGTTGTGGCATATGTCCTAAACTTCAGGACAAAGCTCAGGCAGCTGATGGGCCTGGCCCAAGAGAACCTGGCAGAAGCTCAACGGCAAAAAAAGGTCTGGTATGACAGGAATAGTTGAGCTAGAGAGTATGCTGTGGGGCAGCAGGTAATGGTTCTCATTCCTGTTAGACAAGGTGCAGGCAGCTTGGCAGGAACCCTTCAAAGTGTTATGGAAGGTCAGTGATATTAACTACATGGTAGAACTGATAGGCAGGAGGAAGGGGCACAAACTCTACCATGTTAACACGATGAAACCTTACCATGACAGGGAGGCCCTGATGCTAAGTATTTGCAGTACAAGGCAGGAGGAGTGTGAGGGGGATCTACGGCTACAGGGAGCCAGCCAGCCAAATCCCAAATTACTATGGTGGAGCCTAAGGTTGCAGGCATATGACAGGACAGTGCAGTACTGTGCTAGGGTCAGCAATGCCAAGGCAGATGGAATCTCAAGTCAGGATATGGGGTAAGGTATTCCCAGATAGGTTGAACCAAGGGTCACCTGAAAAACTAGTTTGAGTATTGGGGGGGGGTTCCGGATAGCTGGACTGGCAGTAAGTGGTTGTGTGTCACCTGTGAATAGCAACATGATTCATATGCCTGTGTTACAAATGTATTATTACTGTATGTCATTATACAATATGACGTGTGCTGAAAATATATTTTTATACACTATTGTAACTGTTTAGCTGTATGTAGCTGTATGCATTTTAACAGTGGAGACTGATACTTCAATAGAATGGTTGCGGTTAAGTTACTTTATGGCTAGGCCATAAATAAAAAAGATGTTATGTGTCAGTTTCAGTGCAGTGGCAGACAATGTCTAGAACTAGAAGTTTTTTGTATTGTCTTTAAGTGTGGAGGAATGTAAATTGTTTTAAGACTTCCACCATTTGCCAAAAGACCTAAGGTTTGTGTGTTTTCGCAGGGAGATGCTAAATACTACAGCTGTATCAATGGTTTTCACCTGGGATAGTCAGATGACAAGAAGTGATGTCATGCTGCAAGTATCCCAGCAGTAATATCTGAAATACTAATTTAAGAACTCAGAGAGAGATACGCAGCATTTTTGTATTTCTCTTTAGCCTGACAGCATGAGCTGGGAAAACCCACTCACCACACCTGACTTGCACTGCTGTAATAGTAAGTTTTTATAGTAATTCTTTGAGATTCAGTAAGGAATACAGTAAAGATTAGATGTTTTCTGTATTTATTTGAGACTGCTCTGCAATGTTGTTTTAAATATTTCATGTGATTTTGAACTCTGAAGTTACTGCGATGATTTACTGAGTATTTTCTTGTTCTTTTATTATTTATTAAATATATTTAAACCTATCTTTGTGGCAGATATTTGTGAGACATATTTAAGCTCTTACAGTACCTGCATATCTGTTTGGTGACACTGTGCTGGCCACTCCTAATAGCCTTGCTCTTGGTCAAACTACCATTTAGATTAATAGTAACATTACACAGTAGGATTGGCCACCCTCTGCTAAGGGCTTAAAGTAACTGATAAGTAGTGGCTGGTGGCAGTGAAAACTACCTTATAGTCTGGGCAGAAGGGGGCATAGCTAGTAAATCTGTGACAGCCTTTCCCAGGTGTGTGTGCATGTCAGCCACTTGGGCAGGGACAAAAAGCACTGGTTGGACAGAGAGGGTGCTGCAGGTATTGGTTTGGCCAGTCAGCTGAAATCTTAACCCTACAGTTGGGCCAGTAGGGAGTCTTACTGGGGATCTACAGAAAGAGGGAGAAACCAGCCCCAAACTGACTGTGGTCTCTGTGTGCTCTTAAGGGAAATTGCACTTTACTGTGTACTTGTCATCCTCCCAGTGTATACATCCCCCACTCTTGCCAGTGGTGAGGATTGAGGCTCCTTGATTACTGGGCCAGTGGTGGGGCATCACAACTCTATGTAAGGTAGAACAAGCATGCAATAAAACCACAATATGTGCTGCTGCTGGACTTTCATACAGAATGCACCACTGTTTCTAGATTTATTTACCACTTGTTATCACTAACCTTGAGCTTAAGCACCACCTCTCCAGATTCCCAGCTATCCAATGAGCACTATTCATGATCTCCACTCTACAGGATTCAGGATGGTAATTATAAATGCTAAAGAAAATCCACCCTCTTTGTTACAGCTTTGGAAATGTCCAGCGAACTACCTACTGCAATCAAGGTCCCATCAAAACTTACCTACAAATGTTGATCAAAGCATAAGCTGAATTGTAGCTGTGAAGTTACTTACACGGACAGTCCCAGGGATTTTTTGTTTTGATTCAGCATTTGTTTACATTTCAGGTTTGCCTTTCTGAGCATGCTCACCTCTGGCTGAGCGGGTGGGGGAAGAGTGCCAGAAGGAAGTTTCAAAGGTTTTAGCCAAATTACATCTCAAATTGGAGTTGCAATGACAACAGCTCTTCCCAGGGTTGCCAGATGTCCCTATTTGAGCGGGACTGTCCTGGGATCAACAGCCTGATCCAAAGTCCTGCACTGCCGGTTAAAATCATGACAAAACAGCCTCCACTTTGTTTTTTGTTTTTTTTTTTTTGATTGGCCCATATGCCTGTATACGAGCCAATCAAAAAATAAATCACAAAACGGAGCTACTTTTGTTTAATGCAGAACTGCCTGATGTTCCGCAGTGAACAGAAGAGGGTCTGCTGTGTGACTTTTTGACTGGCTCATATACCGGCCAATCAAAAATTTCCAAACACAGAGCTACTTGTGTGGAACTGCGATGTTCTGCATTATGAAAAACCTTTTTTTTTATTTTTCCCTACCTGGCCCATAAGAAATCTGGCAGCCCTGGCTCTCCCTGTGAGACATTAATTACTTTAATCTGTGCATTTTACCCACTGAGAAAAGTAGCCTTTCAGGCATTCTATGACCTGACTGCTACTGGTACTCTAGAAAGCACATCAGTAATGCAAGGCTTTTTAAAACATTAGTAAACACGAGTTTTTTGTTTCTTTCACTTCATATTTTCTTCTGTGCTGACTGTGAATCCTGGCCATCTACAACACTTTTATGACATTGCTTGCTTCTATCTATAGAAAGCGTCAGGCAAACAGTAGTGGAAACCATATTTTTCTTTCTTTCTTGTTTTACTGTATTCTGATTTTTGAATACTAGCCCAGTGTAGTAACTTTCTGACCTGCTAGTAATTCCACAGAAAGCAAGTGTGTGACAGAAGGTTGGAGCATTAGTAGACACACTCTTCTGTTCCTTTTTCTAGCTTCTAGTTTGATACGTGCTGATTTCTGACTACTACTAGACAAATGTCTTATTTTTTTTTATCAGTGGGCTGCTTGCACATACGTAGAAGCATGAGTGATGCAAAATTTAAAAATTAGTATACACTGATGTCCCTTTTCCCTGCCACAGCTTTTTAATTTTAAATATGACCCAGGAGCTGGGGCTTAGCTCACCAATCCAATGTTAAGTCTGAGAGTAACACAAATCCAAAGCTTAGTTTATTCTTGAAGCTGAAACAAGACTGGAACTGTGGATTTACAAGATATTTAAAAGTAAAATGACACTGTGGGCGGGAAAGAAAGGGACATGTCGAAGTGGGCATGACTTCTGTCAGCTTAACTCAGACCCTAATTTTAAACACTGGGATTTGTCCCTTTAAATTAAACAGTTTTTTTTCTCAGTTTAATTTCACATCTCTTTTTATTGTCTGTATCTTTCCAGCCAAGTAAGTTGAGCCTATTACTGTTTTCACCTCCCTCTTCTACATGTTTCCATCATTTTTAACTTCAACTTCCCATTACGTTTGTCTCTATTCTTTTAAAATACATCTCCCTTGTGTTGCCACCTATCAGGATACAGTTAGGCATATCACCTATCTTAATCCACCTACAATGCTGTTACACTTTGCTCTACTTGATTACTACATTACTGCTCAATACTATTTACCACTGAGTAAAATCTGCAAGAGAGTCTTCACTGTGTAACACCTTAAACCTCTGTAGTGGAGGCCAATGGGATATATACAAATGAACTCTTATGGACACACTAGTGTTTCAGCTACATGGCTTGTGAATACTGATAACTTTTTAAATAAAACCAAAACTCACATGCTGTGGGCATGCCATCCATGTTTTGGCCTTTTTCATTCCTCAAGAAGACAGTAATAAGTGGACTGTTTACCTATACTTAAACACTGATCTTAAAACCAAACCTGATGTCCACAAACATTACGGTGCCTGAAAAATATCCCAAATAAAATCTTAATCAAGGGGTTAAAAAATTACACAAACTATTCAATAAAAACTGAAAGAATGACCCAACCAAGCTACAGTCTTCACTGTATAATAACTTAAACCTCCTGTTATGGAGACTCGCGGGACCTATGCAAATGACCCCTTAAGATAAACCAGTGTTAAGCTATACTGTGCATATATGTGTACACACACACACACACACACTAATATATAAATATATATATATATATATAAATATATATATATACATATATATATATATATATATATACATACACACACACATATATGTGCGCACACTCACACACACACACACACACACACATATGCTTTCGTCCCTCCTAATTTCTAAACTTCCACGGGAAGAATCTCTGTTCCTGAAGACTTGCCTTTTGATTGCTTACACATCACCATCCTTATTAAATCTCTTCAAATCATAGATATTAATTGTTCAGCCTCATCTTCCTTTCTTGGTATAATTAAGTCTTCAGTAAATATTTTCCTATGTTTTCTCCTTGGTTTCTCTGCTCCTTTGTTCTATACAAATTATCATAAAATTTCTGAACTCTCTCTAATACTTCTACAAGATCTCTGACTACTTTTCTTAAGTGTGACTACAGCTCTTAGTGAGTTGTGAGAGGAGTCCCATTAGTGATGGAAGAGGCAAGTTGATGCCTAAAAGTTTTTGAGCTCTAGAGCTTCTATCAAAAACAGTTTCTTAACTTTCCTTCTAAATTTATGCATACTACACAAGCAATCCCTTATTTTCCCTTGCTGCTCCTCTTCTTGTTCTTTCACATTCTCCTTCTGCAATACTGTTGGCAGTCCTTCTATATAATTCCTATTACTTCTTTCTCCATATCATTTCTCTGCTATTTCTACTTGTTTTTTAACTCTATATTCATTTTACCCAATCACTAGCTATCACACTTCTGAAGTGATTTCTATCTTCTCTAATAACTTTTAAATCATTTGTACTGCCCATTACTTAAATTCTTCACTATTTAACAGGTTAAAAGAAAAGTGTCAGTGTCTCATTTATACATTATGATCCTACATCTTTAAACTTTTTGATGCATGAGCTGATAAACATATTAGGTGGTTGTCTTTCAATTAAATATACACATTCCTGCAAAATATAATTTTTATCTAGCCTAACCCCAAGCACTGTATCTTGAGGAATGGTATGTAAATTCTGATCCCCTGCTACAGAAGGTCTCTCTTCAATAACAATTATTCTCACACACTTCTTCAGAGATCTACCCTCCTATGTTCAATTAGTCACTTACACATCCCCCTGATACACCCTTACTACTGTCAATCAGTTTCTAGTCCCTACCCATAAATACTATTACATGTTGAAAGCTTATTACTACCCCCAAAATTATCCTAAACTCTGTAATAGCAGTTTTGGTAGAATATAATTTCCCCTCCTTACTACCATAAATATACCATTGTCATCTTCTCTACCTATTCTGTCACTATTAGAACTCTTCTCATAATCAGTATTATTACTCCCATTTTCCTGTGTCCTTGATATTCTGTTGAATGTCCACCCTAAAATCTTTCTTTTTGTTAAATTCTCGTCCATTTCTATCCAAACATGCCTCATGTAACTTTGCTATCTACACTTTTCTTAACATAATACAATATGTGATGTTTTTCATCTACAAGGACATGTACAGTCCTTAATACTGACAAATTAGCCATTTTGAGAAAAAGAGGTCACTCCCACATATTATTCATGACAGCTTTTCTGGATACATTTCAGACTTGCAAATTACATGCACCCACTGTTTACAGGCTGATCTTGTGTGCAGTTGCTTCTTCTTATCTCTATTTGATCCAGTGTCACTTTTCTTCATGCTTCCCAGTTTAACAAAAAAAAAAAAAGTCCACAAACAAAAACATGTATACGTTTTCAATCCATCCCTTTTTAAATGGCACCATGCACACTCAACAATATGCACATTCCACAACAGGAAGCTCAGCCCTACGAATAAGAGTGGTTGCCCCAAATTGACTGACTTCTGCACATTGTATTACTTATTCCAACTTCAAAGTGAACCATACTAAAACATGCTGGCACATGTAATCCCACTTACACAGATTATCTGATTTTATTTTATCTGCTTTCCTCTCCTAGATAAGAAAAACAACTTTCATGCTTTCGGTTAACACTGAATTTTAGCCTTAAGAAAAGTGCACTGCTTACCCTTAAATACATGTACTGCATTACATTTAACACATTAAAGTATTTCGGCTGACGGGGTGGCTGACAACTTGTTGCATTATTCACTTCCTACAGATTCAAATTTCATTTACGTTTACTGAACTGCTTGCCAATATCCCTGAAAATTACAAAACACTTTGTAGATGTCACTCAAAACATAATGTTCACACCTGATATGATTAAAGTTTGCACCTGCAGGCTCCTTGTCTATAGCTAAAAGCAGGTAAAAATGGGGAAAAAAGCTAACTTTGCAAGTGGAAGCAAACTACAATATTTTACGCTTTTTATAATTTTATCTGTTTTCTTCAAGCTTAACTCGCTTATAAATTGCCTAAGTGCACTAATGACATTTGTCTAGATATTCACCATTATAAATGCAGGAAAAATATACTTTAATTCTGCATACAATGCAATAATTACACTTAAATGATCACCCTAGTCCAAAATCAGAAAAGTAATTAACTTCAAATTGCTTATTTACAGCCATTCTCATCTTGTTACAACATAAAGCTTGATACATTACAGTCAAGAAAAAGCACTCTCTTACTTCAATTTCACTAACATATACACAGCCACTGATAAATATCCCACCACTTTGCATTTAAAATATCTCTGCATATTACACAGATCTGCTTTACAATATAACACATAATTTAGATAAGTTAGCTGCAACAAATATTAAGAACAAACTGTTTTACTAACATTTACTTCTTCAGCCCCATTCAGTGTCCTAAACATTAATTACTTAAATGGGGTTTTATGCTTTACATTTCTCCTACCAGTTTAACAGTAACAAATGCCCAGTCTTTTTTAACCACTTCTTGCCGGGTCACAGTTCACATGTCTGAACTATATATAATGGAAGTGATGTTTTACTATTCTCCTATTCATGAATTTCCCATCACTGCTCATCTTCCTTCTGATCAACTGGATCTGACAGCATTATGCTCTGTTCAAGTCCAAGGTACTCCTGATTCTTCTAATTAGCTCATGTACTGTTTTTTGTCACTCAAACATTTTCCTTGGAACAATAGAGAAGATTTCACAGACAGAGCCTCTCTACAGTCTTTGTTATCACCAGAAGATGGGAATCAGAGTCTTCTGCAACTTGCTGGTTCATTTGGTTAGCCAAACTTTTTTTTATTTTGATTTTCTCTTTAGATTATTCTGCATCCAAAACCGCATTTGATTCTCCAGGATCCAGGTTAGTACTCTTCCTTTCTGCCACTTTTGTTAGCGCTTTCTGCAGGTACAACTGCATCTTTACTAATATAGGTTTCAGCTTCTCTCCTATGGCCAGATTTGGTGCATAAACAATGTGATCTCTTGATTAACAAATCATGCTGTGGAACACAAGCCCAGTTGCTTATTTATAATTTCATAAAATGAATGCAGTCTCTTCCTTCAACTTTATTTTCTGTAGCAAAAAACAGAGGGTTTCTTAACATGCTCTGTCTTCTAAGGCTTATCATTTTTGGAAACCACTCTGCTGGAGAAGACTCATCCTTAGGAAGTCTTGCCTTCTTTTCCCTATCTGGTTTCTGCAGTTTTATCAGCTCCTCTGTTTCTTCTAGTTTTTCCAACCTTTTGGCATTTGACTTTATACATTCCTCCAGCACCTTACTTATTTTAAATATCTCTGAGTGCAACTGGCTATTTTCCTCTAATTTAATAAGCAGTCCTCTCATATACTATGAAACATCAGCCGCTTTTTAAGGAGGAAAGTTGGCAGCACAAGGAATGTAAGACCAACCTGACAACTGATTTACCTAAAGAAGCATGTGCATAATGTCTCACTTCTAACTCGTTCACGTTTTCCTTAATTTTCTCAAATCATCATGAGAATGGACCCTCCTACCAAATTCCACACTGGACGTCCTCAGCCACTGTCCACTCTCACTCATTTCCCTGTGGCTAAACTGAACTCCTGGCAGTTACAGCATCATCCAATGTTTTCTCTCTCACTAAGTCAACAGGGACAATGCTGTTGTGGATCCCAACTGATGATATGATGGTCACAGGAGCACTTGGAAAGCTTTGTCTTCTAAGTACTGCACATACACCATATTGAACTCTAAAATCACATTCTTACTGTGTGAGCAAAAGCAAAGAACTCAGTACCAAAGGGGTTGAGCATTCTGCCCTAGTCCGGCATATGCACCTGACACCATATCATGTATTGGCAGGAGGTCAAATGCTTCCAAGTAAAGGAAAGAATGAGGGAAGTGTTACTGAGCTGATGATACACAAGAAGAAATTAAAACATTCACTCATTGCAGAAGCCTCCATATTCAGATCTCAGGATAGCTGAGATGACCACTTTAGAAGAAAACACCCCCTGACCCTTACTATTAGCAGCCAGTGGCATGAGCATACACAATGTATGAAGAAAGGAGTGAAAAGTAGGTGAGCAAAGTGTTACGGCGAACAAATGACTAACAAAAGAGAGACAGATTCTGTTCATGAGAGACCTAGACATGCATAGTAGCCCAGAGGAGGAGTCAAAGCATGAGATCTTCATAGAACAGTCAAACTGTGTTCTTTAATGTACATTCTCACACCCACAAAGACAGGGCCTTACTATTATGTAACAGCCTGCACATGCATGTCTAATGTCTCATCTACATGAAAAAAGATGGTGCCGGGGGACCATCAGAAGTCTTTCCCACTGTAATCAGTAAATCTTCCTCAGCCTATGAAAAAGAAAGATGAGAAGACTACCTAATAAAAAGATCAACCACAGAACCTTCAATGGGAGACAAGGTGATTCAACTGATGTTCTAAGAGGGCTGTCTGGGGATAACCAAGTTCTGGGATGTTCTAATTTGGAAAGTGACACTCTGGGATGCATCTTCCAAGGTGGACAACTGAAGTGCACTGCTCCTACTCTACTTGCAAAAACAGCACAAGGGTGATTCCTCATCAGTAAACAGACAGCTCACAGCTTGCAAAGATTACAGGTACTATCTATAGGACTGACTCTGAGGGGATTCTTTGTCTGGTGTTCAGCCTCCTGAATTGTAACCTTTTTCAATATGTTTTTCATTGATTAGTATCTTGCAAATGACAAAATGCTGATTTCTGCATTTGCCACCCATCAGATCCCATCTTCTGGACAATGCAGAAAGCCTAATTTTTTTTGCATTTCTTCTTTGTGCTCGATAATGCTGTAACACTGGTACATATGAAAATGATTAATGTCTGCACCTCCCACACACTGCTAAAAGTGTTGGTGTAAGTCCTGGCTTGTGATTTGATGAATACCTGGAAGACTTCTGAATTTTAGGCACTTAATATGGGAACTCTCCAATGATTTACAACAGGCTCAAAAATCTGAAGTGTACAAGTGGCAGTAAAGGACAGGTGCGTAAAAGGGCAAGTTGCAAATTCTTAACTCAGCACGTAACAGAGTAACATGAACTTGCCCATCAGTACTCTCAAGAGGGGAAATTGTTACAAGTTTACAACCAACCTGAGCTGAGACTACCACAAGAGGATATCTCGACAGTTGGCTATAGCAGAAGGCTTTCAAAGTAAGATCTGATACTACCAGCAATGACGTTCCAGACTATGGGATTATGAATAGTAACAGCTTTGTTGCCAGAGTGAGAGAAGTGCTGTGTGACATTGAAAAAGCTGTTTATTATATTTTTTATTTACACTGTGTTGACTGGGTTAGTTCCACTATGCCAATGTCCTCTGTTTTGTGGTGAACCAACGTGGCATATTGACAAGGGAAAATTTGGCAAGGTCACAAAGAAACTTATGCTACTCTTTTTGACAAGTTCCACTAAATCTTTAACATCCACCAAGCTACCACCAACTCAATGTCTCATACGGAAGATGGAAACTGTCATGCAGCAACAGGAAAAAGAAGAAGCAAGGCAAGCCCAGCAGCCCATATTCAAGAGGTTGTACACGAGTCTGCAAGACAGTAATGTGACAGCTCTTTCAATGATACTGGATCACCCAACTTCATGTAGTGTTACATAATGCTGTACTGCCCCCTAGAAGATGCACAAAAAAACAGAAGTGTCTGGATTCTCTTGTAATGATGCAGTTGGTAATAAGGACAGGCAGTACACATTCTTGTACAGGAATTAGTACCCCTCAGCAGATGGTTGCTGTAACCTTACAAGTGAGGCATTACAAGACACTGTATAATGTCATAATCAATGAGGAAAGTTTTCCTGGGTCTTGTCAATGTGGTAAGAAAAGTGAAGTAAGGCCTCCAACCACAGCTTGAAGAATATAAAGTGGCTAACTCCTTCAACCTCCACATTACAAGGCATAAGCTTTATAGCAAACAAGTCACTTTTTAATACAGAAGGGGAATGAAAAGCAGCACAGTTTTAGTCTGCTAAAAGCTGACGAGAAACTCTTTATTGACAGCATGAGCTATGAGGGGTAGAGATACTCTGGCTGGTATGTAAATGATGGTAATGGTGAAACAGCATACAAATGAGTAGATCCTCAACAAACAGGCAGCCTGTAACTAGCAAGTTATCACTTGTGAGTGTACTACTGAAGAGGGTGAAAAGCAGATGGTCGAAGCAGAGCTCTGCAGACCTTCTCTTGGAAGTGGAACGACAGGCATTGGTCAACCTACACATAACGTATGTCAAGAAGACTGCTGGTTAGTTCCTTAGGAAGGAGGTGATATGACATGGAAATCAGGTGATGTCTATGAGCAGGACAGCAGTAACACTGCCAGATTCCAAGCCTTTGTGGACTGTGCAGCTAATGACGTGAAAATACTGGGGCCCATTTCTTGACTCAAGATGTTCATCGCACATTATGTTCCGAACGCTACAGTGTTTGACTTGCTTTGTTACAACAGCATGCAAAAGAATGAATCTTGGCCCATAGGAGTTCACCTCAAAGTCTTACCTCTATACTCTGTTTCCTACAGACTGCTGTGAGGAGATTTATGCATGACATACAAAGCACCCTTAAATCCTGCACTGATGGACCTTTGACAGATCTGCATAACAAACAGTACAAGAAATACTAGATCTAATGATTTAAACTTTGCTTGCGAATTAAATAGGACATGTTGGAGGGACGAGTATGCATTTCAGAGAATCCTCACTCTCTGGAATAGGCTTCCCATTCATGTGAAGCAGAGCCCTTCACCCTAACCTGATTCAAGTACTATTTGGACCGATGGATTGGAAACTGGAAATTCACCCCTGGTCTAACACCTGTGACTCTGATGGTTAGAGGCAGCTGTTTTGGGGATGCACGGCTAGGCTTATAACAGTCCCAGTGGTCATTAGCCTAGCATAGAACTATGAACTTATGAAGATAGAAAGGTGAAACATTTTTAAGGAGTATGAGAACTACTGTATTATTTCTAAGGATAAGACATACATACACTGGTTAAGGACACTGTAAAGATATATTTTTATTAGAGTGGCAGCACATATACACTTGGTCTGCTATAAATGGAAATAATTAAGATTATGTTCTGTAAGGTTATGGAAAGGAAGTTTTTGTTTGTTTCAAAGAATAGGGGTTGTGACAAGTTGTGTTAACTGGTATTTTGAGAAAGATGAATACACTGGTGAGTATAAAGGAAGATGAGTAACATTACCATAATAGGAAGAGGTCACACAATGATCTGACAAAAGAACCCAAGTCCTGGCCAGTTATTAACATACATGGATGTCCTTCTGTCAAGTACTTTACCTCCTTCCATAATGCTCTTACATTTCTTTCCTTGTTAGATTCATAAGTCCTTGTAATGAGGCAATGGAAGACTTACTATGCTTCTGCAGCTTTTCTGCCTTGAGATAAAGCAAACAGAGAGCTGCAGTACAGCAGGTTGTCTGCCTAGGCAGGGGACTAATAGTTAATCGGCAGTACTGAACTTGGCAGGTTTAAAGTGCTATGCTGCAGTCAACCTGGGAACAGCTGATCTCCAGGTCTGTTACAGAGAACTCCAGCAATAAGAGGCACCAAAAATTAACACTAAAGGCATGGCAGGTAATAATTGACACAATAAATGTTGCTTTTACTGTCTGCAAGTCAGCTGAGAGCCAAATGACTGGTGTTCAATCCTCAAAAGTAACATAACCAACTCATGAAGCAAGTAAAACAGCTATATCAGTCAGGCACACTGATGTCCAACTCACCAGGCTAAACAAGGAGAAGGTCACTGTCAGCTGCCTGTCGGGCACCAGGATCCACCACATAACCCATGCACTCAGGTCACTCCACAACAAGTACAAATATGACTCTGTCATTGTCCATGTTGGTATGAATGACCAGAGATGTACCTCCCTGGACTACATGAAGAGAGACATGGAAGAGCGCTCTGATCTTGTAGCCCAGTCAATTATGACCCTAGCCCTGAGTAGCATTCTGCCAATGCCCCGAATGATACCGCAGTACAAGGACAAAATGATTGACTTCAACAATTGACTAAGCTTCTGGTGTCATTCTAAGGGGATCCAGTATCTGTCTGCTTGGGATGACATGGTCGACAGACCACGATGCTTTGCCACAGATGGCCTGCACCTGCCACCCCTGGGATTCCGGATACTGGCTAAGGCTCTTGCTGCCCCTACAGTGCCTTTTTTAGGCAAGGTTCAAATAACAAATTCACCACCGTAACTGGAACAGGCAAGCAAAAACTGAGGGTAATGCTACTCAATGCTAGAAGTCTAAATCTCAAAATGCACTCACTCGAGGCATTCCTTAAAATGGAGAACATCGATATCTGTGCAGTGACTGAGACCTGGTTCAAGGCTCCAGAGAGCACCCCTGCACTACCAGGCTATAACTCATACCACACTTTTCGGTCATGTAACCTGGACCGAAACACCAAAGGCGGAGGTGTGTCCATATTCAATAAGGATATCCACACCTCCAGGCTAGTTGCTCAGCATAATGCATCCGAGGTTATCCAAGTGCAACTAACTCTGGGCAAAACTGCAATCCAAATTGTAGCTTGCTACAGATCCCCCACCATGCCCCAGGATTCTCACTCCTCTTTTCTTGACGTACTGAAAAATATTAGGGCTCAACCAAACACCCTAATAATGGGTGACTTAAACTACCCCACCATTAACTGGGAAAACTACTCATGTACCAACTCCTTAGCTCAACGCTTTCTGGAATTCATAAACTCCAATGCCCTGGATCAACTTATCCACACCCCCACCAGGGGCAACAATATCCTTGATCTAGTCATTACCAACATGCGTGACCGGTGTTCCACACCTGAAGTCAACTCCCCGTTGGTCCGATCCGACCATAAGCTAATCACTCCCACCCCCCCATTAAGGAAACCACAGTAAAAAAATTCTCCAAAGCCAACTTCATGCTTCTTAAGACAGAAGTGGTGAACTTCATGACACCCATGCAGATGGACAATACAGTTACAACTGCTGAATCGTGCACAAATGCACTCTATAAGCACTTACACGGGTGCATGGATCGTGCTATCACAAACAGAACCAAGACACTATCCTCCAAAAAAAGGAAGCCAATCTGGTAGCCCCCTGCCATAAACAAACTATACAACAGAAGGAAGAAACTGTTGTAAAAGAGAGAAAAATCACATGAGTGGAGGAGCTACCTGGTCAGCCTCAGTAAGATGCTGAGATCCCTTATAAGATCCTCCAAAGCTAGCTACGAAAACAAAATTGCCACTAATTCTAAGGACAACCACAAAGCATTCTATAGCTATGTCAAGAATCTCGAAGGCAACACCCAGATCTGCTCTGAGTTACAGCACAAAGGCACGAAAATTACAGAAACAACTGATATTGCCAACATCCTGCCAGATAGGTTCAGAGCTAACTTTACCCCCTCTCACCCCCTAAAGGGCCCATATCTATACAGGAAGAATGCAGAGTCCCTGTAATCACAACTACGCAGGTAAAAGCTGCACTCTCTAAAGCCAAAAACACAGCATCCATGGGGCAGGACAACATCCCAGACTGCGTTTTACACGAACTTCAGAATGAACTGGCTCCCCACTTAAGCACCATGTTCAATAATAGCCTCGCATCAGGCTTTGTGCCCACTTGAATGGCACACAGCAACAGTTATCCCACTCCACAAAGGGGGAGCCACCACTGATCCCGGGAACTATCGACCTATTAGCCTGACGAGCCTGGTCTGCAAGGCCATGGAACGTATCATCATGGCACTCATAAACAAAGACATTGGTAACCTCCAAACTCTGGATCCCACCCAGTTTGAGTTTGTGAAAGGCAGATCATGCCTCCTGAACCTGATCGACTTCTTTGAGGCAGTCACCAAAGCCGTAGATGAGGGTAAGGTGGTTCACACAGCCTATCTTGACCTCGCCAAGGCTTTCAACACCATCCCCCATTCTGGAATTATAGTTAAACTCACTAAACTAGGTATAAATCCCTATGTCACAAGATGGGATGCCAACTGGCTCACTGACAAAACCCACACTGTAAAAGTTGCAGACTCCAAATCTGACCTCAAAGCAGTGACGAGTGGAGTATCACAGGGTTCCGTCCTAGGACCTCTCTTGTTTGGTATCTACTTCTCTGAAGTACAGACTAACACAGAAGGCCTCTGGCTAATGAAGTTCGCAGATGACTGCAAACTAGGAGCCATAGTCAAGTCCCCAAATGATGTGGACATCCTACAGAAGGGCCTCGCTGAGACAGATACCTGGTGTCAGAGCCATGGCCTCAAGCTCAATGCCAAAAATGTTGCATCATCCCCTTTGGTAAAAACTCTGTACCCATGAACTGCCACATAGGCAGCAATCTACTTAACACCGAATGTGTGATAAGAGACCTTGGGACCCAGGTGGACAGTAGTCTCTCCTTTGTTAGTCACATCGCCACAGTAGTCAGGAAGTCCTTCTACGTGGCACACCTCATCATAAAAGGGTTCTCATCCAGGAAAAAAAAGAGGTCATTGTTCCCCTCTACTTGACTCTCATTAGACCCATTATAGAGTACAACGCCCCTTTTGGAATGTACCTCACAAGACATCTGCAGCAGCTGGAAAGGCCACAGAAGTACCTCACAAAGAGGATTACTGGCCTCAAACAAATGCCCTAAACTGACCACCACAAAAAACTCCAGCTTTACTCCGCAGCATATCGCCTACTCCGAGGTGATCTCTGCCTAACATATAAAGCTATGTCAAACCCAGAGCTGTTGGACATGCTACACCTAAAGAAATCCCAATCCCTCTGAGCTACATGCTCCAGGGACCTAAACCTTGTCACCACAATAAACAGGACATGCTGGAGGGATAGATTCCTGTCCCAGAGACTTCCCATACTATGGAACAGGCTACCCATCTATGTCAAGCAAAGTTCTTCATTAGCACTCTTCAAGAAAAATCTTGATGAGTGGATGGGAAATAGGAAATACACCCTGGGAATCACTTCTGTGTCTCTGCTCGACAGTGGCACAGGAAAATAACTTTCTTGGGTGGGGTAAGCCAAGGAATTTTGTTGTCTAGGCTTATGTAGGCCCTTGTGCCGATAGCCTAGTATCTACCTATGAACCTATATACTCAACTTCTAACATTTAATTATGCTAACTCCAAGATCATTGTATGTGAGAGTAAGGGGAATTCTCTTAAATACCTGCAATCCTGGAAGCAGTAAATATTAAATTAGAGTCAAACATTAATGCAAACACTTCTGAATGCCAGTACTGTGCTAGTCTTCTGTCATGCTTTCTCAGAGGTCACCAACAGTAGGACATAACAGTGGAATAAATGTCTGATGGGTGTATTTCCAACCATCCGTGCTTGGTGCATCTACTACTTGGATCAAGAAGCATTTGGAAAGGGACTTCCAAGATGGCAGACGGCTGCACAATGAGCAATAGCTTAATTTCAGCTCTCCCCTTGTGAAAAAAGAAACTGACAAAAAATGTCTGTAACATTGTCAGCTTGGGTAAAATTCAGTTATTGGCTGGTAAGTACAATGTTTGGATGCCAGCAAATTAGAAATTTGGAGAAACGGAAGAAAATCACTCACAAAAGATGAAGAGAAAACACTGGCTGGGAAGAATCCTGCAGCTCTTCAGCAAAAAGCAGTTCAAGCTTCAGCTTTGTTATAACAGATGGCTTCCGTAATTTAGAAGAAAAAATAAATCAAAAGTTATCATAGGTGGTTCAAATACATAAACACTGAAGGAATATATCAATTCAAATAACAAAAGTGTGGGAAAATGGAAGCTTTAATTAGCTATTCAGACAAACTGGTAAAATTGCAAAACTCAGGCTGATGAAGAAAAAGCTGGCTGAGTATGAGGCTTCTCAAGAAAAGCTGTTTCACACAATAGAGTTAGAAGACTGTGTGTGCAAAGAAAACATGAGATTTTCTGTTGTACCAGAGAAACTGGAAGGAAAGTACAGTTGTGTACACTTACCATAAATGTAGATGTTTGCATGTATTCACTGTTGCAGTCATCACACTTGGGTTATTTGCCTGCAGGTAGCCGTCAGTTGGCCCAAATACCAGAGACCTAGTATTTCTGCGTCAGTTGCTGTCGCTCCAGGACTGATGTCCGGTCGTCAGGGGTATAAAAACAGGCAGCTGATGCCATTACATCATTTTTTTCTTGCCCCAAATAGGGAGCTAAGTTATGGGGTGAAAAAACACCCCCTAGTAAACAGTAAATACCAATACCCCTGAAAGGAGTGAGTATGAGAGAGAGAGAGAGAGAGAGAGAGACTAGGGGGCTGGAGGGAGGGAAAAGTACAGTTGTGTACACTTACCACAAATGTAGATGGTCGAGTGTATACCCAAATGTAACGACTGCAACAGTGAAATCTGCTTGCAGATTGCCCTCAGTCAGCCTGATTAACAAAGTCTTGGGTCCTGCGTCGGTTGCTGCCCCTTCTTCCATGACGTCAGGTCGTCAGGGGTATAAAACATGCAGCCGACGCCATTACATCAGTTTTTCTTGCCCCAGATGTCAGGTGCCCCCCTAATGGGGAGCAAATAAACATAAAAATACAAAGGTATACCTCCAACAAAAAGCAAATACACCAAAAAGGCTTTTAAACATAGTAAAGGAAGGTAGAGGTATAGCCAGAAGAAGTTAGGGGGCTGGAGGGAGGGTAACCAGGACTGCAACAGTGAATACACTCGAACATCTACATTTATGCTAAGTGTACACAACTGTACTATTTTCTTAGTGTTTCACTGTTGCAGTCATCACACTTGGGTAGATTCCCAAAGCTGAGGAAGGGTGGATGCAGTCAAGAAGAGTTGGGGCTGGCATGTACGCCTTGCAGGACTACTGATGCAAAACCTGCCCTGGATTTGGAAAAGATAGGCAGGTGGTAATGCTTGGTGAAGGTGTGTACAGAACTCCAGGTAGCAGCTTCCAGGATGTCCCTGGTAGGGACTCCCCTGAGGAATGCTGCAGAGGTAGAAGTTGCCCTAGTGGAATGTGTTCTGACCCCCTGAGGGTTTGGTTTCCCATGGTGCTTGTAGCAGAAATGGATGCAGTGTGCTATCCATTTAGAAATTGTTTGCTTAGAAATGGCCTTGCCCTCTGCCTCTGGTGCAAAGCTGACTAGTAACTGGTTAGATTTCCTTAAGGGCTTAGTCCTAGCCAGGTAGAATCTGAGCTGTCTGTGCACATCCAAGGAGTGCAGGATCCTTTCCCCTTTATTTTGAGGATTAGGGACAAAGGTTGGCAAATGGACAGACTGGCTGAGAGCTACACTGGACACTACTTTAGGCATAAAGGAAGTGTTAGTCCTGAGAGGAAACCCTGTCAGCATGGAAAACAATGAAGGGTTCCATAGCCAAAAGTGCTTGTAGCTCAGACACTCTTCTAGCTGAAGTGATGGCCAGAAATGAAGGCTGTTTTCCAAGAGAGGAATTTTTAAGTCTGTTGACACTGCAGACTCAATGGGGGGGTTAGCGTGAGCTTTTCCAGTACAAAGTTAAGGTCCCAAGCAGGGATGGATGCTCTTCTTAGTGGCCTTAAGTTGTTTGTCCCTCTCAGGAACTGTTTGATAAGAGGGTGACAGAAGAGAGGCGGCTCAGTGTTGTAATGAGCCGAAATGGCAGAGGCATGCATCTTAATGGAGGAGAAGGATAGGCCTCCGTGGAGTAATTCTGCTAAGTAATCCAGGATTAGAAGCAGGGAGGGCAGAGTTGTGTCCCCTCCTTTAGATTGAATCCAGGAGTAGTACTTTTTCCACTTATCAGCATAGGATTTCCTTGTACTGGGTCTTCTGGCCTCAAGGATGACGTCCAGCACCTGCTTACTTAGGCTGGTTACTGGGGGATATTTCAAGGAATAAGGCAGGCTGCAAGACTTAGGGTTTGCAGTTGTAGATGCAAGATCTGTCCTCCCTGTTGGGAGAGCAGGGTTGGGTTCTGGTGTGGGTGCCAGGGTGGCACCAGTGACAAGCTGTGCAGGAGTGGGTACCAGCCAGTGCTGGCGTGGTCAGTCCAGGGCAATCAGAATTGTCCTTGGTCTGTCCTGTCTTATCTTGAGCAATACTCTTGGGAGAAGGGGCAGAGGAGGAAAGGCATAGATTGAGAGGTTTACCCACTGGAAGGATAGGGCATCCACTTTCCAGGCCCTATTGTGACGTGTCCTGGTGCAGAAATTGCTGAACTGGTGATTGCAGGGGGAGGCAAACAGCTGCACCTCTGGGGTCCCCCATTTCTGAATCAGAAGGTTGAAGGTGCTGGGCTGTAATTGCCACTCGTGTGTTTCTATGAGATTTCTGCTTAAGTCTTCTGCCAGCGAATTTTGTTTGCCTGGCAGAAGCTGAGCTTGCAGATCGACCTGCATGTCTAAGGCCGTGTTCCACAGGGCCATGGCTAGCCTGCAGAGTGGGCAAGAGTGGGCTCCCCTGTGCTTGTTGATGTACCACATCACTGTGGTGTTGTCTGTTTTTATTAGCACGTGTCCTGGGGAGAGTAGGGATCTGAAGGCTGTCAGAGCATGCTGCACAGCTAGCATTGCTTTTTGGTTGATGTGCAGATGAATTTGACTTGTGCTCCAGTGGCCCTGAATGAATTGCCATCCATGTGTGCCCCCCAGGCATAGTCTGATGCGTCTGTGGTTAAGGTCTGGACGGCGTGGGGTTGAGTAAAGGGCAGACCCGTGTTGTGGTTGCATGATGCTGCCCACCAAAAGAAATTCTGTCCTTAGGGTATGACAGAAATCAAGGTTTCCAGGTCCTGAGAATGCTGGCACCAAAGACATTTTAAGGACCACTGAAGTTTTCTCATATGCAGTCTGGCATATGGAATTAATAGGATGCATGAGGCCATGAACCCTAGGGCCATCTTCCTTGCAGATATCTGGGTTCTGGTGGCCATTAGAGTAAAACAGTCTGTCAGATAGGCTTGTTTTTCTGGAGTGAGGTATGCCATCTGGGATGCTGTGTCCAAGCTTGCTCCCAGGAATACAATTTTTTGACTGGGGACTAGTTTTCATAGGTTCATAGATTCATAGATTAGTACTAGGCCAAGTGCCCTTGTGGGCCATTTTAAGCCTAGCTAATTGCCCCATGTGAGAACCAAACCCTGCACCTTGTGTCTGTAAGGTAAACACCTTAACCATTATGCCAACCTCCCACATTTTCGTTGATGGTGTACCCCAGGGAGGTTAGAAGGTTTTTTACAAATGTCAGGTGCTGCAACAGCAATTCCTGACTGTCTGCCTGAATCAGGCAGTCGTCCAGGTACGGGTAAATTTGAATATTTCTCTGTCTGCAGTAAGCAATGGCTGAGGCCAGGCATTTTGTGAATACTCTGGGAGCAGTGGATAAGCCAAAGGGAAGTGCAGAGAACTGATAATGCATAGATCCTGCCCTGAAGCGTAGGAATTTCTTGCATGACTCCCTTTACAGGAATATGCAGATAGGCTTCTTTTAAGTCTAGGGTGGCTAACCAGGCATCTTTGGCTAGGATAGGTAGAAGCTGCTGCAGGGTGAGCATTTTGAATTTTGGTACCACCAGGAAGGTGATGAGAAGTGAAAGATCTAGGATTGGGAGCCAAGTGCCCTCCTTTCTGGGTACCAGGAAAAGTCTGGAATAGAATCCTTGACCTATCTGTTCCGCAGGAATAGGATGAATAGATAGCAGGGATTGAACTTGGTTTTGTGCCTCTGCACATTGGTTTGGAGGGAGGTCTGGGAACTCTGTTTGGGTTGGCAGTGAATGGAAGTAAAATTTGTACCCCTGGGATACAATGTTGAGGACCCATCGGTCTTTCGTGATAGAAATCCAGTTTTTTGCATGAAGGGCAAGTTTTTCTCCTAAGAGCATAAGCAGTTGGGCAGAGGTGGGGAGTGCAGTAGAGAAGCCATTGGGAATTCTTTCCGTAAGGGAGTGGCTTAGCACTCCCTGCTTTAGAGGTGAAGGCACTCCATTGCTTAGATCTCTGCATACCCTGAAACTGTAGTCGGGGGTCTAGTTCCCCTGGGTCTAGTTTGAGATGGCCTTGAGGCGGCTGGAAAGAACCAATGTTTCAATGGGCAATGCCTACTGAAACTAGGAGGCTGTACTTGCAAAAATTCTTTGACTGTCTGCATAGATTTAGCTTTTTCTTCGATATTTTTTAAGAACCTCTTCTGCTTTGGTGCCAAACAGATTGTCCTTGTTCAAAGGAGCGTCTAGTAACTTTGATTTGACATGGTCTGGCAAGGTCTGCTCCTTAAGCCAGGCATGCTTTCTCAGTACAGAATCAGTGACTGCTGCCCTGAAAGATGCTTCTAGGGCTTCAAAGCCACACTGCAATGTATGCTTGCTGACTTGGCTTGCAGTATGCATGAGCTCTTGCAATTCTTTATTTTCTGCATAGTCTGTAAAGGTAGCTATTTTTTGCTTAATAAGTTGCATAACATGTTGTTGGTACTTCAACATGTGAAAAAGGCAATTCAAAGCCCTAATGGTGAGAGTTGCAGAGGTAAATACTTTCTTACCCCATCTGTCCAAAGCTCTGGAATCCTTGTCCGAAGGGGTGGGATTCTTAGCTGTAGTTGCTTTGATACCTTCAGGCCCCTGGGAGATGACCTCTGGGCCAGCAGTAGGATTTTTGAAAAGGAATATGTGAGAGTCAGGTACTCTGTAGTACCTGTCTGGTTTCCTAGGAGCAGGAGGTAAACTGTCATGAGTTAAACTGGATTCCATAAAGACATCATCCACAACATCCAGGATTGGGGGTACTGCTAAAGGCCTATGTTGTGGCAAATCTAGAAATTCTCGAGTCTCTTTTTGGACTGAGGATAGTCTTGGCATTCCCAATGGAAATGTTCTCTTAAAATATATAGGGTTTTTCCCAAAAGAAAAGTCCTCTGGAGGACAGGCAGAGGGAATGGATTCCTCTGCATATGAATCCTCATAAGCAGATAACGGCATGTCTTCATAATCAGATGCCTCAGAGTTGTCGGACTCTTGGTCTGCTGAGGCTGCTGGGGACTGGTCTCTTTTCCTCTTAGCGGGGGAAGGCTGGCTTCCCCTAATCAGCATAATAAGGTCTTCTGCCATTTTAAGCATTTGATGTTGTGGCAAGGCAGCAGGTGCATGCGCTTGGGTCTTCCGTTTTCTAGGCGTAGAGCATATTCTTGGCCTCAGAAACTCAGTAGTTTTAGACAGAATTGAAGATGCGAAAGACATCGGTTTGTGTCGAACATCAATAATGCAAAGTACTTCTTCAGAAGCCGGTGCCTGCTCAGCAGCTCCGGACCCATTCAAGGTAGAGATATCCGCAGGTTCCATAGTAGAAGAAGAATCTCGTGGCATATCGGATTCTGAATCAGTCTCGATATAAGCCTGCGAATCCACTGAAGTGGGCATCAGGGGCTGAGAAAGCGCCTCACTGAGTACCGGCCGACTGGCAACTACCTTAACGGAAGTGTCATCGGCAGCTTTGGACCTGTGCGGTCTGTTTCTGTCTTTATCCTTACGTTTTTTCAAAATATCGGTAGTCCGGTGGCTTACCGAAGCCATTTCGGAATACGGAGATCCAGAACGAAAGTATTTAGTGACAAAAAGGGTCTGACGACAAATGGTTCAGGCAATGAACAAGGCACAAAACCGACAGCGAGGTACGCCGTGGTCTGGGCCTAAACAGGTGACGCAGTACGAATGAAAATCTCGGTGTGTTATTTGCTTTCCACAGGCAAGACAATTGTTAACTTTTTCTGACATCTGTTAAGAGCACGAAAAAAGGATCCCCAATGGGGTACTTAGCTTTAGAAGACTTCAGGATGATTCAATTCATAAACGAAAAACTCAGGTAGTGGCAGACCGGCACTCGTGCAAACGGCTTCTGCTATGGGTTCCTCAGCAAGAAAGACTGATGTAATGGAGTTGTGTGCCTGTTTTTATACCCCTGACGACCTGACTTCAGTCCTGGAACGACAGCAACTGACACAGAAATACTAAGTCTCTGGTATTTGGGCCGACTGAGGGCTACCTGCAGGCAGATAACCCAAGTGTGATGACTGCAACAGTGAAACATGAAGAACATCAGACTGTATTAATTTTATGAAGGTACAAATAAGCAACTGGACTGGTGTTCCACAGCAGGATTTATTAAGTGAAAGGGTATACTCCAAAGCTGGCCATAAGAAAGTAGCCAAGAACTATACCAGTAAAGATGCAATCATACCAGTAGAAAGAGTTGATCCTGACAAAACTGTCACAGAGAAGTAAAGTACTAAAAACTGCAGATAGCAGAGTTTTTGTAGAAAATGATTATTCACTGTACACCAGGAAGAAGAGAAGCAAATTTATCCTAGCAATAAGTGAAAGTCAACATCCAGTATGAGATTCAAGATGCTGCATCCAGCTGTGTTCTCAGAATATTTTTTTCCTAGAGGATCAAAACATTATTTGATATAGAACAGGCTAAGGAGATAAGAAAAAAGTTTATCCAGCAAAAAGTGAGCCATCAAGGAAAACCTTTTCATTCTTCCGGCAATAAAGCTCATTCAGATAGTTTGCCAGTGAAACTTTTTCCAATATTCCAATGGAAAATGATTGACAGACAAAGGAGGCACAGGAGTTGAGTAGAGGAATGAGAAGTATGTTGGACCTGAACCAGAATCTAATTGGGAGATGGAGATTATCAGGACAAAAACCAGCAACACTGAAATTGTTGAATACATGGGAACTTATAAGAAAAACAATTACATTTGTGGAATACATCTTTGCA
The DNA here is from genome assembly GCF_019279795.1 of Protopterus annectens. Taxonomy (NCBI): domain Eukaryota; kingdom Metazoa; phylum Chordata; order Ceratodontiformes; family Protopteridae; genus Protopterus; species Protopterus annectens. The sequence continues at coordinate 829,711,314 of NC_056733.1, forward strand.
AGAAAAAGTGACTGTTAAAGACTGGATTTTTGTTGACTTCAATATAAAGCATATACCCAACTTTATGTCATTAATGTTTAGGAGGACACTAAACAGGAAAAAAGCAACTGTAAACAAAACTAATTTTGTTCTTATTAGTAATTGTATAAAACATCTGATGATATAAACTGCATATTATATTGTAAAACAGGTTTGTAGAGTGTGCAGTCAGGGGTACTTTCAATGTGGGGGGGTATTTTCACTGAATGTTATATATGTTGAAGGTAATTAGGTAAACAAGTACTTTTTCTTAGCAGTAAAAAATATAGGCTTTACACTAATATAAGAAAAGAAAACTGGACAGAAGCCGGCTTAAGGTAATATAATGTGATCTTGAGTTGCTGGGGAGGGGTTGGGGTGTAAAAGTATACTCACTTTAATATATACAGAATTAAGATAATAACTTCCCTTGTTTTTACAAAGTACAGTTGTGTACACTTACCATAAATGTAGATGTTAGAGTGTATTCACTGTTGCAGTCATTACATTTGGGTAATCTGCTGGCAGGTTGCCCTCAGCCGGCCTGATTAACAAAGTCTTGGGTCCTGCGTCAGTTGCTGTCCCTTCTTCCATGACGTCAGGTCGTCAGGGATATAAAACATGCAGCCAACGTCATTACATCAGTTTTTCTCGCCCCAGATGTCAGGTGCCCCCCAAATGGGGAGCCAAATATTTTAAGTAATTAAAAACACAGAAATATACCTCCAAACAAAAGCAAATACACCAAAAAGGCTTTTAAGCATAGTAAAGGAAAGAAGAGGTATAGTAAGAGAAAAAACAGGGGTTTGGAGGGAGGGTAACCAGGACTGCAACAGTGAATACACTCGAACATCTACATTTATGGTAAGTGTACACAAATGTACTATGTTCTTCGTGTTTCACTGTTGCAGTCATTACATTTGGGTAGATTCCCAAAGCTATGCTTGGGAGGATGAATTTATACAGCATTAGGACCAGCTATAAGACCCTGCAGGTCAGCAAATGCAAAGCCAGCTCTGAATTTGGAGAAGAAAGGTAAATGGTAATGTTTGGTGAACATATGAACTGAGCTCCAGTTAGCAGCTTCTAGAATATCCCTGGTAAGAACATCTCTGAGAAAGGATGTAGAAGTAGATGCAGCCCTGGTGGAATGAGATCTGATCCCCTGGGGGATAGTTTTACCATGGTGCATATAGCAGAAACGAATACAATGGCTTATTCATTTGGAAATAGTCTGCTTTGAAATAGCCTTTCCCTCTGCCCCTGCAGCAAATGCCACCAGTAGTTGTTCAGATTTTCTTTGAGATTTTGTCCTGTTTAAGTAAAATCTAAGTTGTCTGTGTACATCCAATGAATGCAGAATCCGTTCCCACTTGTTCTGTGGATTGGGAGAGAAAGTTGGCAAATGAATGGTCTGATTAAGAGCCACACTGGATACCACCTTAGGCATGAAAGATGGATTGGTCCTGAGAGGCACCCTGTCCTCATGAAAAATAATGAAAGGCTCCACTGCCATAACAGCCTGTAATTCGGAAGTCCTTCTAGCTGAAGTGACTGCTAAAAGGAAAGCTGTTTTCCAGGGGAGAAATTTTTAAGTCTGCAGTAGCAGCTGGCTCGAAAGGAGGGAGAGTGTATTTTTCCAATACAAAATTGAGGTCCCAAGCAGGGGTTTGAGCTCTCCTGGGTGGCCTTATGTTTTTGGCTTCTCTGAGATACTGTTTTAGCAGAGGATGAGAGAAGAGGGGAGGTTCTGTGTTGTAATGAGCTGAAATGGCTGAGGCATGGATTTTTATGGAAGAAAAGGACAGGCCCTTGTGAAGCATCTCAGGTAAATATTGTAAAATCTGAGGAATACTGGGCACTGTTGTGCTTATCCCTTGTGATTGATTCCAGGCACAGAATTTTTTCCATTTGTCAGCATAAGATTTTCTAGTACTAGGCCTTCTTGCCTCCAAAATGACACCCATCACAGGTTTGCTGAGGGATGCCAAGGGTGAATTTAGGTGATTAGCCACGCTGCAATATTCAAAGTTTGGAGCTGAGCGTGCAGAATTTGGTTGTTCTGCTGAGACAGTAAGTAAGATGTCTGAGGCAGGTGCCACGGTGGAAGGTGTGACACATTGTGCAGGAGTGGGTACCAGTGATGGTGAGGCCAGTCTGGAGCAATCAAAATCATTTTTGGTTTGTCCTGTTTGACTTTTAGTAGAACTTTGGAGAGCAGAGGCAGAGGGGGAAAGGCATAGACTGATAGGTTTTTCCAGATGAATGATAGAGCATCCACTTTCCAGGCTTTTTAGTGATGAGTTCTTGTGCAGAATTTGTCCAACTGATAGTTCTGGGGTGAGGCAAATAGATCTCTGTCTGGAGTCCCCCATTTGTTTGCCAACATGTTGAAAATCCATGGTTCCAGTTTCCATTCGTGTGGGTCCATGAGATTTCTGCCTAGTTCGTCTGCCAGAGTATTCAGCTTTCCTGGCAGGAATTGAGCTTGTAGTTGAATAGGATAGCTCAAGGCTGTGTTCCACAATGCCATGGCTAGTCTGCAAAGGGGGTAGGAGTGTGTACCCCCTGCTTATTTATGTACCACATAACTGTGATGTTGTCTGTCTTTATCATTAATTGTCCCGAAGGTAGTCCTTGAAGGCTGTCAGTGCATTCTGTACAGCTAGCATCTCTTTGATATGAAGGTGCATTTGATTTGGGCTCCATTTGCCCTGAATGCACTTCCCTACCAGATGAGCCCCCCAAGCATAATCTGATGAGTCTGTAGTTAGGGTTTCGGTGGCAGGATGTGGAGAGAATGGTAGTCCCTTGTTTTGGTGGCAGGCCTCTGCCCACCACAGGAACTCTAGTTGCAGGCAAGGTATGATAGGAATCATTGTTTCCAGGCTGTGACAATATTGACTCCATAAACTCTTTATGTACCACTGAAGTTTCCTCATATGTAGTCTTGCATATGTAATTAGAAGAATGCAGGAGGCCATGAACCCCAAGGCTTGCAGAATTGGTCTTGCAGATAGCAGGGTTTTTGTGGCCATCTGTTTGAAGTAAGTCACCAAATGAATTTGCTATTCTGGCGTAAGGTAAGCCATCTGGGCAGTTGTATTCAAGCTTGCACCCAGGAATGTAATTTTTTGAGAGGCTACCAAATGTGATTTCTTTTCGTTTATGGTGTACCCTAGACAAGTTACAACCTTTTTTACAAATGCCAGATGTTTTTGAAGAATGTCCCTGTTTTCTGCCTGAATTAGACAATCGTCCAGGTATGGATATATTTGAATACTTCTTTGCCTGCAAAAAGCAATTACTGGAGCCAGGCACTTTGTGAAGACCCTGGGCACAGTAGATAAGCCAAAGGGCAGTGCAGAGAACTGGTAATGCAAATAGCCTGTTTTGAAGCAGAGGTATCTTCTGCAAGATTCCCCGACTGGGATATGCAGGTAAGCCTCTTTTAAGTCTAGAGTTACCAACCAGGCATCTTTGCCTAGCATAGGAAGTAACTGTTGAAGAGTCAGCATCTTGAATTTTGGAATGTCCAGAAATGTGTTTAGAGTAGATAAGTCCAGAATTGGACACCATGATTTGTCTTTTCTGGGTACCAGGAAAAGTCTTGAATAGAAACCTTGTCCCTTTTCCCCTTCTGGGACTGGTTGAACAGCTCCTATGTTCATGAGAGACGGTACTTGTTTTTGGGCCTCTGCCCACTGATGTGGGGGCAGGTCTGGCCATCCGTTTGGGATTGGCAACGTGTGGAAATGAAATCTGTATCTTTGGGATACTATATTTAAAACCCATTTGTCCTGGGTTATAAGTTGCCAGTTTCTTCTTACATGAAGTGCCAGTTTTCCTCCCAAAGGGGCGGCTGAAAGGTAAGTGCTCGGTAAGTGTAGAGGGAAGTCATTGAGACTGCTTGCCATACGGAGGTGCCTTGTTGTTTCCAGATTTGGAGGAGGAGGAGGCACCCCACTGTTTTGTTCTAAAAGTCCCTTGAGACTGAAACCTGGAGCCTTTGGAATGCCTGGGTTTGACATGAGTGGCTCTCGAAGGAACTGGAAAGGACCAGTTCTTAGTAGGCCAGTGCCTACTAAATCTTGGAGGTTGCACTTGTAAGAAATCTTTCACAGTTTGCATTGATTTAGCTTTATCTTCCATCTTTTTTAAAACTTCTTCAGCCTTATTACCAAAAAGATGGTCCTGTTGTAAAGGAGCATCCAACAATTTTGCTTTAACATGATCAGGCAGAGTTTGCTCTTTGAGCCAAGCATGCCTTCTTAGCACAGAGCCAGTTACAGCAGCCCTGCAAGAGGCCTCCAAAGAATCAAAACCACATTGCAAAGTATTTTTCCAACTTGTTCGGCTGAATGCAATAAATCCTGTAAATCTTTATTTTCCACACAGTCAGAAATTAACATCATTTTCTGTTTAAGCAGCCCCATGATATGCTGCTGGTATTTAAGCATATGAAATTGAAAGTTTAAAGCCCTGATTGCCAAGGTTGCAGAAGTGTAAACCTTCTTACCCCATCTATCCAGCCCCCTGGAATCCCTATCAGAAGGGGTAGGATTTTTAGTAGTAGAGGCCTTAATGCCCTTGGGACCCTGAGAAATGGTTTCAGGATCTGCAATAGGATTTTTGAAAAGGAATTTGTGGGAGTCAGGAACCCTATAGTATCTGTCTGGCTTACAAGGAGCCAGAGGCAGAGAATCAGGAGCCATACTAAATTCTGAAAAAACATCATCAACAATGTCTAGGACAGGAGGTATAGCCAAAGACCTATGCTGAGGAAGAAGAAGAAAATCCCCAAGTCTCTTTAGATTCAGAGAAATCCTGACTTTCCCAGTGGAAATGCTCCCGTAAGGTATGTAAATTTACCCCAAAAGAAAAATACTCAGGGGGAGAAGCAGAAGGAATGGAATCTTCTGCATCAGAGTCCTCATAAGTAGGTATAGACAAATCCTGTTCATTAGAAGAGTCAGAAGAAATAGAATCCTGTTCAGAAGATTCATAATCAATGTCTTCCCTAGGCCTCTTAGAAGGGGGGGGGGGGTTGGCTACCCCTGATCAGAGTAATTAAATCTTCAGCCATTTTGATCATTTGTTTTTCAGGCATAGGGCCCTGCACATGTGGCCCAGGCATCGTTTTTTTAGACATAGATTTAGATTTTGGCCTTAGTTTTGAAGATGGCGCCGGTCTAATATACAAATCAGTAGGCCTGAAAACACCCTCAGAAGCCGGTGGCCTGCACAGCGGCTCTGGACCCATTTAAGGTAGAGACATCTGCGGGTTCCATAATTTAAGCATCTCACGGCATACCGGACTCCGAATGGGTTTCAGTAGAAGCCTGCGAATCAGAAGTAGCTGGTATCAGGGGCTGCGAAAGCGCCTCACCGAGTACCGGCGAACTGGCAACTGGCTTAGGAGAAGCAGCGTTGTTAGTTTTGGACCTGAACGGCCTGTCTCTGTCTTTTTCTTTGCGTTTTTTAGGTATTCCGATAGTCGGACTGCTAACAGACGACATTTCTGGATAATTAAAGCGTGAGCCAAAATATTTAGAAGCAAAAATATTCCAACGTTTAATAGTGCGTTGATTAAATTTAGCACAAAACCGACAGCAAGGTACGTTGTGGTCAGGGCCTAGGCAAGGAATACAGTACAAATGAAAATCCTTATGAGGTATTTGCTTCCCACAAGTAATGCAATTATTAACTTTTACTG